>NC_046969.1:8849435-9158185 GCF_009769545.1 Cyclopterus lumpus | reverse complement strand
TAGTTACACTATCCAGTACATTATTTCCATGTAGATTTGGCTTTTTGGGTCATCTCTTCTTAAGGGTTTGTAGCATAATTTATAATAGAACATATTTTAGTTGTTTTGTATTATTGCACAAATTAAATTGCTCATGGAATGATTTCCTTTGTGTCTTTAAAGCAACACATTTGTACTTGTTCGATTTTTTATATCCCATCCAGGAGAAAGCTAACAAGCTCGGCACTACCACTGGAATGCAGAACAGACAAACCTAATGCAGAGTCTAAACATATAGTGAGGAACTGTTCAAAGCACTGCAGAATAACCTGCCAGTAACGAAAGGTGTCAGATAAGTGAGGTTATATTTCCCTCTGATCTGTGCTGGGAGGGTTTCAGTGTTTTCTAACATGGGGTCATAGTTGATGGGCAGTCTCCCTCATCAAAGTGCCAACTTGCTGCTTTCTCTTGTCTCTCCCTTTTATTAATAATACTTTCCAAATGTGGAAGTGAGTTAAAGGAACAATGGGATTCTGATACTATAAAGTCCCTTACACGGATCGCCAGGATAGTTATTGCCAATTCAGCGCATCGGGTGGCTTAAAAACAGCTTTTTCCATTCAGCCCCGATTTGCCTTGGAATGTTTGTACGTATCACACCTGAAGGAATTCATTCTTTGCTCTATTGTGACTGTGCTAACCTATTTTCTATCTTAACATCTACATTCGAGCCTATTACACTGAGGGCAAGTCTGAACATGGCCGAGTCTAATTCAGCTTTGTTTGTCACTTCGATCTGCCATTGGAAATTGCATTGGAGAAGAACTTGATGGTCACAGAGTTAAAGCATCAGATATGGTGTCATTAAAGGTGTAGAGTAAATTGCAAGAGCACTTATAACAAACACACTTAAAAGGGAAATGGTGCCATGACACCCAACTGCTAAAATTAGGAAGTGTAACTTTAACTTATTTGCTTATTTTGCTGAGAAATAAAACAGATATGAGAACCAGAGAGCCAGAGGCACTGGAAGGTGGGTTTTGATACATTGGAACAAAGCCAGGGTAACTGTCCCCCCCTCTTCAAGTCTCAATGCTAAGCTGGGCTAACTGTCTCCCAGTTATAGGTTAATATTTTTAAAGATGGAAATGTGGGAAATATACAAATTCTCTTTTATCTTGCCATGGGTTACATGAGGAGATTGATACCACCCTCTTATCCATCCGTTTAATTTGGATGCTACAGGTAGGAGATGGTTAGCTTAGCCTAGCAGGGGGAAACAGCCTTCATTGCTCTGTCTCAAGGAGGGGAATCGACCTACCGGTGCCGTTAAAGCTCATGAACTGTCACATTACTGTATATATTGTTTGTTTAATCAGAATAACCACATTTTATCATTTAGATTTAGTAAGGAGCGAGGTTCAGGGGAAACTCCCTTGCTTCCAGTCTTTATGCTAAGACAAGCTAACCCCTGTCTGTAGCTTGAAGTGGTCACTCATGATGCATTCTCCTGCCAGGTGTGAACTGATGTTCTTAGCACTATCCACATGTGATTGGATCACCCAAAGGTCATTTTAATGTAAACGGGGCCATTCCTTATCTCTTTTTGTTTTATTTTCACCGGTTGTCTTTTATTATAACAGTTCACCTATGTTTTGGAAAGTGCAAAACAAAGTCTTCAGTGGATCTCAGGCTTCAGGGCAAAAAGGAATCTCCTTTGTCCTTTGTCCCAGGCTAGTTTTCTGCTCGGACAGCAGTGTCTAACGAGGCTCAATGCATAGAGCATGACACAAAAATTAACATACCGTTTTGGATCAAGAAAATCCATCACATATTATAGACTATGTTGTTGTTTCGTTTTCCCAGAACTGAAAATTGACGTGTTTTTATGTGAGCCAACTCACGTCAGGCCCATGGCTGTGTCTACTTTTCTGCTCACCCTTTGCTTACTGGTGTGACCTTTGTGAAATTCCATTATCTTTGTAGCTGGAGGATGGGGGTGGTGTTGCCTTTACGGTTCCTGAAGGCCGGGGCAGTGGGGGAGGAGAACAAACAACCAGAGCACTGGCGAAAGAAGCAGTCCAGAATGAAACTCACTTGGGGTAACTTTTGCTTAAAACTTATCAATTGTACACATTAGCATTGATTAATTGAAGAACAAAAGGTATACGAGGAGTTTAAGGCTGATTGTTGGGTCCTGCAGTGCAAAGACTTGTTTGTTATGATAAAGTCACAACAAAAGACTCCTTAAAATCAGGCAGTAAAATAACAAAATGCACTTGAGTAGCAGACACATGTACACAGGAAAGAAAACAGAGAACACTTTGTCCCCACTGTGTGCTAGCAACCCGGCACCAGAGAGTTCAGGAAAACAGGAGGAGAGGGAAAGAAGCGTTCAGGGTTTTCAGAAGTGTCTTGTCTTGTCAGCCCATCATAGAGGCGAGAGCTTTGACCCGTGTTCACGACTCCTACGACTTCTTTTGCTTGCAATCATTTTTTAGTGACGCTCAGCGTACTGTAGCTGTTCCAGCATGTGGCTCAGTGGTAGAGCAGGGTCCTTCAATCAGAGGATCGACGGTGTGTCCTTGGGCAAGACACTTAACCCCAAATTGCTCCCACAGGCTGTTCCTGCACTGTGTGAATGATTAGTTATGGTCCTGATCAGCATGGTGTGGTAGGCCATCATGTGTGAATGGGTGAATGATGACAAGTGGTAAAGCGCTTTGAGAGGTCGGAAAACTAGAAAAGCGCCATATGAGTACAGACCATTTACCATGAAGCAAATGCATGATATGGATACTATCAAAACTCCTTGGCACGTGGGGGACAGATCTAAAATTCATGGTCGGTTTGTATTCATCAGCAATAAGTGTTTCCAAAAAGTTTCCGAACCGACATTTTTGTAGAGACTGTCCATTTTTCATACACTTTGTACAAAAGTAACCACAGACGTGTCGTGATTTTGTGACCTCTGAAGTTAACTAATTAACATTAATAAAACGGGATAGATTTACACCACATAGTCATGTAACCCCTCATCAAACGCTAAATTGGGAATTTCCTTTACACAATTTGGTCTTTGTACAGATTAAACAAATCAGATGTAACATGTTAATTAGACGTGCTGGTAGGCAGTTTGTGTTACCTTTGGACAGAGCCAGGCAGCTGTTTCCCCTGTCTCTAGTCTTTATGCTAAGCTAATTCACTGTTGGCTGTAAATCTTTATATTGAACACAAGGAGAATCTCAAAATTAGCGTTTTTAAAAAAAAAAGCTAAACTATGCCTTTAAATTCCTTCAAGCTTCAACAAAGTCAACCTTTGCATGAAGTCTGGAAGCAAGGGGGCATCAGCCAGCTTAGTTCGTTCCAACGGTTAAGAGACATGGCACTTGATTTCAGTCTTCATGCTCAGCTCAGCTAACTGTCTCCCTGGCTGTGGCTTCATATTTATCCCACAGACATGAAAGTGGCATCTTTCTTATCATCTCACGTGTGGTAAGAATGCAAAAATGCGCTTTACCCAAAAAGTTTTCTTTAAAAACTTAGATTTTCTGTCCCCAGACCTCAAGTGTGTGTCGTAGAAATTGTAAGTAAAATCATAGCTAATCTTTTCTTTAGCCCACACGTGCCTGCAGTGTGCATGTTAACATGCATTTGGCTTATTATTAGGCCTGTCACATACTCACATGTTCCTTATCACTGGGTCAGCTGTGGTGCATACGTAGGACAGCCATTATAGGACACGTACACAAGCTCACAAGGAAGCTCCTTGTCCAAACATTATTGAGTTTTTTTTTTTGCTGAATTTAAATGTAACCCGAACTGAACATCGGTATGTCCCATTACCAGCAGTAACGATATTCATTGTGGTAGTCATAGATACGATCTGAGGACAACTCTGATCATATGCTCGCCGGGTCCTTTTGACATGTTGATGGCGTTCGATGGTGGTCTGATCGCCGTCCGTGCTCCTCCATCCTCCAACCTCTCGGGCTCTGCTTTCACAGCTGCTCAAGTTTCCAATGATCAGGCCAGCAAGGCTCCAACAGTTTTCGCCGCATGTTCTGAAAGCCACCTCCACAGCGGATACGGCTCTGTGGGGGGGGGGGACAGACAACACAGCAAATCTGCTGTGAACAGTGATAGCGGTGGGCCTACAGGGCCTCCAAAGCAGAGGAAACCGCACACATGGGATGACATTAGAGCTAATCTAATGGTGCTTCATTTGCTGACTCAAGATACCTAATTAAGTCTCGAGGCTCGGATTGAATTACTATGAATGTTCTGTGTCGTGTGATGAACATGGCAGATTATGTGGCGTGTCTGTAAACGTGATACTGGCTTTTCAGGGTATGTTTTAAAGAGAGCCATAGTTGCAGTTTGTGTCCTTTTGTTCTGTGCACTATACATATTCTTGACCGGCCTGTTGTTATGTAACAGCCTAGTATGGAGCCCCACCCCCGCCTCTCTTTCCCACACCAAATTGCCTGAGTTTAGACTTTGGCTGCGATGGAAACGAGGCCCTAGGAATAATGGTTTTCTTCATGAGACTTCCTCTTTGTCCAAATCAGCGCGTGTTATCTTATCTGAAATATCAAATGTTTTTCTGTACACAGACAGTACACAATGGGGTCGGTTAACACGGGAGAAATTGAGGAGGGGCTCCTCCTTCTAATGCAATGGGAACATGCCCATAGGTTGTGCAACAGTAAAATGTACACGTTAGAAAAGGCTTTCCAATAGAATGTCAACCTCAACTATCAGTGTGTGATAGACTCAGTCAATAGTTTGTTTCTAGTAAAAGGGAGTCCCCATCTTACTTTGTACTGAAAAATGTCCAATATGTTTCTTTCCAAGTGGCATTCGTCTGCATTAACATTTTCTGAGCTGAGCTTGCGATTCGGACATTTATTCGTTTGGCGGTAAATTCCAAGCCAAATTGAATTTGGTGTGTTGTCAGACTGCTGCCAAATACATTCCTGTGGGCAAATGGCAGCACACGCACATTGACTCCAGTGTAGTTTTGGGCATTGACGCTGAGTCAAGAAGAAGAAAACATAGAGCTATTACTAGAACTATTATATAGTACATTAATGGAATATTTTAATGATATTCCCCATTGTAATTATGAAATGACATTACTATCTACTATACTCTAACCATAATCTCATCCCAGTCAAGACAGATTTAGCTGCTCCTATAAGGCAAGCCGTCCATCCAGTGGTGTGCAGTACAAACACACCTACAGCTTCACTCAATGAAGTGATGAGGTAACTACAGTACTTGTTATGCCCCAGGTGTTTAACTGGTGTACCTCAGAGTTTTATAGAGTAGCTTTGAACAGATCAATGAGTAAAACTAACGCTAAAGCCACCTAAGCTTAACATGTTTTCCTCTTGGGCACCACATACTTTTTTAAATATAAAAATGCCCCCTTCTTTTGTTGCCCATGCCCTTTGCTCGTTATTAGATATTGTTTGTCTCTTTTTACAGATCTCAATGTTCATGATACAGTTTATATGTTTCCTGATGATCGAGAGACCACAACTCTAAGAGTCGGGGGGTCGCAGCTAGCAGTGCTAACAGTGCAGACTACGACAGTGTTTACAGAGCTAAAAGTGTTAACCTAAGTGGGAACCTGAGGACACTTCCGTGACTTGTCCCGATTTACAACACACACAGAAGGAGACTGACTTCATTATCTGCTTCGGGAGATATTATCTACTACTCCAGTATAGCTTTACATTGCAAATAGTTGTATGCTGCTATATTAATGCTCTGAATTTAAAATGTGGCACCTTTACATTTAGGCAAAATGCCTACATGTTAAGGATAAATCACTCAACAACAAATTATTAAAATACAATATTATTAGTTAATAGCAGTTATTTGAACAACTTCTCAGCTTTATTTTCTGTTGAATACACAAGTGTTTTATTTGGATGTTTTGAGGACTCTTTTCTTACAACTACAATACATCCTTATAAATACTTAAAGCAGACATGATTTAATTATTAATTAATTATCTGTAAACTCATGCAAGTTTGAAATCTTTGCAAATTGATTTTCATGGTAGGAAACCAAATGGAAATCAGCAGCTTTCAGGAAGGGAGGAAAAAATACATCTCAAACACCAGAGCATGGTTAAGGAATGATTAGAAGAATACTATTGAATTTGCAATAAATTAGTTGTAGCATGCAGAAAGAAGGTTGTGGGGTAAACTTTCTGTAGGTCATTCATTGGTAAGAAATCAGAATCTTTTCTTCTAGAATGGAGAGTAATGCAGTACAACTAACTGTCTAAAAAATGTTTTGATGTGTTTTTCAGGTCTTCGGGCAGATTTTGGAAGGACCTCCCCTCCCTGTCTTTACTTTCCTGGACTCCTTTAAGAACTAGTCCCTATGTTATCGACGCTCGTGTCAAAACAACACACCTCACTCATGTTTGCATACAAGCGAGTCAGCAAATTCAGCTTGCTTGCGTGCACGTTGTCAACGCCTTCAGTTAATGAGAATCGGGTCGAAACTCTTTTGAAAAGGTTCAACGTCATGTTGACTTTCTACTGAAGGCAGCCACTTTGTCTGTTTTGCATAAGTGGGAACATGTGAATGTTGCCGTGCCGTAACCAAACCACCATTTGTTAAACGTTACAGCACATTTTCCCTTGACGCCAGTCACATTTTGAAATCAGAGAGATTTCACAATCAGATGACAGTCTGCATGGGACCAACAGGCATGCCAGAATTTAATTGGAGGCAAAACAGGATACACACAGGATTAAACTGTTCAAAATCAGATTAAAAAATGTTAGCGGTTTATCTCTTTGACAATGACACGTGGAAAAACATATAGGAATGATTTAAACCATACAAATGTAGATTGGCTTACATATGACCTTATTCTATACACAAAATATATAACCACCATTGTGACAAAGGCAAAGACTGCTAAAAAACATGGGATCATGGGAAACATGGGATCCTTTGGGTCAGTTATAAGATCTGCAGAAAAGCCCTGCTGCAGGTGTAGACAGTTTTTTCACTCGTCCACGTTAAACACAGTACAGTTGTCATTCTTTACATGATCTCAGCCACGACAAAACATGTTGTGGCAGTGATTGTGTCAGAGGTTAAGAATGCAGGTACACCTGGATTAAAAATGAGAATGGTCAAAATCAATCCATAAAGTCTGGAAAAAAGACATGGCTAGATGTCGTACTGGTAATGACACGTGGTCTTAAGACTGTTCATTTGCTGTGATCTGTGGGCTCCTCTCCCTCTTCTTTGAGTAAACACGTGCGCACCATCGCCTCCGTCACAATGTACGGGTCGCAGTTGGCGGACGGACGGCGGTCCTCGAAGTAGCCCTTCTTGTCCTGCCCTACCAAGCGAGGAATGCGAATGCTGGCGCCCCGATTGGCCACGCCGGCCGAGAACGCGTCGATGCTCGAGGTTTCGTGGCGGCCGGTGAGGCGTCTGGCATTGTCGAGCCCACCTTTGGGGTCGTAGGCCCGGATGTGATACATGTGTCTCTTCGCCAGCCTGTCGATTGACTCCTCAATGATTCTGTGAAGGAGAGGGAATTAGTAAGTCAAAAACACAAATTAAAAAACACATCCCAGTAATTCACGACCCTGAAACCAACGGAAACTCGTCCTTACTTCAGTCCGCCGTCCTCTCGCATCTCCTTGGTGCTGAAGTTGGTGTGGCAGCCGGCGCCGTTCCAGTTCCCCGAGATTGGTTTGGGGTCAAAGGAGACCACCACGCCGAAATCCTCACACACTCTGTGAAGGATGAAGCGAGCAACCCACAGATGGTCCCCCATGTTGATACCTTCACAAGGCCCAACCTGGAACTCCCACTGAAACACCACAGGAACTGCATTATTAACTGATCATTAATCGGTATTACACAAATTGACAACAACAAAAGTTTATTTTGTATGTAAAGTGAGACAACGGATACACAATGAGACAAAAGGAAAAATACCTGAGCGGGCATGACTTCAGCATTGGTGCCACAGATGTCAACCCCAGCATACAGACAGGCTCTGTAATGCGCCTCCACTACATCTCGTCCGTACGCTTTATCTGCTCCCACTCCACAGTAGTAAGGCCCTAATCAGACGGAAGGAAGCTTAATATTAACACTTTAATATTGTATTGTATTTTAATAAACAATGAGACAAGCTAGAGACCCGAAACTCACCTTGTGGACCCGGGAAGCCGTTGGAGGGCCAGCCGAAGGGATGTCCATCTGTGCCCAGGAGAGTGTACTCCTGCTCCATGCCGAACCACGGGTGGTTATTCTCCACCATGCCCATGATCCGTTTACAGGTGTGGCGCAGGTTAGTCTCTGTTGGAACGACAGTGGCGATGAGCTTAAATTCAAGGCGGTGTTATCTGCACCCACTTTCAGGCTTGCTCGTGTCTGCTTTACCTGCGGGCTTGCGGTTGTACTTGAGCACCTCACAGAGCACCAGCTTGTTGGGGTCTTTTCTGAACGGGTCCCTGAACATGGCAGCGGGGATCAGGAACATGTCGCTGTTGGAGCCCTCTGACTGGTACGTGCTGGAGCCATCAAAGTTCCACTCAGGAAGATCTGACACAGAAAAAACAACAACAACAACGCTTGAAATCAATCATCTACTCCAAAGTCTTCAACAGAAACCATCATGTTTTATTGCATGCTGTGCATGTGGACACGTGGATCATATTGGAGGCCACATCTTACCCTCGATCGTCTTGGGTTCACAATCCAAAAGTTCTGGTCTTGCAGCGCAGTCCCTCTCCGGAACCGTCGATCCAGATGTACATGGCCTGTACCTTGTCCCCCTGAGGGAGGTCCATATACTGCTGCTTAACAGCTTTGTTCAGCTTAGAACTTGTTGAGGTGGCCATTTTCTTGACCAAAACCTGCAGAGAGAAGAGGACAGAGCGTGAGCCGACACTGCATCTCCATGCATGTGAGAAATGTGTACAACCGGTAAGGAGGCCATGCCAAAAGCCCACGAGGCTGACAAAGGAAAGGTTCAACTCAATGCTACTGGCAAGGAAAAAGGGAGGAACACTAATTATACAACAGCCAGTGAACCAGCCTAAAGCCCCTTTAAGTATCTGTTGCTCTATGGTATTAGTTGGAGACGACAACGAAATAGAAATCAACTTTAACACAAAATTACATCACATAAGGTTAGAGAGTCAACAACCAAACGTTGACATGATAAGTGGAAACAAAGGGAAAGTTTCAGCAGCAGGCAAGAATAAAACAACGTCTCCTTGTAGGAACACATCCAGTGAGCAGATGTCCGAAAAGCCCTTACCTTAAGTGTTAAGTATAGGAAAATATCAAAAAGACGACAAGAGCCTCGAGAAGCGTGGTCTTTGTGAAGGTTTCTATTGTCTTTCATTCCTGCTTCTCCTCCGCTTCCCACGTCTGATTTATACTGCTGCTGCGCTTTCCCCGCCGCCTCTGATTGGCCGAGCACGGCACGTGATCGGTCCCAGAAGCGGAGATGCGGGAGTCTCTGGATCACTGGCGGTGAATAACAACTTGAGGACCCCCCAACCCCCCCAGCGGCAATGGAGCTTTTAGGTCTCGTTTGATTTAGTCTTTAATCAACGTTATGTAAAGCGTTAAAACATCTGATTTGATCAATGAGGCACGTGACGCACAAAGAGAGACAGGTTTGTACTGGTGGTGATCAACCGCACACTGAGCAACAAGTGACACACACCGAAGTTAAAACAGAGCACACTGTTTGAAATATTAAGGCTCAGATAACAATATAAAAGACGACATAACACAAGTGGTGTATAAGGAAGCTATAAGCAAATACATTGCTTATATCCTACACATATTCTGGGCAACTGCAAACATTTAAAATGTCCCGACAAATATTAAAACCCTTGTTTTACTATGCTATTACATTTTATTATACTGTACATGTAGATACCAGGGGTGGGCGATGAAGTACTCAGATCATTTGCTTGAGTAAATGTAGCAATAACACAATTTAAAAAAACACACAAGTATAAGTCAGTAGAGTACATCTCACTCAGCAAAAAGTACCAAATGTTTTGTTTTATTGATTATTAAGAAGTTCATTAAGTTATACGCAACATTTTGATTTGGTATCGCAGTAAATTTGAACTATTTCCTTCACTGTTGGGTTTAATCTAAAGCCGTGCGTCATGTTTTGTAAGACGACCATACATTAGGTACATAACATCAGCATCTGTTTGGTGACCATAACCGTCAAATAAATGTGCCTCTGAAAAATAAGGCAAGCGAAGAATAAAGTAGCAGAAAAATGGAAATACTCAAGTGAAGTACAAGTACTTCAAAACTGTACTTAAGTACCGTGCTTGAGTATGTTTTCCACCATTGAGCACATTTTCTTTATTGCCAGCTAAATGTACTTAAAGCATCAAAAGTAAAAGTTCCCATGATGCAGCAGAATGTCCCCTGCCAGTAATGTAGGATTGTTAGATGTAGGCCCGCGATATGACTGGATAATTATTACTGTTGCATTGTAGTTGTGTCATTTCTTCATATATGCTGTTTAATGCGTAATAATGCGTCATACTTTATAAGATGACCCTGTGTTGTGCTCTATTGTACACACACCGCATACCGTATGTTATCGTCAAAAATGGGATGTTTGCCGTCATGTATGCTGGAAGTCTACCAGAGGTGCACCGGTCATTAATACATGAGAAGATTGGCTTTTCTGCCAGTAAGCCGCTTATATGATCCTCCAAAACAAGTTTGTCCATTAAGAGCTGGCTGAACAACATGTAAGCTGATAGGAGAGATTGTGAAAAGATGGCACAGATGCTTTTACTTGTCGGCCTTCCAAGCAACACAATAAGGATGTAACAGTTCAGCTCCACACCTTCTTTCTGTTAATAGTTGTTTTCTTTATCTGTTTGTCTATTAACTCTCTTGTCATTTCAGACCCGGTCATTCACACCTGATCATCCTTCATTCCCTTCACCTGGTTCTCACGCCCATCTCACCTGCAACCCATTTCCCTCGTTAGTCACTCACTACTTAGGTTCCCTCACTTGCCCTCTGCCAGATTGTCTTGTGTTTTGAGACCAAGTTCTCCAGTGTGTATTGGTCATGTCTTGTCCTGAAAATATTCTGTTCAGTAAAGGACTATTTCTTACTACCTCCGTTTCGTCCATTGTGCTTGCCAGATTGTAATGTCACGGATCGAAGACCAGGGACCCAAGCACAATGGACGAAACGGAGGTAGTAAGAAATAGTCCTTTACTGAACAGAATATTTTCAGGACAAGACATGACCAATACACACTGGAGAACTTGGTCTCAAAACACAAGACAATCTGGCAGAGGACAAGTGAGGGAACCTAAGTAGTGAGTGACTAACGAGGGAATGGGTTGCAGGTGAGATGGGTGTGAGAACCAGGTGAAGGGAATGAAGGATGATCAGGTGTGAATCACCGGGTCTGAAATGACAAGAGAGTTAATAGACAAACAGATAAAGAAAACAACTATTAACAGAAAGAAGGTGTGGAGCTGAACTGTTACAAAGGAATCAGTTGCCCAAGCAGGGCTGGAGGTTCTCAGAGGATTGTAATTGTGTTACAACCCCAGTTTCAGTCTGAGAACGACACAAGCGAAGGGCACAAGGCTGTGGAAGCGACGAAAGGCCAATTATAATGCTAAGTTGTCGTACCACTTCTAAATGCTTTATGCTGACATGTAAACTGAATTCATAGCATATTTTTACTTTGAAAATCCTTGAACTGTGATTCGAGTAAACCTTTTTTAAAAAATCCCCCAAAGGTATAGTTTTGATTAACATTTTCCAAGAGGGGAGTACAAAAGCAGATCCATTTAGATGTCTTCAGAGTCAAATGTTTCAGTGCACGAGTGTTGCTAAAACAACAACAACAACAACAATACATTTCAGAATCGGGTTGCTTGTTACATTTAAACGATTACAGTATCTCTTTACTTCCATACAAGGACATCCGTCAGTTTCTCTCATTGTTTCTAACAACACATGGCTCCGGAATAAACCAGCCAACACATTTAAGCAACACTTCTCAGTGGAGGAAAACATGCACAAACTCAAACGCATGCAGTGAAGGACAGAAACATTGGAATAAAAGCAAGACCAGGATTTCCTTATTAGGTGGTGTAAAGATACAGAAAACTAGTCACGAAAGGAAGTAAAATTTAAAACGTCTGACTCTTTATGTTTTGCTTTGGGGGAGTGTTGTCGCTGTGCCGTGGCGCTTTGCTCAATTGGACAAGCTCACACACAGAGAGGTCGTTTCAGGCCGAGTCCCACGGGGCTCCAACAACACACTGACTGTACGTGGAGAAACGGTCCGTCTGAGGGAAATATAGGAATGAAGTGACCTCCAGAACAAGTGGTTTCAGGGACTGAGACTCCACACACACCTGGATTAAAAAACCCTTCCGCTGGTCTGTCCCTCGGTCAGCCCCACTATTTCTCCACAGCGAGAACACTGGCAGTGACAGCTTGTCGTGTCGTGTCCTTTGCTTGTTTCTTGGCCGATCGGAGGCCTCGCTGCAGCTGCTTGACCCTTTGGCAGGAGCTCCCGGAGTGCTTCAAGGGACCGCCTCGGAGAGGTCTGTGTGAGACGCAGGCCTGAGGCAAGGCCTTCCATGACTTTAGGAGAACGCTGTAGGGCAGACAGAGGGCCACCTGGGAGGGGTCCGTGTCTGTGGCCCTACAGCGTTCTCCTAAAGTCATGGGAAGGCGAGGCCTTCCCGCCGGCTGGGATCAGTTATTTTCAGACCTAGAGCTTTGTGTCACATGCTGTTCACAAAATGCTTCAGAGCAAAGCTGCATGCCCAGTTACATAATTAATCCAAAAAACTGTGAACATCTATTTACAACAGGAGATCACCGTAAAACAAGAGATCTGTGGTCAGACAGGGACATCTAGTGGCCAAATGGCTGAAGAGCAGGACATTGCACTTTAGCTTTGTGTGCTGCTGTGAATTCTTACTGTTCTGGTTGTCAACCATGTGTCTGTGTTGGTTGTTACATGAGAACAAACACACACAGCTCAGAGGGTAAAGTAAAATGCCCGTCTCCTCAGTTATTGGGTCTTCGTCTGCAAGGTCCATTAAAACACACTGTGGAGCGTCTCGGTGCGATCAGACAGAAAAACCTTCCTTGGTCAACAGAATGAAACATACATTTTTCATAGCTAATAGAGACAGTTAGTCATGCAGTCATACAGCAGGAAATTATGCTTGTTGTTTTGAATTCAGAACATGGCTAGATGTTTCGTTTGAAGACTTCAGAACATGGGTTTGAATGAGGAATTGTCCCTAATGTTTAATACATATTGTATATGTTTAGGCGACTACTTCCACTGCCGTTTAAAAGGATGAAGTTGTTGTTTTGGTGTTTTTTTTCCTTCCTTCAATACTTTGAACTATTTTAACAGGGAACCAAAAAGGTTTATTTCACACCAGAAGATTAAACCTGACGTTTAGTCGACGTGCCCACAGTGTTACATGACGGGAGAATACTGTGGGAACCCCCCCTACCCTCTAAATGACTTTCCATTTTGAATTTGTCTTCCGGATCAGAAAAACACAACCTGCAATCGTCATTGAAGCACAACTGAGTTCTACATATTTTAGTTTCTCTGCAGCCAACTCAGCTATGAGATGGAAGTGGTTTAAACTGTGATTTGTCGGTCCACAGTATGTTCAGCTGATATTCTGTGCCAACCCTGTACACTACACTTCTATTGTAAAGTTTTAAGAATAGCTTGTGAAAGGCTGTATTACTGTGTACTCGACACTGAAACAGAAACATATTCACATTGAAATCTTCCCACATTTTGATGCTAAGCTTCCAGTTCCTTTTACCAATGACTTGATTTCTTCTTTATAATCTCATTCAACTGTTCAACTGTTGCCGAGAGGGATCTTTGTCTCCTTCTGCCCTCTCAGTGTCTGTCTGTCAATCTGTTTGAACCATTGAACAGCGTTTTGTTCTCCATGTACAAAACAAACCTGTGACATCTGGTTGCAAAGTGGACTTTCTACTCGGGACTGCCGGTCCACGATCTAGAGGCCCGATGAAGATGTAGAATCCAGGGCTTTTTGTCTGCACACATGCGTGTGGCAAAGTTAAACTGAAGAGATTGTGTTCTGCTTCCATTGAGTCTGTTTGATGTCCAACGGTGCATGAATTCTCCGCTTGTTTTCACGTCGTCACTGATATAACTAATGCAAACTTAGATTTCAATGCCCGCGCACTGCTAACCATTCTGACCTGCTTCTTCTCTTTAGTGTTTAGCTCAGTCATTCAGTCTTGAATGTAGACCTGTGGGTCAGAACAGGGAGACTGTGGGTCAGTGGTTAGCAGGACCATCTTTCAATCATAGGATAGGCAGATCGGCGGTTTGATTCCCCGCCTCTGCTAGCCCTCGTCGATGTATCCTTGAGTAAGACCCTTAACCCTGAATTGCTCCCCGTAGCTGTGTATGATTGTAAGTTGCTTTGGATAAAAGTGTAATGTAATAATGTAATCTGAATGCAACATTTAATTTTGTTTTTACCTGTGTGGTAAATAATCTATTGTGATGTTTATCTCAAAAGCCATGAAATCTATACCTACAACATTTATTTTCTATTGGGAACAAAGTAATTAATCATATTTTCTGTCGCTGCTACAACCAGAGCGACACAATGCAGTGCAACTACAGTCCAATCATTAGAGAGGTGGGATACAACTTTATGACAATAAATTCCTATCACAAGTGATTCCAACACATATAGTGACATCGGCTTTAAGAGTGTCTATTTATTGATGATTTTAGTCTTAGCATGAGGCTGAATAAGCTGTCCTCCTAAACATGTTGTATCAATTTTCACCACAGAGTGGTGCAATCCCTCCACTTGTAGTCCATTCAATGTCATGAGTGATGATAAAATCCATCGAATAAGATCATGGGGTTGTATTTCATTTACAACATAGAGAGAAACAAATGCCTGCCCTCTGCAAAAATCCTTTGTGAAAATTGGTGTTTTACATTAATTCCCCATTTGAGGACAGATATATTGTCTTGGTAATTTGCTCTTTGATTCTCTCTTTTGGCTTGGAATACTAAATATATAAGCCATTAAGTGGGCCACATAAAAGAGAGCCGAGCACAGTGATGGTCATTTCACCCCTCAAACAGAAATGGTAATTGGCTAATTTCTGTTCTAACATGTGCCATAAAAGCCCCGCCAACCCTTTTAATTACGCCTTCATGAAAAGACTTGCTTTGCACAATAAAACATGGTGTCAATTAGTATGCAGAACAATGTTTAACATATCAGAAATTAATCTACACAGCACTTTGAATGAAAAGTTTCTTTCTGGAATAACTAGGGCAGGCCAGCAGAGAATGCTATTGTATGTGGTGCTAAATTACTCCTTTGTTAGCGCTGTTGAAAAAGCAATTAAAACAGGGGATCCAAGTGTCGTCGTGTTCTCCACAAACCTGTCACTTGAATATACTGGAAAGATTTTTAAAAAAAGAAGAAAGCTCTATGTCTACTATCTGCTCATTTAATGTCGAGTATGGAGGAATTGGGAAGCTATCGCTGAAATTCTGGGATGGTTTCTTCCAAAGGAAGTCCTGTTTACTCATGTTATTGTTACGGAAGCGCTGAGTTTATCTGATACCTCGCTCTTATTAATGATGAAGGACTGCGAGGCCTGAATTTAAAAGCTGCCTATGTTTTTATGCAGCTGGACTTGTTCTCCCCCACACATCCTCCAGTTGCCTTCATGAACATTTTAAAGCACCATGTTTTCCATGTTGAACATGTGGTTATTATTGCAAAAAAACTTTCAGCCGTCATTCCCAGGGCGTCAAATATTAATTTGCTTTGTCACACCCCTCAGTGTATGTTACCAGGCACTACAAGGTGCCCAGGAGCATCTTGGGAGTGTTTCGGGGTACCGTGGAAAAATCTCTAATTCAATTTTAAATACAAAAATGGAAATGCCATTGTTTTTCCTTTTTTTTTTTTACGAAAAATTAAAATAGAGCTGTCTTTCCTTTTGTTGTTTGTTGTCAAAAGGGAAAAAAAAACTAAATTCAAATTTGTCACTTGTACTTTGAATTAAAGAATGCAAAATGGTCACAGGTCCACACATGAAGTAAAAGTAAATAGGAGAGAACAACTATAACGTTCAATTTCAATATAAACAAACGTATTATTATAATTTCTTTAATTTAAATCAGAGTATATTATGTAGAAAAAAATATATAAAAAAACTCAAAATATACTATGTTGAAAAAAAGTCATAATAAATTCATATTACAGTATGTCTAAAAATGTCATGGCAAAAAATCTAGTATACTAACCATAAAAAAGTCATAGTATAGTAAGTCGAAAAAAGTCCTCAAATTGTATATCAAATTAAGTCCATACTATCATGGTAAGACTAAAATCTGGCAAAAAAATTGTAAAGAAATTAAAAAAGTAATCACATAGTATGTTGAAAAAAGTAATTGAAAAATTCATGTGTAATTTATTCCTACAGCTCTTTACTTGAATGAGAGAACATTTACCTATGATTAGAGTATGTATTATTTATAATTCATCCAGTTAAATTTGAAATGTAACAATTAATATTGTTTGGATGTTATTCAATTGAACGTTTTATATTTAATTTGACAGTCAGTTGTTGACTACATACAGACGTTAATACAACTGCTAGGCTACTTCAATATATATGAGACTAAATCATTGCCCAAGTTATTATTGTGACGTTCCAGAGCCTGTATGAGGACATTCTCTCTCACTGGACCTCGTTGAATTTCAATTGAATACCCCGGTTCAATACTATTATGGATGGAATTATAAACAATTGTCTTGTGGATGGAGATTAAAAAAAAGAGAACACTCACATAACATAGTGTTTTGCTCTACTTCTGGTAGCAAGATCTAAACAACTAAAGCCCTTTGGAGGATTTGTGCCTGTACTAATAACTGTCCCCCTTTACCCTTAAAATCTAAATTCCACCCCTGATCAGACAATAAAACCAGAAACAGGGCAAACATGGCAAAAAAACATATCTTTTTTTTTTTTTTTACCGGGTCTCAGGGCTAAACAATCTCAGCCGACTTCTCCTTAAAAATATCACAAGCCCACTGCCTGGTGGAAACTACCTCCGAGGGGGTCGGCAGCAGCTCGTTTCCCTAAAACACTCTTTTTAATTATACAAACAAGCATAATAAAGGAGAGAAAAGGGAAAGAAGATGCTCCTGCTATTCCCGTATGAGGAGAGGTTCATTAATATTACGACACCCTGTGGGCTTCCAGATTTTTTCTGCCACTCTGCTCGGCCTTTTCCATTTATAAGCGGACAATATGCCGGCAGCATGCTGGCACTGGACTGCTTGCTGATACCTGTACTCTCTGGTTAGAGGTAGAATTACTGTACACATGGGAAAGATACCCGAGACCACATTGACTGCACTTGGTTCAACTGCTAGTTTCTATTGTGAAGAGGACAGTTTGACATTTGGGAGAATACGCAAATGAGCTTTTATGTGAAAACGAACACTCTCATATAAGTAAATTCACTTTGAAAATCTGCAAGGGAGTTAGTTAGCTTTAGTAGCTTTAGATTAGCACAGAGCCAGTCTCACTGCTTGCCCCTGCTTCAAGTGTTTTTGCTATGCTAAGCTAACTGTCGCCTTCATGTACAAAAAAACTAATATTATTGTTGATTGAGTATTGATCTTTCCATTGTCTAATCTTTAAAAAGTAGAATTCACAGTTAAAGCTTAGCTATCTAGAAGCATTAGTCTCGCAGCTGTAGGGGCCAAATGCAAGACATTAAGATTTTGAAATGTTCAGAAATATCCTCGAAGCATGTGATTGTATATCATCCTTGTAAACCTGAGAAGTTAAAGAGACATATATATTTTTTGGAAGGGGAGCCCAAAACAGAGCTAAAAGAGAGTGACAATTGAGCGCAAATGTGTTCAGGTGGACAGAAACATGACCGTGTCTGCTGGATGTGTTCGTAGGCAACTGTTTGCTAACAAGCACCTTTATTACGTAATATGGTCATTGTTGTGTTTACAGGTTGCACAGTTTAGGGTACAAAATGGGCAGGTCTGAGATAAGTTTGCAGGTACATGTGTAGCATTTGATTGCTTTTGGAAGCTATTTTGGGAGGTTCAGATATTTCATAGAGTTTAGCATACAAAACACATTTTTTGTGTTTCTCTTGAGTGTTTTAGGTACATAATAGTGCAAGAGTCAGGGGAAAGGCTTCTCAAAATAACACTGCCATTTCCGTTTCTGGAGAATACATTTGATACCCGTTTTATTCCTCCTTTGGGGCTCAATGCAACTTTTGAAAAGCACTGCTGCACACCTGACTTTGATATCAAAGAGAAATCTTGGTTGTGTTGGGCGGGCGTTCCATATACTGAAGGCTTGTTGTTGCCTTTGTAGTCATGTTGCTGCCTCTCTCTTAATTGACAGAGAAAGTAGACCAAAATGTTATGGATTGTGGGTGTTATCTACAGTCTAGCATCCCCTCAGCGCCACGCACAACTCCATTCTCACTTTGGTTGCAGGGGCTTGGAGCGTGTCCTCTTTCTTACAGACCCTCAGAAGTCAGGTGGGCCCTCAGCCATTCCAGCTGTCTGTCGGGTGTCATTGTGAATCAGCATCACGCAGGGGTGTAAAAGACAATCACACAGTTTTACATGCTACATTTGCCTTTAATCGAGGGGAAATGGTGCGCAGAGCCGAGCCCAAAATAGAAATCTCGAGCAACACTTCTATGCATGTGTAATTAGCACAGTAAATCTCCTAATTAGCTTGTTGCGTTGTCAGTGGTTATAGCAGCATCCGGATGGGGTTGGCCTGGGTGGAGGGTCCTGGGGTGAGGTGATGATGTGGTGGGGGGATCCAGCAGATGGCTGTGTGCTGTCTTGCAGGCACACAGTCATGGAGCGGAGAGGCTGAGGCTGTGTCAGACGACCCCCCCCCCCCCCCCCCCCCCCCCCCTCTCCCCCACACCCATGCATCAACCCTGCTCTCCTCCACCCCCAGCAGCCACAGAGGAAGAAGTTAAGAATAGAGGAAGTCTTGTCGCATTGCATGTAAAGGCACCCTGTGTTCTGAGGGGTGATACACACTGGAAACAAACAATCGTCGCTCGGCTGTACAACCCCGATGTTGTTTTTCCCCCTAGTTATTAGTGCCTTTTGGTCAGATACTGTCACAGATCTGCGCTGCTTACAGTTGAGTTTCAGCCTCGAGTTGACATAATCCAACGTGGGCCCTTCTGTTGGGTCTTTTTTATTGAGAGTCTGGATGTGCCTCTGGATTACAGCACCTATGTTGATATCATTAAGAATTCTATGCTGTCAAAATTTCTCCCTTTTATTTTTTTTTTATCCACTGTATTTGTCAGGGGAGTGTGGACGAAAATGTTTTAATGAGATGACAAAGATGCTTTGTGTAGGAGTCTGTGACGTATTCCAAAACACAAAACATCAACACGATGTAGACGTCCTGATTCTGTAAATGGAGAGAGAAGCTGTAAAGGTCCTCCTTCGTTGGCCACTGCAACCGAAATGCGCTCTATTTAGGACGAATCATTGCAGCTGCCCTTGGTCGTGCCTCAGCCAGTCTGAAATGCGTTCTGACGCAGAGAACAAAAGCAGTTTCGGGGACTTGTTCCTCCTCCCAGATGTTGAACTTGATTCGAAAAGAAAAGGTGATTTTGAGGGGGTTGGGAAAAAAGGGAGGAGGAGGAGGAGGAGGGAGGGGGGCAGGGCAACGGCAGCTGCTACAAGAAAGAGAGCAGACAGGGATGGAGCATTTTAGTGCAATCTCGAAAAGGTGAGACAAAAGCATCTCAGGGCAAAGTGTGCACTTTGTCAGAGGTTGTGAGTGACGGATTTCTCCCTGCACTCTCTCAGAACCACATTTCATCCTCACATACAGAGCAGCTCACACACATATATTTAATATAATGTGTGCTTATTGTGTTGTGTTGAAAAACAAACACCGGCTTGTTGATGACATATTAGCTGATTACACAGACAAAGGACTTTAGTGAAAACAGCACTGAGCTGAGCCAAGAGGAATAATTTACTGCTTTTCCACGCCAGCGCCCCTCACCCGGGGTGTCCCTCAAGGATCGTTTTTTGGTCTTTTTAGTTTTATTTTCCATTAATGTGCTGCAACTGGGCCATTTATAAAAAATAAATCAATCACAACATCACACACACACAATATGGACGTTATATTTGACTCCAACCTTCCCAGTGTCCAGTGTGGTACGATCCTTCTTCTTTAAGCCGAGGACAATAGCTAAAATAACATTTTTGAACAGGAGCAGGAGCTGATAAATTAGTGCATGCCTTTATTTCTCTTTGCTAATACTGTAATCCTCTTAAAGAATGGCTTATTGCATTCTTGCACTGTTTCCAGTTGATTTTTAGATTTTGCTACTATCTTTTAAGATATTTTCCAAGGTCAGGCTCTTGATGACCTTTTGGATTTGTTGATCTCTGATGAGCCCCAGGGCAGAGGTTTCTCTCACCTTATTACTTTTTGGACGCTCATCTCTATTTCAAATGTATGAATGTTTTCAGACTGTCTCAGTATTTGATCATTTTTTCATGGTTTAGTCCGCTATTATTATAATAATTATTTATATTATAACTGTTATTATTATTATTTCTTCAGATCTTCTCAGTTTATCTGTTAGCTTCAGATTCATAAGGGATGGGGTTTCCCATTCTTCCCCTCTCTAAGAAAAACTCTTTTGAGAAAGTCTAAATTCATGACAAACCTACAAAAGTATCAGTGTATACATTTATTATAATGCAATGTTTTACTGTAACATCCATATTGTACTGCAATTAATAACACAATGACAAGTTTGATGTGAATATTATTTTGTCAGATGTCAGTTTGCCAGAGGCACAAATATTCTAAACGTGCGAAGTGTCAAAATAGGAATACAATTTGAGAAGCAGAGTGTCCTATATATATATATATCTCTCATATAGTTTAATTAAATGACATCCAGTGATTGAAAAAGATATAGTTTCAATTAAAGAGCTTTAATTGAAAAAGGTCATTTCAAAAACGAAATGTTCTATTAGAAATTCAATTACCTCCCAGAGAAAAGGAATATAATATAATTCTTCATAATGGACTCTGGAATGTAATAAGTCGGCCAATTAACTATTTTTTATTTGATTTAGGTAGATTTTATGATCTTTGTTCACAATATCAATTACATGGAGAGCTTTGTGTAGGCAATGTTCGTAATGGCTGCAAATGGCAGAGGAGGAAAGAACCCTTGACTAATTAATGCATCCCTAACCAGCTTTCAATTAGAACACAAATCATGCACTAACACACATCTAGGTCAGGACTCTCACCCTTTGTTCAACGCTAAGTTTTGACTTGAGAAACTTGCCTTTTTCAAACTAAAGCTGAGATTTAAGTTGAAATAACAAAAAATAGCATTTAAAGTAAGATAACCCGGCATGTTTTCTTGTGTTACGTTGGGTTAGTGTTCAGAGGTTGGTGCTTTAAACATTGTCAGGTGAATCTTTGCTCCGTCTGGCTGCTTTTACACTTTTGACAGATATCAATCAATCCAACAGATGAGGTCAGCTGTTTTAATTTGCTCATGCTGCTGCCCCGGGAAATGAATATTCAGCACTTTGATAATAAAGCTTTGCTGTTTATGCAGACTGAAGACATGCATTTTGCTGGCACCGTTGCTTTTCTTCACTCAGCACATGAATGAACATGAAACGTAGAGTAACAGGCAAAGTTGTACTGAGGACATTTAAATAAAAAGAAAGCAGAACATATGAATGTTTAGTGGTGGCTTGTATTTCATATCCCTTATTTATCAGAGGTGGTCTGGGCTTTTTTCCCCCCATGCTCGGTTCCATAGACCGGTGCAAAAAAAAGAAGCTAGCCCATATAGTCAAACAGATTCCTAACAGTTAAACTGTTGCTGCATCAAATCCTCTGTAATTCTATTAGAGCGTAACTACATTTACTTAAGCAAAGTGCTACTTTATGTTTCCACTTCGTTTTACATTTCAGACAAAAATATTGTTCTTTATAATCAATTACATTCCCTTTACAGCGAAAGCTACTGGTTATTTTTCAGATTAAATGAATACATTTTTCTCCATCATTGTTTCATGCATGCACTTATCTCCAGCCTGCATGCACTTCCAATATAAATTCATAAGAGCCAGAACAAGTAAAAATGAGCTCATACGTCAACCTTAACCAACAATGCGTCAGTGATAATGATCCAAAAACATAATATCGATGATAGTTTGAGGTCGTAAACAGTAATCAAGTCTATACATTTTTTTGATTATTTGGATTCATTGTCATTTTTCTAACTATTTCTAAACATAAAAGTCCAAATGCTCGTTGAAAGCATGTACTATAATTCTGGTGAAGAAATACAGATTTTTTATTTTGTCCTAAAATACTGTAATCAGCCTGTAAAATACTCATCAGGTGTAAGATTATGATTGGAAAATGTAAACCTGAAGGTTTACAGACATTTCCATAAAGCTAATGGACATAATGACCTCAGTGTTTATGGAACGTTTTTCTGCATCAGTACTTTTATTTTCGATACATACAAAATGATCCTCTGCCATCACTTTTCACGATGAAAATGTATTTAATGAGTTGATAAATGTGACAACAGCAACTATAACACTGGTGTCCTGAAATAATTTATTACAAGGATGCCAGAGCAAAAATAGTGAGATTTTGAAATCCAAGAATTTGATAAAAATCTGGCTTCTCATTTATCTTTCGGTCTTCTCACTTCAATCTTCATCCAAACCAGACAGCATGTTTGAAGCTGACAAGTTAAACAATAATGTACTCCGCAGTCCTTATTTAAGGGTAAAATGTCAGAAATGCTACTACAGGTGTGAAGATTATTTTCTTTGTTTGATTATAAATTGAGGGGTTTTGGACTAAATAAGCACCTTGAAGACATCACCTGGATTCTGGGAGAATGCTGATGAGCAAATCCTCACACATGTCTAGCATTGTGTGGACTAAACAATGAGATCGAGGAAGAAAATCAGCAGATTAGCTGATAATGAAAATAATAGTTTGTTGCAGCCAGGCCCGTAGAGATCACCCCCGCAGCCCCCGCACTGCGGGGGGGCCTCGCAGTGACAGGGGGCCTCGCATGGCAATTTTTTTTTTAAATCCAACACTAGCCAGCGCACTCGGCCGTATTGCGGCTAAGTGTCGGCTGACTCGGCTGTGTTCCGGCTCGATGCGGCCAAATGTGAGCCACCTTTGGCACATTTCAGTGTTGCCATGTCTGGCCCAGGTGTAGCTGTTACGGACATGGGCAGATTCTGTCTGAGACATGGCAACCGGTTTATCGGCTACCGAATCTGGGCCGAATAATGTAATAAATAAATAATATTACATTACGTAATAACATTAAGATATCCCTCAAAGTTGTCTCTCTCATATAAAGCTACACAATAAAAAAAGTATTTTAAACTGGCTTTATAAGTTTTAAATAATAGTTGTAAAGGCAATAGTAACAGGCAACCACTAGGGTCTCCTGCTACACGGACTGGTGTTATTGTTGGGCCGCGGTGTATTCTGGGAGAACTACGAGGAAATTTCTCTTGAGGAAAAATGAAACGCACATTTAAAAGTGGTGCCCAAAAGCGGCATTCAAAACAGAACATTTCTGAATTAAATGCCAAACTTCCCAAAATTACAAGTCTTTTTCGACCAGCTGGTGAAGGATGCACTCATCTGCCAGAAGAGAAAGGTATTGTACTGTTTGCTATAGCTAACATTACCACGTAGCTAACGTTATACTTTGACAGCTGTACTGCTCTGTCTATGTGTTTGTGCTTGAAAATACATTAACCTTATTAAACCTATGCTCTCACTATACCCCCTGCGCCCATTATCGGACACGTTTCCTTAATTATCTCCACAACCACATCGTTGTTTAACTTCATTTCACGTTGTACAACACTGCAACCCTTTTGAGAAGACAACGCCTCTGTACAAAATAATAAAAGTAACCGTTAAGTAAGAAAGGTCATTTTCCAAGCTAAAACTGATCAAAACATATCTCAGAAGCTCCATGTCACAAGAGAGGCTGTCAGGTGTGGCCATCCTTAGCATAGAGAATAAACGTGCGTGCAGTTTAGATGTAAAGAGCGTGGTTAAAGACTTTGCACACAGATTTGCTAAAAGACGCGCACATGTGCATTCAAATGCAAACCTGTAGAAGGTAGCCTACCGGTGTATCGACTATATGTAGGCATATTTGTTATGTTGTTGTAACATATGTTCTGTTTGAGCTGTTTGATAGGCCCTAGCATATGTGTTTTTTCTGTTGGAATACATTTGTTCTCTGTTTGAGCTGTTTTTTCTGATTGAATAAATTTCCCTCAAAAGAAAAACTTGGGTCCTGTTCGTTTATCTTTGGATAATGACCGCCGGACAATACATTATCCCTTACATATGGGGGGAGGGGGGGTGGGCCTCTCAGGGTTATTCTGCAGGGGGGCCTCATGTGTTTCCGTTACGGCACTGGTTGCAGCCTCACTTTCAGCCTGACTGCTTGAGATGAAACTACATTGTAAGTCCGGTGCCAAAAGATGGCAACACCACTTGTTTACCAGCAGGGGGCACTATTAACCAGGGAGGGAGGAGTTAAAGAGAAGATGTGTAGACTGCAAACCAAAGCAGACCCGAAACGAAACCAAATGATATGCTCCAGGTCAATTAAACTAGTGCAGCCAAAGAAGACACCCTGTGATGTGGACAGCGGCCTCCAAGCATCCCTCTCCCCCGTGACGGCGTGCAGGAATGCAGCGAGCCGCCGCTCAACGGCGAGGGTCCTCCTCACACTGTGAGGCTGCTGCCGCAGAGTGCGCAGCGCAAGGAGACCGTCACGTCTTCTTTGTGAAATGCACAAAGTAAACAAACACCTGATTCACAGGCAACTTTGATACGAGATCAACTGATTGATGCTGCACACAATCCGGCTTCATTACATGTTTAGTCTCAAATCCCCAGTGAGAAAAGGTGTGCTGTTTAAAAATAAAAATAAAAAATGGGTTCAACACACACATACACACACACACGCACACGCTCACACACACGCGCACACGCTCACACACACGCGCACACACCACGCACGCACACACCAGGCACGCACACACACACACCACGCACGCACACACCAGGCACGCACACGCACACACACACACACACACACACACACACACACACACACACACTGTGTAAACTGCATAATTTCACAGCGCATCCTGAGGCAAACAGGAGTGAGACTACTACAGGATTATTATCACTGCATAATGTATTTTCACCTTCGTGGGTGAAGTGTATGTGTCATGCAATTATTCAGAATTGTTACCAAAAAAAAACACAGAGCAGAGGCAAAAACATGAGCTGCGTGTAAGACGGAGGCGATGGTACGGGCTGGTTAATCAATCCGTCATTTGCATATTTATTATTGTTATGGTCTTTTTTGCTTCTGATGTAATTTAAGTCCCTTCTAGACAGTTTTGGAAACATTACATTAACTCAAGTAATGTGCTCAAGTGCAATTGTGGGCTACTTTATACTCCACTCCTATTTCAGATGGAAATATATGCCATTACATGTATACTATCATTCATTGATTTAATAAGAGCTACAGTTACTTCAAGGATAAAGGTTTTACAAAATATACCATTGTCTGTAAAATACGATGCATTTAACTAAATTAACATCAACTTAAAAATGTTACTTACATAATAATAATAATAATAATAATATACATAATAATAACAACATGAATAACAGTTATTTCAGACAAAGGACCTTTCTTTGTTACATTTGTTCCTGCTGTTGTGGAACATGTTACTAGTGGTATTTCTAAATGGTGGTATTTGCTTCTGTAAAGGCTCTGTTATGGGACCATGCACAGAAGATAGCTGTGTGTAACTGTGCTAGACTGTTGCAGTTTCAGCAGGAAATGAACCCCCAGCTTTCCCCTCTGTGCCTCAAACATAAATCCCAAGAAGGAACCTCCACACTCACTGGTCCTGTCCTGAAACCTCAGCGCATTGGGACAGACGTTTTGCATCACCTCTCTCTGCTCCTGGTTCATCCGAGTCGAGACCCAATTGTCGGTGCTAGTTGTGGCAGACTGCACGATATTGTTGCATATGCCGCAGGGAAGAACTTCTTGTGTCATGGATACATGACTAAAGCAAACTGGCATAAGTCCTCCTCGCAGGGTTTTACTCTGGAATACTTGACCTGCCTGCTTTCCTCTTGCAAGGGACAGTACGCAAGTGTGTGGACTCCATCTCTCCATTTATTCCCATTCCACAGCATCGCAAGCATTCTCATTCATTAATTTTGGTACCTTTTGTATAATATTGCAGCAGTAATAACTGTCCCTATTACTTCTGCCGATTGTGAAGACCAATGTTGTGCTGAGCTCTTTGTTTTTATTTCTGTGTTCACAAAGAAAAAAAGATCAAACCTCAATTGAGAGAAAAAAAGACTAATTGGACAACACAAAACAATAAATGATTAATGAAGTAAAGGAATCTTATTCACATTGTTTACTGTGAGTGTGTATTTTATTGTTCCTTCGTCTTCTTTGTTCGGCCTCTGAAGCATCTATGTCTCAGCCAGGCCACGGGTTGTCTATCAGAGTTAAGTTGTGGAGGGATATTTAGCCTCTGTGTGTGTCTGTGTGTGCACGTACACCATGTGTTTACGTACTCCTATGCGTGTGTGTGTGTGTGTGTTTTGTGCGTGCGTGTGTGAGTGAAGGGTCGGGGCGGCAGCTGGCTGAGGCTTTTTTCCAGTGCACCCGCCTTGGGGAGCCCCCACTCCAGCTGTGATTGATGCGCTCCTGTTGCTGACCATGCAGAGGCCACAGCAGAGACCCGCTGAGGCTGATGTTTATTTGTGGTCAGAAACCGCCTCGGTCAGGGGGCCTGGTCGTCAAACATCTTAATCCTCACCAACACAGCTCTGGGTCTGATTTTCTCCTCAGAAAGGACACATCGACTTGTCTGAGGCCCACTGAGCTAAATCCCTACTGATTGTAGTCTCTGATGTTGTTGTTGTTGTTTTTTTTACCATTATGTGATTTGGGAAATATCTATAAGAACGACTTCGAACATTAGCACTATATTATTGTTTTTTCATCTTCTATATTTTGGGGGAAGGATATATTTTCTTCACAGAAAACAAAATCTGTTTTTAGAAACCTTGTATTCCTTTTGTGTTTTTTGTTCTGCTCTAACGCAGCCAAATATAGTAGCAGACAGTGGAGTCTAAACACTCAGTACTTGTGTTTCTGTGGGAGAGTGCCAAATACACTCACGTCTCTTTGATCACAGCGGACGTTGGGTTCTCGGCACTGAATGAAGAATGCTTTTTGTATGTGACATTCTGGAGCACTTAAAGGAAATGATCGGTCAAAGTGCAATCAACAGGCGAAGCCAGAGCTTCATGCACAACTCCCAGCGGGGCGATAGAGGTAAACCGACCAAGTCTGAACTCACTGACTGAGGGGAGACGAGCCCGCCCGTTGAGTCAAGTCGTGTTCAGGTGGAGGAGGGAGCCTTTTTACGGTTATTACTGTGTTTGTGTCAAAAAGCTGAAGATTAATAGGTTGGTTGCACGTGGCTCACAATGCAAAAGTATTTCAGACAATGACAACACAGACTTTACAGTTACGGCACCGCTCGTAGGATCTTCATGTTGTCAAAAACAATTGTAAATCTCACATAGTAGAAACAATCACCAAGCAATATTGTATATATCATTTATATATATGTATGCTAGAATTACAGCTATTAAGTACATTTACTCAAATGCACTCAACAACAATGACTTACTTCTACTTTATTTGAGTATTTGTAAAGAAACAAAGAAATTAGCTAATAAAGCAGTCAAACAAATGCATAAAGCCTCGGAATTACTCACGTAAAGTACAAATACCTCACATGTATACGTAAGTGCAGTTCATTCGATTCATTCAATTAAAAAAAATATGAAGAGCAGTTGTTAGAGATGAAACTACACAACAGTACATAAAGTAGTTCAAATTAGCTCCAGTCGGAGCAGCGACAATAAAAATGCTCAGCATATTTTAAGGCCCTATAATTAAATGATAATGTCTGCATAATAAGTAGGTGTACTAAAGGACTTTTAATGGAGTATACTATTGTATTATAGGATCTGAGCACCACTTCCACCACCATTGTGTAGTTATTATGCAGAGCGCCTCGGTCTGCTGGTGTCCATGTCTGTCTGCATGGGTGTTTGTTTTTATCGAGACCTGCCTTACCTCTCTCATTCCACATTACACCGCAGGTTAATGGTTGACTTTAAAATTAACGACCCCTAAAGATATACGAGCTCCCGAGGTTAAAGGCGTGATGTATAATTTCATGTCATCATTACTGTTGGCCACAATCTCCAATCTAATCTCAGAGCCAAAGAGAAAAAAATATATTTTTGAATTTTCTTTTTTCTCGCTTTGCAGGGTTTGTGTTATTGTGCATGATTCAATAGTTGTGCTTAGTTTGCGGTTGAAAGTGGAGATAGATCAGCTTGATTTTTTTTTTGGCCTATGATTACCACGTTTCCTGCTCATTTATAACAACGTGGTAATCATATAAATTGACTAAATGCTTCAGGAATCAGGGGCCCGTGTGTTCGTGAAGAGATTTCAGCAGTGTTTTATTGATTAAGATCACACCGGGCCTGGTGACAGCCGATGCTATACATCCTTCCAGGTTAAAATTAAGCCTCCTCCTCTTGGCATGCCAGAGTGTGACAGTGATGCTCTCGCTACAGTGTCCAACACATTCAGTGGATTACCAGGAATAATAAAACCAACACCCAGCACTTTAAACTGGATGTGCCTATCTGATGTGAGGGAGGGGGAGGAGATTGATCTCCCATAATGCTTTGTCTTGATGAGACAATGAAAAATGGCCCTAGCCGGCGACATGTCAATATCAGGGCTGGAGATGCACCGGCGGTCCTAGGTTCTTATTTAATCCGTTTTTTCTTTAAGATGATAGCTCTTGTTACATTTTCACTGGCTGTCTGTCAGCTTGACATCGCAATATTCCCCCTCTCCTCACTTTCCTGCTCGGTTTCATTTATTTTAAAACGTCATTTCACACACGGCTGACTTTAACAAGGCATTATACAGCACTGAGGGAAGGTCTGGGAGATAGAATTGTGACAGATACAACATTTTTTATGGCGATATTGTAAACAGCAGAGTGTATAAACGTGGCAGGGTTTGCATAGGAAAAAGCTGCTCATGTATGTATAGATGTCATTCACTCTCCTACTTCCTGTGGAGATGATGTCCACTGTCAATACTGGGTTCTTTTAGGGGTTACAAACAACGGCAACCGGGATTGTTCAGGCCTCATTTATTGAAATGCAAACATTATTCAGAGACATTGATTACTGAGTATTGATTGTGTCGCTTGATAACAAGGCGTTATTGGTAATAGATAAACTATGTAACACAGGCAAATATGGGCAATTTGACCAGTAAGTATTCTGTGACACCCTGACCACAAAGATATAGGCGTGCATGTATTACGCTCACAATTCAGGGTATTTTAAATTGTATATGCCATTAAAATGGTTGACCCTGCTCAAGCACAGGGGCTAAAAATATAAATATTTTGCCAATAATGTGGCAGGTCGTGACAGAATCCCTATGAAATCCCCATGGAAAAAGCTCCACCCTGATCTTCACGGTTTAGTATTTTCCCTGCTGTTTGGAATGGTTGTAACCACTATGGCGTTTTACTGTGAGAGTGCAGTGACAGCAGGGGTGCAGTTGCTCGCGGCACCCTCCACGATGCAGCTGCGGGTGAAACATGCCGTGGCTGACATATCAGTGATGTTTATTAAGAGACGAGTCTATCAGGTCTCATAAGCCAGTTCTCACTGGCGGCAGATCTTTTGTTTCTTCCGGAGGGTGTCATCAATCTTGCGTGGCTGCGCTCTCCTGAGCGCTTGATGGGAGATCACGGATTCCTCCCTCCCATTGCAATGGGTTCAGTGGTGGAGGCAGGTAGATAGCACGTGCACACACGCACACACACACGCAGACACACGCCCACACACACACACACACACACACACACACACACACACACACACACACACACACACACACACACACACAGCCTACATGCTCTGCAGAGCACCTCCATTCTGCGATGGAAAACATGGAGGAGGGAGGCTTCATTGTCGACATGACACTGGAATTCTCTCTGTGCTGCTAAGAGGGATAGATAGCCTTGCAGATAACAAACTGTATGAGAATACAGTATTTACATTTTTGTTTTGACACACCATGAGGACTTTCAAAAACTGCTCTTAATAGAATATCCAAAAGGTATTCAGTGCTTTAACCTTTATTGGAGCTTTTATACTAAATATGTAACTACTTTAGTTGGCTGCTGTCTGTGCAGGCCTGTCGCCAGCCAATAATGTTGGAACGCAGACGTTCAATGTACAATGAGCGGCACGCAGAGCAAGGGCCGTAGTATATTGAGCGTTATTGTAGGTTATGTGTTATAATAATGAGTATGACGAGCAAGAAAGTGTAGATGGGTTGACCCGGGAAAATCAAAAGTCAATGTTGACTTAGCGCTTGCTACGTAAAGTTCAATAAGAAAGTCGCTAAGGGGCGATTTTTGTTTATTTACCTTATGTTGTTACGCCACGTTGTTAAGTTTTGTTGCCTGCCAGTCAAGCAACAGCTGGCCCTTGTGTGCTCCTCCTGATTATATTGGCCTCTGTCCTAATTGACAGCGGCCCTACGCCCCCTAGTGGTAGGAGGTTCAACAAAACAAAAACAAACAAAATGGCTCTTACGGTTGTTAATACATAAATGTCATTTAGCTGACGCTTTTATCCAAGAAGACTTACAATCATGTTACATTCATACACTGTAGAACAGCTACAGGGAACAATTCAGGGTTAAGTGTCTTGCTCAAGGACACATCGACTATGGTGGGGATTGAACCACCAACCCCCTGATTGAAAGATGGATCTGCTAACCAAGGACCCACAGTCGCCCACGTTGGTTACGTTGTTAAGTAAAGTTGTTACGTTTTTACATTACGTTTTTACATTGCTTTGTAGCGTTATGTTGGAACATTGTTACGTTGTTACTTTATTATTTTAAAATAAAGCATTTAACCGTAGCCAAATAGATTTGTTGCCAATCATGTGTCAACTTATCTCATGGTTTGCAGAAACGTACAATTTAAAAAAATTTCTGCCGACTGTGTTGTTCTACTGTATGTTCAGGATTTTCATTCATTTATCTTGAATATTCTTGAATTATTATTATTATTATTATTTTTATGGCTGCCAGTTTGGGTCACCATCTTTAACTGAGCTTTATATCTCTAGACCTCAAAAGAACATACCAGCACATCTCATTGGACCGTCCTCATTAAGAAATAAAAAAAGAAGACACCATTGAGCCTTAAAATTAATTCATCACCATCAAAACTTTACTCAATAAACTCAACGTCGATAGAATAACTGTTCTGGAGCTTTTGACCAAAGAAAATGATCATCATCAGCAGCTGATTGACAATCCTAAATGACGTTGAACTAGTTTCTAGAAAGCTTGTGCACAATTGGGAACAGATGAAAACCTAAAGCAGAGAACATAATATTTAATATAATATACTGTATATATGTGTGGCCGTGCAGTCTCTTGCCTGTAATAGGAAATTGATATACTTGGCATGTAGAGGCTTGGATAAAAAGTGCCCTCTGCACCAGCTAAAACCAAATGAAATTAGATAACGGCATCGACTCAGAGCCTTCTTCGGTGTCATAACTTGTATGTAAATCTCTGTGGCTGGGATCGTAGACCTTCATTAAGTGCGCTTTAGTAGATTTATGAAGTGATCTGTGCAGAAGTCGTTTGTCGACGCTGTTCGCTTTAGACCTGGACATGATGAATATACTCCACTTGGCTCTGGCTGGACTGCTGAATCTGAAATTGGTGCTGTCCAGAGAATGCTGCTAGCTTCCAGGGCTGGATGGAGCACTCCTGTTTATTCTCTGACTCTACCGTGCTGACCTTTAACAATATATGCCACCACTCTTGCAAAGGGCATACATTGCTTTAAGTATTTCTTGCCATTATGATTCTTTTACAGTCTCTGCTGCTACAACATGGTTACCTTTGTCAAGAATATTAACTGTGTAACATTAAGCAGCACTCAGGGCTTCAGCTCTTATTACAAATGGTATTCATACCACATCAAAAGGTTAGTGTTCGGCCTCGATTCCTCATCGCTCTCCCAATAATAATGAATTGAAGGGATCATTTTATACTAATTGCTTTTTCAGGATGATAATCCAAGCAATAAACTGCAAAGAGGCGTTGCATGTCTACGGGGAAATACGGCCAAATGAAATAAACACCCGTTCACTTTTGATTTGAATCTGTTCAGCAGAACAGAAAACATGCCGGTGCCTGAACAGAAAGAGGGAGCTAGGAAGGAAGTTTGAATCAATATTTCCTATTAGAGACGCTAATGCTTAAACCAACAATGACCCGCATTGAAAGAAGTCCAAAGCATTGTGTGTTCAGGTGTGCGGAGTAATTGCATTCTCTATTGAAAAGGCTCCTCTGATTAAAATGAAGAATAAAAGGAAAATGCAATCAGAGGGATGGTTGCTTGGGACAAAGAGTTACCTTCAAAGTTTGTCATCAAAGTTATTTTGATTAATGCGCGCCTCCCTTCCTCGAGCTATGAAAGGAACACACTGGAACATTTTACAGGCATCGCTGTTTGTGGCTTTTTCTCAATTAAAATAGTCTTTTTTATTTTTTTGCATGTACATTTTGCTTAACATAGCATGTGTTATGTTCTTATTCATGTATGTTTATAGCTGCCAGGTGGTGTATTGGTTTAATAGACGGATAAAAATCAGTGAGGAAATGGCCCTCCCGCCGTTGACCCTTCCACCACCCCAGCTCTATCTGTCAAGTTGTCCTCCCTCTGACTTTTCACCCTCTGATCCCCATCTCCTGATTTGGAGTAAGAGAAAACAGACCAGCACTCCCCGAGCACATTGCAAGCCAGTTTAAGAATGCTGCAGAAAAGCCTTGAAACACAGGCTCAATCTGATTGGGCGAACACAGAGAACTATCTAATGGTAGTAGATGGCTTGTGGTCTCAACAAGAATGTCTCTTTCCAGAAATCATGACCCGGTTGCTTTGACTTGTGGGAGTTCCATGTAGACCTAATTTAAACAATCAAAAACACATTAAAAGCACAACTCGAAGGAGGAAAAATATGTAGGCCTATTTTAGATTTTTGGGGTTAGCTCATTGGATTGGTTTGTGTTTTAAAGAAACACAATCTATTCTCTTTTTGTGAAAGGAAATATACACTATATCAATACTGCAACTACTCTGCATATGTTTTCATCTTTCAAAACGAGGCAAACTGAATTCAACTGAAACTAAAAAATGGAAGCTAGCAAGCTGGGCTAACGAGATTCCACTTGAAATGTGGTATATAGATAGCCTAGCTTAGTTAGCACCGAATCACGCTCAAAAGGTACTTTTTTGTCCTACTATGAAAACACTCCTGCACACTTGTATTTGTGGGCTTTGCTAGCATTAGCTGTCTCTCTTTCATGGGTCCAGTTGTGGTGACCAGACTGACATATAGACCATGTTCACAGTTATAAAAGCAAACATTTCAAATGCGTCCCAGTTTATTTCCTGTTGCAGTGCATGTGAATGACTCTGACTGACAGTTAGTGCACATGAACCCAAGCTGTTGCCTGGCAATGCAATTCTGTTGAAAAAGGTCTATAATCCTAGCTTTTCATACATTACCCGATGACAAGGATTAGGACACGGAGCAACACACGGATAGGTCAAATCAGAGAACACTAAAGGGGGAGCTTTACAGCAGAAAAATTTATAAAAACAATTTCAGTTTGACTTTAAATGAGGTGTAGTGTCGGAATTGGACTCCGGGGAGAAAAACAGCATGTTGCATACAGCTCTTATTCACACGGTGCATAATGTGCAGGTAGAATCTGATTTGATATCGGGTGTATATATTTTGGGTAATCTCTTCCCTCAGCTCCTTGGATATCTATGTATCGGCTGTAGATAAAATGTGCTGTGATAAAATGCTGCTGCAGGAGAAAAGTAAGAATGGGTGCTGTGCTGATTGCTTTCCCCTGCCTGCGTGTCAGATAGTGGTCAGCGAGAAACTCTTTAGTGGGCTTCATCCCGTCTCCACCTGCCTGCCGATGTCCGTCTATCTGTCTGCAGCTTCTCATTCTGTTGGCCTGGCAGAGCGGAGAGGAGAGGAGCGGGACTGAATGGATGCCTTGAAGGCTGAGGGAGACCTCTCTTTTTAAACTCCCATCTGATAGGACAGGCACAAAGGAGCCAATCACGGTTCTGCTGAAGTCAGTCTATTGTAGACACATACATTACAGGGTTACCGGGCGAGAGAAAGTAAAGGTGAGAAACAGAGGAATTAGACAGGCTACTTTGTGACCCTTTCTGGTGATTTCAACCCTGCGGTTCCTGTAAACTCAAACCGATAGGCAGTTAAAATGTCATTATTTTCTTCCTCGCCGCTTCTGCTCTTGATGAGGCAGTGACAGCGAGAAACAACTTGGAGTCTCTTCGCCCTGATGAAAAAGTACAGACATCTTCATTCGCGGCCTCTCAGTTTCTTTCTGCAATACTGTAATGTTACAGACGTTTGCCTCCAGTGGCTCTAGGGGAATACTACGGGAGTATGTGGGCAGGTGGACCAACTGCTATATTAGACCATATTCATTTAAATAAACCTCTACATAATGCAACAAATTAACTTTTATTATCAAATGGAATTTGGTATACGGTACATAGGTTATTTTTAGAGGATAGGGTTGTGTTAAGGACACTACTATTTTGATGCAAACCAGTGTTAATATTAAATGAATACTTTTCTGAATAAATCCTGTTCATGTCTGTTGCACTCAGATGGAAGTTCATTTGTTTCTGAATATGTACATATTATTAAGAATTGGTGTTCTTTTTTCCACAAATGGGAATGACAAATGTGTGTGTCTCACATTATTATCCAATCATATAAATCAGCACAAGATGGTTCGTGGAACGCCACTTCACCAACGTCCATGGCAGTTTTCCTTAGAGCAAACAGCCAAGATAAAGGAGCTGAAAACAACGCTCAAAAGACAACAGGCTCTGTTTACCAAACCGATGAAGAATTCCAACGTCCTAACGAAACCCAGAAAAACAAAGAAACCATGTCTGCTATTGGCGATGTACTTGGTGCTATGTATAGCCCCTGCCACTTTCATTTTGTCAAATTAGCTCTCAGGGGAAGAAAGGTTGAAGACCCCTGCACTAGAGGCAAGGGATATTTAGATACTCATGGTATAATGGCACAACTATGTTGGTGGTGTTGTCAAACAAAATCATGCAAACAAAAAATTTAATAAACATATAAAACACATCTGAATTTCTAGCACACTGTCGTGACTGAATACTTCAACAGACAGTCGGCCGGCGCTCACTCTCAGCCGCATCCGAGAGGAAATCTTAGGCCGAAGCATCTCAGGCGTGATGTGCCTATTAGATTATTCCAGAGACCAAACAGCAGAGCCGGGAGAGGAAGCAACGGAGAGGGTGGCAGACTGGGAGCAAAGCCTCTCTGAGCGCTGGCAATCAGGTGGTATTAGGCTCCGCCAGTTAGAAGCATCAGTGAGGCAGACACAGCTCGGTGTTAGCCGTACATGTGTACATACTCCCAGCCATCATCGCAGACACAATAATGGAAAACCAGATACCTTATCAAGCTCAACTGTCAGGCTTGAGGCCGAGCCGTGGAGATTAAGTGTGGGATATGTGTGACGGTGCGATGCTTGTGGTCGGGAACTGGGGTTGGGAGGAAGTGTATTGTGAATGTGAGTGAGAGGATAGAGGGCTTATTTGCAACTTCCCGAGGTTTGTTTGCCGAGGAGTCCCAACTGTATTATGTCTGCTTTGTTACGGAGACAGTGCAGCGTGTTTTTTTCTTCTTCTTTTCTTCTCTTCATCCTACTGGGAGATGCTTAGAGTGTTTCTTGATTGACGCTGGAGATCCACCCACTCCGGGTTGCTAATGAGAAAAGCCCAGAGGACACAGAAATTCAGCAGACATTACTCCCTGACCTTTGTGAGGTTTGCCGGGGACGCGGCGGCAAGGCGCTCATGCAGCCACGGCGTCGTACGCGTGTCAGGCTCCTCGGGGCTGCGCTCGGGGACGAGGAGTAACACTGGGGAGCCTCGTTATGTGCGCAACATCAAAACGAATCAGGCTCCGTCCACCACCCCTCATCTCTGGCCCCCACTGCGGGCTGCAGGGTGAGTGTGTGGAGGTAATGAGACCATGGTGCTCCTCGGCCCCCACCGCCACCTCCACTACGAGACTCTAACAACTACTGGTGCCCCGGGGATGTCCGTGAGATAGGCAGTGGGAAGAAGAAAGAGTGAAATGGGGGGGGGAAAAAAGAAAAAAGGAGTGTGAGAAATGAAGAGAGAGACCAGGCAGTCCACCTAACCAGCTGAAGTGGAAGTTATCCTTATGAAGTGTGTGTGTGCGTATGTGTGCGTGTGTGTGTGTGTGTGTGTGTGTGTGTGTGTGTGTGACTCATGCACTGCCAGGGGTTTTAGAGGTCTTGAAGGAGCTGTGCCAAGCTGTGTGGAAGTTTTGCTTGTTGCCAGCAGGCGTTGAGCAGTCAAGCCTCCTCCCTACAGTCACACAGAAAGCATTCATGAATCTTTCTTAATAATTCATTTATGTGCATACAATTATAGATTATTCCTGTTTTGAACGATGGTAAATATTGCGCAGAATGATATGTCATAGCTGTTAAAAAACTGGTTGAGAGCACTGAAAATCTCTGACTCCAATGGACCCCATCTCCAAGTCCTGCCCTCAAAATACAGACTGGCCAATCGTAGCGTGGCATTGGCCAAGTTTGACAAGGGTCTGAAATCTATCTGGTTCACAGACTCATGTAATTGTTTGAGACTTTTTGTTGATTTGGAGCTAGTGGTGGCTAAACATTGTTTAATAGTGATACTCGTTACCCAAAGAGGTTTAAGATAAGATAAGATAATCCTTTATTAGTCCCGCAGTGGGGAAATTTACCGGAGGAGCTAACCTTAGCTGTTTTTACTTTTTAATGATTGTAACAGTGGATAAAGGAATAAAGTGCTACCGGGTTTACAGGAACAGTGCTGTTCCTTGATTTCATTGTATCCTGGATCACCAGCTGGTGTTGTGGTTCACTTTTACAATGTGATCTGAAGGCTTTAGCTTCATCTGAATATTTCTAACCTTTTTTTCACTGCTCAATCGGTTTGACATCCTGAATATATCCTTGAAACGCATATTGTAGACCCATCAGTTTGCTTTTCTCTGAAATCGCTTTTAGGTTTTTCCAAGAAAAAGTTAATATTTATTAAGGGAGTGCCGTTAGTGACAGTGTGGGCTCCATGGTAGCTCTGACAGCTTGACGGAATAGCAGCGACAGCTGGGCTTAGCGCAGGGTCAATTTGACAAAGACGAGAGGTTTTGATTATTGGAGTACAGACTCAGAAAGACAATCAGCACACATATTTCAGAAAAAGCCCCACGCTTGTTTGTGCCAGCAGCAGACTTGATTACTTGAAGCTCTTCTGTCTGGTCTACTCGTGGATAACTTGCAGCTCAGCCAGAATTCTGCAGCTTTTTTGCCAACTAAGACGAGAAAGAGAGCACACATTGCTCCTGTTACAAATGACCTTCATTGGTTTCTGGGAAGTTTTAGAAAGAATGTGAAAATCAATTTTTTGTTTGTTTTTTAGGTCAGTTGATCGACTAATGCCAATACATGTTTTAAAGAAAGACAATGTGCTTTTTATTTATTTATTCATGCAGGATGAAATCCTGTGAAAAAACAGGGTTTACGGTTTCTGGAGCAGCTAGTCAGAAGAACTGAGGACAAAAAAAAAAATCTGTCTGTGTTGTTCCTATTCATATGGACGTCACCGTGAGTACAATTTTACAATTTAATTATAGGTAACATTTAAGTAAAACTTACACCTAGGAATATACATTGTTTGACCAATAACATGAGTCTAAAAATAACTGTTGGAATATTCTCTCTTTCTAACTGCCATCTGCCAAATGCAGCGCTGGCATCCACATAATTAAAAGGTTAGTCAACCTTAGTAAAAAAAAAGCATTTCCTCACTGCACCGTGCAGAAGTTGGGCATCTCCGCTTAGTTTTGAAATATCCTACTCTGCTTAAACCCCAATCGAGGAGAATGGAATTGACAAATGTATATTCAACATGCTTTCTTGGCCGGAAACAGTGTCTGAGTTACTCTGGATAATGCAAAGACCTCCATGGCAGAGTTACTTCCAATCAGCACATTACTGAAGTTAACTTCTGTTGGTGAAGGTCATAACGTTTGTTTCAATATTTTTTTTCTTCCTTCTTATTATGACCAAAAGACAATGTCACCTTGGTGACTAAGTCTTGGTATATGCTGGTATGTGCTTCTATTTTTATCATAATCAGTCGGCAAGCGTCTGAGAAGCAAAGAAAAAACATAACTTGAAAAATCTTCCTACCATGAGATGTGTTTTCCTTGGGTACGCCTCTGCAGTTGTATTTATATCGTCATTTAGACTGCAGCATCGCAGTGTATTCATTACGGTCAAATGATTCCCCGCATGCAACAGGTTGGTGGATGTGATGTCATGAAATCACAGAGCAAGTTATATTTCGTCACCTCCATAATAATGTGAGCAGATTAAATATTAGTTACAGATTGCAACGGATAAACATGCACCTCTAACCTGTGTGTCAGCGTGGTGCTGTATATATATATATATATATATATATATATATATATATATATATATATATATATATATATATATATATATGATAGCTTTTAATCAGGCATATGGGCAAATAGATTCTTGACTTCTCCAGAGCAATATCAGACCTCACCAAATCATATTATTTTTAAATACATTTTGATAGCAATTGTAATTGTCGTCATGGATAATTTGGTGCGAGATATGCGAGAAAGACTGAACAAAGCTGGAGCCTAAACCAAACCAGGAAGAGGACTGCCTCGCACAGCCACATGGGTAAATTAGCTGTCTGTTTGATTTAGTTAAATCTCTCTTATAGTGGTCTCCTTTTTTATTATATAATATTATAGTTGCGGTCAAAGACTTCACCTTTTTGTATCTGTTTGGTATGGATTATGGTGAATCTTAATGGACTTTACTTGAGAAGGTCAACCAATTGGAGCTCAAACATATTGGGAAGCAGTCGATCACATATAATTGACCCTTTTCCTAAGATTTCAATTAGTCTCACCAAGTACAGCATAGGTGTTGGTGACCACATTTACAATGGTTCTGTTTATTTGTCCCAGTAAACAATATTGCACATGCAGCAACGCAGAGTCCTGTATTGGTAAACCAAATGGAACACAGACATCATTAATGGTATTGGTATTTCAAATGTCCAGAGAGAGTGCAGCGTCACAACATATTGGAATTAATCCAAACTGGACTTTTACTTCTAAAACGTTCCTTTCTGATAGTATTGATTTATATGTAACATATACATGATTTATATGTTTAATAATGTTCATTATTGTAACCAAGTTTAAGATGTAGGCCTAATGACATTTGCCTCGTGCTAACAGAACACGTATAACAGAGCACTTACATGTATTCTGGTCCTTTTTACAAGTGCTAGTCTCCACCACTGAGTTGCTAACATCTGATTGACAGAAGTTTTGGTTCAATTGAGATAAAATGTAATGTATGAACATGCTACGTGCAGAGCAAGTGACGTAGTATCAACAGTGAGAATGCACTACTTATGGTGGATAAGTCAAACAAACACAGAACTATGAGAACTCTGTTGGCAATCCAAAGTTTGTAAAACAGAAAGTTTCAACTTCTACATGTAGAATATATGTGACCAGTCATTGTCTTGTCTGTCAATTAGGTCCAAATCGACCATTACTGTTGACACCACTGGGTCTCACTATGTTGCCTTGGAAACAAAGTTGGATGCTCCCGTCAGATTGAAGCTGTTTTTTTTACCAGCGCAAATCAACCTTTTGCACAGAACCTGTCAAAATCTGTTTTTCCTCCACAGTTAAAGTAACTTGCGGAGACTCCTGCCATACAACAGCTTATGTCATACAGATTAAAATATGGAGGTTGCTTCTGAGCAGCTAATTCCAACATACCGTTGTGCTGGAATTTGATCAGCATCGATGGCGTTAGCGTATGAGGCATGCAGGAATAATGTCAAATGCCGTTTTATAAATGTGGTTGGGTTAACCGGTGTTGTTTTGGGGTCCAGTCACTCATTGTGAACCCGGTAGATTTTGGTCGGCGCTCTAATTTCAGCACAAATGAAACTTGTGAACAGGAGGATGTGTCTCCGGCAGCATGTGGCACAGCAGCTCAAGCTGTTAGCAGCTGAACAGGCGCAGCTGAGGAGCAGTCTCCCTGGGTCTCAGGGGGCTCGTGCAGCAGTCTGTCTGTCCTTACCTATTTCACTTCTTCCCCACTCTCTTTGGGGACTTCTCCTGTTAGTGTAGTGTTTGCTGTAAGAGACGCGTCTGCCTTTCCATCTGTGCCCAGTTTGGGAGTGAGCTAAACTGCAGTCAATGTCACACAAGAAGTTGCTGAATTATTAAGAGTTCCAGATTTGCTGTGCACTGCACATCTTTCATCCATCTGTTGGAGGAGCATCATATATGGCAAAGTGTACCTGCTGCATTTGCCGGCAATCTGTTGCGGATCAAAATTTGATGCTTCGTACAATTGTTGTCACCATTAGGAAGTTTGGCTCATGGTGCTTGACTGCCTATAGCTTCGCTCCCGTTTTCAGTGTTACTGCTCTAGAGGTACACTCCTCTTTAACTCTGAATATTTTGTATTAATTAAGTAGGCCGAAAGACCATCGTGCCACTTCCACCAGCGCTTATTAAAATGTTGTTTCCTGAAACAAGGATACATGAATAATAAGACAGAGAGAGAGAGAGAGAGAGAGAGAGAGAGAGAGACTGAAGTGTAAAAATAGCAGCCCACTAACACCTTCTCAATCATCTGGTCCCCTTTCCTCAAGGTGATACAGGTCCAAAGGTTAGTGCTGTATATCCTCACAGAGAGCAGGGGAACATTGTTTCACCTCAGGTTTAATCATTGTGGCTTTATTCAACAGGTCCTTATGGCCTGAGCAGCCTTTGTGGGACAATAGCTGTGGGGTGCATCTCAGCTGTCTTAATGTCATCTATTGTAAAGCTATAGGTATAATATGGTAGGAACCATTTTGTGTACAGTACATCAGAATAGTAGCCTGTTCGTCACATAGTGACGGCTGAAATGCTATCATGAAAAATTATTTTAAATGATGCAATATTCATCATAAGTACGGTAGGCTATTTCTGTTTAATGCTTTTTTTCAGATAATACGGTGAGAAGCCACCCGATGAAAACTAAATAATCGAGACAATTAAGTTGATAGAACTGTGGAGCAAAACACAAGTCTTCTCTCTTTTAAAATCCTATGCAGTAAATTACATTGAAAGGAAGAGCTCGCTCTCTGAGGACGTTATCAGTCATGTTTTCTGTCTGAGACCTAAAAAAGGTTTCTGATAGAACTGCCAAAAATGGACTTGAGGAATGTCTGTGAAGTAAAAAGTTTGAACGGAACAGCATGATATACAGTCTGAACCTCTTCTGCCCCTTTTAAAGGCAGAGTTCCTTTTTTGGATCACTATTTGTCCTCAGAAAACGTTTTCGAGACCCGCCGACAGCCTTTCTTGACTGTGGGATCGGTATACGTGACAAAATAATCGCAACTCAATGTCTACTTATGAATTAAATAGAGTTTTGAGTTCAGAAAAAAAGGATGCAGAATGTTAATGCTGAACGCATCTTCAAAATGAGAACAAACGCATTTTCTGTTGTCCCTTTTAATTTATCTTTCCCTGACCTTAACCAGCTCTTTTGTACTTTTTAGTACTCTTGGTGGCCTCGTTTCCAGAGAACTGATGCAAGTCAACTACACGTCCATTCATTTGGGAGGGATGCTCTGTGGTCTCAGATCGTTTTGCGAAACTTCTGTTGTTGAAAAATATTTGCTAGGAATAAGCAATTCATTTATTTATTAATTGAGTAATTGATGAATATATCACCGCTCTATATATGCTTTTAGTATATTCAGCCAGCTTTGTGAAACATTTTGTTGAAAGACGTACAAACCACAACGCATGCGCTTCATGTCGCTCAGCTAGCGTGCTACCAATGTTAGCTATATATGCCATTGAACGTTTCACCAAGGAAAACATTATAATTATTATTAACATGATTCATCTGACATTCGACTGGATGACGAAAAAACTTAATCAACTTCTCTCCCTGCACTTCATCCATTTCCTTGCGTTGAACACTAGGGGGCGCATACAAAATGACCCCTAGTAATTCATTACTATAAATTAATCGGATTTATGGACACAAAACAATCTGTGTATCCACGCATGGATCTCATGACTAGAACTTCCGTCTTTTTCATACCCCTTGACTACAATGTCCCTGACTTAAATCTCCCCCCCCCCCCTCTCTCTGGTCCTCAGTGAGTCATTGCATCACTGGGATCATTTGATTGGCCGTTCGGGGTTGCAATTGACAGCACTGCAATTCTGCTTCATCAACAAAAAAATCAAACGTTTGTCATCAAATAGAGAGAGAGAGAGAGAGAGAGAGAGAGAGAGAGAGAGAGAGAGAGAAAGAAGAGATCATTATTACTGTAGCTCTACAACATGCTGATACTGTTCTGGTATTGTGCTTTAGTGTGTTGTGGTTGGTGCCTCCCAGTATGCAGGCTCTTCACTGTGTTCTGTAGCAGACTTTGTATTTGACATTTCCATGATTCATGCCTGGTGTGATGGCTGGCCTGGAGGCTCACAGAACCTTTACTGAGACAGAACCAGGCTGCATTTGTCTGCATGGCCAGAGAGCTTCATCAAACCACAGCACACTGTGTGTGTGTGTGTGTGTGTGTGTGTGTGTGTGTGTGTGTGCATGCATGCACATACTGTTCTTAATATGTTGGCGTTTGATGCTTATTAATGTTTAGAAAACAATGTTGTGGGATCTGTTTTGCCTCATTCTCTAAAACCATATTATCTACTTTAATGTATAACTTGTTTTTGTTCTGGCATGGTGTCACTGCTGCAGTTGCATAGTGAACTTTCTTTCTTTCCAGAACTTGATTTCAGAGCGGTACGCACCACTCCTGAGAAACCCACATGGCATATGCTCTCTTTTCATGTTTTAGAGAAATCATGAAGTCAGCTCCACATGCATATGTTTCAGTACTTTGGGGAAATGATTGTGGCTATGAATAACAAATAGATGCAAGTCAGTGCGGTTGAAAAGCCTTGGCTTTGTTGCCGTTATTAAAGCAGTGGTAGCAGGAGAAATGGGTCCAAAGTATGCTGTTGATCTTTCTGTGAACAGATATCAAAGCCTGGACAGCAAACGAGTGGTAAGTACTGGGGGACAGAGGGGATCCCTGGAGCCAACAGAGGGTGAAGATGAAGGGATATGGAGGAGATGAAAGAGGGAAAAGACAGAGAGAGGCGGCGAGAAAACAGAGGAGGAGTGCGAGGGAGAGCCTGTGTGCCTTTATATGTGTCTGTACACCAGTGTCTGCTGGAGGAAGGACTTCAAAGACCCAGCAGAGCAAAGGCTGCTTCGCCTTTTCACTTTTTTTTTTCAAATCTTTTTTTTTTCTTCACCAAAGCTCCTCTCGTGTTGGATCCCCCATCACCCCCCCCCCCCTCCCCCCCCTCCTCCCCTCCTCCCCTCCTCCCCTCCTCCCCTCTCTGGTTATTCATCTGTCTCTCCTCAAAGGCAGCCAGGCCTATTGGATTCTGTAGGGCACCACTGACATGAATATTTCTGCTGCATCAGAGACATTTGCTGCCGTTGCCTCGCAGTGCTTCAACGGTAATTGAGCGCATGATCCCGCAAAGTTTATTGACTGCAATATTGGCGGCATTATAGTAGTTAGTAAAAATGCTTTTGCATTTTTGGTTTTCATTGGAGGTTTTGTATTTCTCTGGCTGTATATTTTGCAGGGAAAATCCTAAGGAAGGTTGTAGTGGCAGAAATAAATGTATTAAATATAGGCTTAAAAAATTAAACCATATTATTATTAGAAACAAAAATTAAGCAATTAGGCTATGAATGAATATATGTCATTACTGGATTACAGTTGCAGTTTTGAAAACCTGATAAACATTGTGAACTGAAACAAATCAGAACAAAAACACAGCAAAAAATATAATGTTCTTGTACAATTTCAATTAGCATTTTTTTTTAAAGTCTGACCTGCTGTTTCTGATTTTTGCCAATTCCCGTTTTCTCTCTGACAACTAAAATTGAAAGCAAGGCTCCGGAATGAAACTTTTATCTTTCTACTTTGTTACTGGTTCTACAGTGGTTTCAGACAATTTTGGCATCAATCACAAATGCTCATTGGAAGTGTTGAGAGTATCGCATCTTCATCACATCCCAGCGTTTAAACTTGCTGTGGGTGTTGACGGGCCTCTTTCAGAGTGTCAGTCTTCAACTATGTGACTGATTTACTTTCCTCAGTCATGGAGGGAGTCTTTCCGACGCCATAATTCTGATCATGTTGCGCTTTGAAGAAGAAGAAGCTTCCCCGGAGGTACAGATGGCTACGCGCCTTCTTAGATTGTGTTAGGGGAGATGAGGGGCGACGGGGTGGAGTGTGTTGTCGTCGTTGTGCTTATGCATAGAAAGAGAAGGGGGGCACTTTGGGGTGGGGCGATGGGGGTGGGGGGGATTTGAGTAAATCAAAGATGTGTTTGTGCTTACAGGCATAGGTGAGTGGGTACAACTAGTGCCTGCTGCTGTCATATGAGGATACGCTGTCAGGGCTCTGATGGAGCTCATGGTTGTCTAATTTTGACTGGTTCTCCTGAGCGACACACTCAAGAAGTATTTGTGCCTCCCTGTCTCAAAGCTTGGTGGAATTCTTTTACGTCTCCTACTCTACTCAAGAGTCAAATGCAAAGCAGGAAAGTCACAATGTAAGGGTGTCACAAACAATTAACTTTCCCAAATGTTGAATTCATACGTATGGGTATTCAGAGCATCTTGTATTTGGCACACTTGGTGATATTTGGGGGGAGTTCTAAAGAACAGCGTGGCTTGATTTTATGGAACAAGCAGTTATTTTCACATAATGTCACGGTTGGAACGTTGACTGAACAATGTTCTTTTGGATATTTTACGGTTGCATCAAAAGTCTGATTGCGCGGCAATAGCCACGCTTCCCACTGCTTCTTCTTTCAGCAAGTTGTCAGCCGTCCCAAGATGCAAAGTTGCTGAAGAGCAGCGTAGACGATAGATCAGAGGGCCTCTTGGGCATCTCAATACTGCCCTTGTTCAAAGAGTTTGACAGATAGATCCTCTCCCATATATTTTTAGAGCACCCAAAGGACTTCGATTGGCTTGCAAGGGCAGTATATTGGCCCTATGAATTTACTTTGAGCCACTGGTTGTCAAGGTGAAACACTTGCGCCTCATTACATCGCACATGCCCAGATTGTGATAATATTGCAAATCCATGTCGATGGGGCTCATCACCGTGGTGGATCAACAAAGGGGACGGGCCGTATAGCATGAGTGCACAGTTGTTAACATTTAGAGGGGGTGAAATAGTTACGAGCATATAAAATTTGATTGCCCCCTTTAGAGAACTTAGCAGCAAGTGTAAAGTTTGCACTCTGTGGGATCAATGGCTCCCTTTTTCTATTGTACACTATGTCTCAATATCCGTCTGCTACTTCTCTCTGGTGGGTTGTAGATCTGAGTTCATGCTGAAGTAATAGCTCCCGCTCTCAGAAATACTGTCTTTTGATGCTTCGTGCTTTAGATCCACAGTATATTTATTATGGTGGGGATGCTGTAAAACATATACTGTGGGAGTAGGGGAGACCTCGTCCTTGCCTCTAATATCAGCCCTACTCAAAACCTTAATAACAGTGTGTGAAATAATTCCCTCGCATTGTCTACAAAGTGATATCTATTGTATTTTATGGCACGTACGTGTCACATTCATGAAGTACATCATTACAGGATTGATAAACGAAGCCCTGGGGTTCTGTACTACCACGTACTCAACCAGGGAACCCCATGTACATGGGCTTGTAAAGTTTTTATTTTTGAAGGTATGGCTGTAATTAGGAGGGAACACAAAGGCAGTTTGAGAGAGGGGGGGGGGTGACGTGTTAATGGGTTGATGTGTGGAGAGCTAATCACTGCTCGGCCGTTAACCACACGCCTGCACCACTGGGCTCGTTCCAGGGGTTAACTAAACTGAGCCGTGACACATGGCTGGGCTTTATGGGGTCCAGGCAGGGAGAGGAGGCCCACGGATGACGCTAAAGAGCCCATAATAATGACAGCAATTACCACAATCCGCTTAAACGAATGGGAGCACGCCGAAACCTCATCATACTCTGATCAGATTGGCCCTAATGAGATAAAGATGCCAATTAATCCTGTGTTAATTGCCGTGGCGCGTTCTCGGAAAACACTGAAATATGCACATGCAAATGAAAGACGGGCCCTGCTGTGCAGTCCAGGATACCAAACTGCAAAATGTTGAGAGCATATTTACATAATGATCATGGTGATGATGGTCGTGTGGATAATGATGATGATGATGATGATGATGATGCAGATGAGCGTTCATATCTGGGCTGTATTTACGGTAGATTTTGAATGATGACCTTCCCAAACTGATCCCTGGCTGTTCTTCTCATCTGAGCGTCGAGCTACCACAAAACAGAGAGACATGCCCAAAGTCAGACTGACATTCGCATTAAGGTAATGTTTGGTGACTGATGCCGTCTTCTAATGATTCAGAATGGCGAGTCGGGTAACCTCTCTCCATACTGTGTCCGAACCCCAAAGTGCTGAGATGACACTGTACAGTTGCTGACCTCATTATCGCTATTACTGCAGTCAGGAAATTTATAACATGCATGTCTGTGATGACAAATTCTATAAATCACTGCATTAACTCCTGCTCAGAAGTCCTCTGCTGTAACATTCTCCTCGGCGCCGATGCCACCGTGATCCATTTTCTTTCATGTTCTCTAATTGCTCTCCTCATAGTTTTGCTCTTTTTCTTGCCCGTGTTGACGTGCCGTAATAGTCGGTCCATCTAAAGTGGCTGCGTTGTCGCTTCTGCCATTATACGGGCCATTTTCATTTCATCTGCAGAGGTCCTGGCTCCTCACCACAGTGACAGCATCCCCCTAAATCATCCTCATGTGTAATTGCTCCCTACTTACCCAAATGGCTATGGCCTTCTCTATCTGCCTAAGAGCATTTACTCAGGCTTCTCAGGAATTCATGCTCCTGGTTCAATGCTCTTTGACTAGTCCTTTATGCCGAACTCGGTGTCAGTTGCTTCATTACAATCATTCATTGTAATGACAAGTTAAATGTGTTGTTTTGCATTATGTGACTGTTGAGGGAACACCTTGAAATATTCATGTCTTACCTTGAAGGAAAACAAGGACCTCTATGGGTGAAGATATTTATACACGACTAGATTCATGAAATCTTAAAATAACATGAAAACTATCACTATTACAACGTTTGGTTTGTATTTTTGTAGCTGCGGCCATCAGCTTGAACAACACTGAACTGGAACAAAGTGATGACACCAAAAATAGTTCGGCATGGCAACAAGAATGGGCCAGTTACGCACAGATACAGCAAGAGTAATATACCTAGTCCCGCCCTACTGTTCTGTGATTGGCTAGTGCTGCCTACTACTACTGTGCTTCGAATGGAGGCTTATCTGGCGACGGCATCGTACTCTCCTATACTGTGACAAGAGCATGGACAAGAGGGTCTGGTGTTGATAAAGTTGTTCAATTTCACTCATTTAGCGGCTGGTTGGCAAGCTAGCTAGCAAACTAATTCCACATTGATTTAATGCTACACTGGTTACAGAAAATGGGCAAAATGGAGCTATAGCGCAAGTTCAGACAGGAAGACCATACCCCTAAAGCCCGCCCTTTATTCCTCATATATCTGCCAATCATTTCTCACACATGCTCACTCATTGTTTACTTGCTGTCATTGTTCTGCGCCGTCAATCATGACACCAGCTGCGCAGATCAGCTGATCCCCTCTATCCAATAAGCACATGGAAACAATGACATGGTTAGCCAATCATCTTGCTGCTGTCTCATTTAAATATGACTGTCTCTCTACTTGCAGTTCATTCATGCTGCTGTTATGCACCCCTCCACCTCTCCATCTCCACCCAGTCTTCACGGATCCATCAGCTTCATCATCATTCTATCAGCTCATCAGCACCACCAGGTCTGGACTCCACGGGGATCTATCTCGTTGCTGATCAGGGCAGTCGGCCCTCAATTTCAAATCTCCCCGTAGAGTCCAAGTGCCAAAGACTCTGAGACTTCATCATTTCATATCATCTGTTAACAATAAACATGTATCCTTTCTTTATCTAACTGGTCTCTCCCTGATTGAAACAAAGTTGTCACTCATCTGGCGATAGTGCATTTCTACACTGTCACAACTCGTTTAGCTGCTGGCTAGTTAGCTAGCTAGCTTGCTAATTTTACTTTCATGCTGTACTGGTTCCAGAAATTGAGCACAAATGGGAGAAGTTTGCCTCGGCCAACAAATCTCCCTAGGTTAAGGCAACAAACATACTTTGTTAAGTTTGGAAAAACATCATCAGCTTGTGCAAAAATAAGCCGAACAGTCGAGGCAATGAATAGGCCAACTAGCCAATCACCGCACGGTAGGGCGGGACAAGGGGAAAAGAATAACCCGTCAGAAGTACGTTGGTCAAAGCTGAACCAGGAAGTTGGCCTGTAAGCTGTAGTGGAGGTTTAAAATAGTAAGTTTGGTTTGTAATCGTATACTCTTCTCCATTGTTTATTCTTCCCAATACACTTGACAAACCTGGATTTGTTTTCAACATGACCGCTCATGCTTATTGCGTGTTTGACCTATTGTTAGCAATATCCCTCCACATTGCAAGCTTTCAGGTAATATTTAGTCGAGTACAATGTTACAATAACAGATTGAATCGATTGTAAGACCAACAACAATACAATTCTGGATGTTTTAATATCAGATATCCATTTGAAATGAAGTGTATCAACCACTGATGGGAGCAAATGAGTGGAACCACTAGAGTGGTTCCACTCAAATTAAGTATTAAGTACGGAATGAAAAGATTAATTTGCATCTTTTTTTTTTATTACGACGACTGAAGAAGACAATCAACATCCTGCATTCTACTACTAATCACATGGTCAAATATTTTCTCCCACATTGTGTGAAATGCATGTATGCACCAGCTTTAGTCGTTCATGCATCATTTCCTTTGGATTCCTTCTGCGTTGGTATCCACTCTGAATCACTCATGGGAGAGGTGGACTCAGAGTAGAGCTGTTACTCGTCGAAGTGTTTTTTTTATTTCGGCAACTGTAATCTTGTCAACGTCGCTCGTTGGTGCCTTCAAAACGTTTACGGATGACTTTTACAAAATCATTCACATGAGTTTTCTGATCTGAACTGCTGTAGTTACAGTTTGTCTAGGTGAAGGCACAACAGTGACATGGTTAGGGTTCCTGGTTTGGCTTTTGGTCACAAACATAGACTCATAGACTCAAATTGGAAAGAACAGCATCTTTTTAAGATGTCACTCGTCACACTTCAGTCATCTTTTTATTTTTTTTGCGGTATAGTCACAGAGGTAACTACAAATATATTAAATGGCTATTGCTGAAAAAAAATGGCAGACATGAATAGCTTCTAAAATTGGATCTGATGTAATGAAAATCTTAAGGATTATTACTCCTGTCCAAGTTGACATATTGGAGATTCTGGCCTGACAGCAGTGATATTTGCCTTGTATTTGTATTTATTCATTAGATAAAAGGTGACACCGGGGAAGAGACAAAGATGACCCGGACACGCACTCACATACGCACACAAAACATGCACGCGCGCACACAGCAGCTGGCAGATTGCGGCTACCCCATTACAATGATAATGGCTGTGTCCGTTGTGATGTCCCACTTTTTAATTTTGATTTCGGGAGGTGAGTGAAGTCATTATGTTGCAGCCATCGCTTGGTTTTATGAACAATCCAATGCCCCTGAGACTCTCTGCTCTAGACACACACACACACACACACACACACACACACACAAACAAACAGCCACACGTAGATAATAGATCAGTACAAACACATTCATGTGCACACACACACACACACACACAGAGAGTCAGTACCCTCCCCCCCAGTGATTTGCCCTGCCATTAGGCCCGCGAGTTCCAGAGGCGGCTGAGCGAATGGGGTGTCCCAGACCCACTCAGCGTCAGAAACACATCACTTAACCCTGACGCTCTCGCTCGCTTTTGCTCGGCATGAAAAGCCAAAAGCCCTCTCCAGTTAGGCCCTGTCTGTCTTGCCTCTATCGATTTTGTGACAATGGGAAAGTCCAGTGTCAAATCAAGTAGCAAATCATTGAGAGAAAGTTTCAATTGGGTTTTTTTCTCTTTCTTTCTTTTTTTTCTTCTCCTTCCTTCTCCTGAAATTAAAGGCTACAGCGGATTCTGCTCTGTCCTCCTCTGCTCCGTCCTGTCAGGGGTAATAGGCTGATTGGCAGAGGCTACACAGGAAAGAGAAGATGTAATAAGCCCATGGGCCGAAGCCTTTTGAAAAGCCTGCCAGAATAGCTCAGAAATGTTCACAGCTATCATGGCGTTCATCAGTGAAGCATGTAGCCAACAGTAATGTGCACATAATCATACAATTAGAGACCGGCTCTGTGCAATCTGTCACACACAAAAGGGCCTAAAAATAAAAGCAATAGGAACTCACGGCTTGTGAAAAGTAAGAAATAACCAGTTAAGAATTGCCGTGGCTCCGATTCTAAACCTATTTGTGCCCATTTGATTATTTGTCACCCTCACACGTACCGGCACATAATGAGGGATGTGGGTTCAGCAGTGATTGGATTAGTTGAGGTTCCACGTCTTTTGACTTCCACACACTTCTAATGGAGATGGAACTGGCTTTAAAGTGATTACCGTCTTATTTAATCATTCCAGGAAAAAATGTGCTCTAATCAATTCTGCGAGTGTGCAGCCAGATGTTTGGAGTTTCTGTAATTGAGTTATTTCAGTCAGACAAACAGAGACGTGTTTGGTCTAATTAGACTCCGTTGTCAGGGAAATCAAAAATTCTTCAAGCGGGAGCTGAATGCTTTTAATATGCTATTGAGTGATGTATCATTTTTAGAATTAATTTCTGATGCAATAAAAACTTGTCTGATCTTTGGATGTTCCTGTTCATCAAGAGCTGTCAGTTATTTCTGTCATAATTCTCTCAGAACAAACTGTTTGGAACGCGCATTGTTTGTCTCCGTTTGATCATCCCAGAGCAATCAGGCGGTCACAGATATTTATAGCGCTCTTCCTCAATCTTGGATGGAATTAATATTTGTGCAAATGAACGGGCTTTCTACTTCTGTCGGCGTATGTGGGGACACAGATGAATTGTGTTGTTGTGATGTATCTGAGCATCTTATAGCGGCCTCTCAATTTATCCATCTATACATACACATGGCTTTGAAGGGAAACGTCTTTATTTGGATCGGAATAACGGGCTGATTTGTTCCTGGCAGCTCTTAGCCTGTGCGACTTCATTACCCCCGTCAGGCCCGCCAAGCACATTGGCTAATTACTCAGTCAGACCAACATTGGCAGGTAGTTGTACACATATTGATCAAAGTGCTTAAGGCTGGGCTCTCAAGCAGAAATTAATCAGGCATTATTTTTTTCGCTGAGAAAAAAATAAATGAAATCTCAAACTGCTCCATGTTTGATGACGTGGTGTTTACAAAGCAATATTTTATTGTTGGACCAAGGCCCCGAACTTAAGATGACATTGGGAAAAACTGTGCAGTGACGCAGAGACATGCATGGTAAGGGAGGCGCTCTAACCGCAGTCCAGTCAGTGACTAAACAATTCACAGATTTACGGATATCTCTAATAACTGGGTCCAAAATATCCAATCACTGTCATAGTAAAACACCACAAACTGTCACCACCGGTATTACTGTGCAACCAGTGTATATTTTAGCCACAAGCACTGTTTGTTGGACTAAGTGTAATTGAAAACAGATCACATTATATAAAACGAAAAGAAAAGAAAAAAAAAAGGCTCCTGTTCAGCAGAGGGTCACATTGTGACAACCCTTTGAACCTGATTAAATCTCCTGAGACCCCAAATAAGGGGAGAGGCTTTTGTTCTGAAAGGACGCAATGGAACTGAACTGCACAGTATCAATTTCAGAGACATGGGATTTATTGCAGGGCTGTAGATACACCCGGTGTTCTACATTGGGTTCAGGTGTACCTGATAAACTGGCAACTCGTTTTCTAGTATACTGCGATGTTATTTCTCCTCATCATGTGTAGAATTCATCGAGAATGCACAAGACACACACATATCTAATCATGACGTCATGAAAAACATATAAAGTGATGTAATATGCAAGCAAGTTAACTGAAATACTGGGCTTTCTCGGCAAGTTCTGTGGAAATGTACTCAGGGGTACCTGCCTTGCGTATGCACACACAAAGTTAAAAGCAAAGGGACTGACCGTTGGTCTGACAGCAACATTATTCCAAATCCTCAATGGACCGAAAAAGGTCACACTGGACCGAAAGACCATTTGTCCAACAGCCCATTATCCCGAAAACAAACTTTGATTGTTCCTAAAACCTATTCTTCCAAAAATACACTCTCCCTGCAACAAACAGAAGCACAATATTATTATGCAGAATGACATCATTATACTGCTATTGGCCTGTACTAGTTGTCTTCCTTGGTTGGTTTGGTTAGGTTAGGCATGAGGAGTCATCCTGATTAGGTTTAGGGAAAGAATGTCAGGGTAAGCCAATCGGAGGCAGTGTAGGGCGGGTCATGCCTTCCCCAGAGTAGGTAATATATCGCCATCTCTAGCTTCCAATGGCATCATATGCTTAATTATTAACCAAAGTGTATTTTCTGAGCAATGGGCCTTCAGAACAATGGATGTTTGTGTTCTGGGTGACTGGCTGTAAGGGACAATTTTCTGACTTTTGGTTGTTTCTAGTTTCTATGTATGTATGTAGTTTCTGCTATCAATCCCGCAATGCAATCCTTCACATTCTGTGGATGCAAAAATGAGATCATCATGCAACACTGCAGCAGAAGTACAGTAATATGACAATTTGTTTAGGGCAGGTTCATTTAAAAAAAGTTTTTTGTATTGTCCCCTTTATTCAAATGAAATTGGTCGAAATATATATGTTTTAGCATCAAAATGCTATTTTCCAAAGCCTTTATGAAACGTAGGTAAGTTCGGCACAGATAGTCACATAATCACACAACTGTTTACCTGCATTCAACCAAGGCCTGCTTGAACATTATTGGTCAATACTACCCGGACTATAAACAGAAACCAGAACACTTCTGATGCCAAAATCTTGGAAGAGTACCTTTTAAAACACTACATCAAAATAACCATCTCAATTATTACCAAACTTAGAACAGCTAACGCTGACTCTGCTTGTGTGAGCATTAATATAATTCAAAATAGCCTTATTGTCTAGCTAGACAATAAGCTAGCCAATAAGCTAGCTTATTGTTCAGCTTTTTGCTAACGGCTAAAAACCCGGATAAGAACGCAGATGCAGTCGACCTTTTAACAGCTGAGAGACAGATCTAAATGTCCCTTTAGGGGACGGTTAAATTAAATGTACTCACATTTCACATGTTACGTTTATGGTCAGTCAGAATTTGTGGGCTTTGTGCATCTGCCCCGATAAGCAGAGTGATGAGTTCTAGCTGCAAGTTTGGTTAGAGTCTGGAGTTAAGATGAAAGTATGTGCTCTGTGGGGCCCCGTGGATTTATCTGATGTCATTTATGTATCTTGGTGGGCTGCCAAGAAGCCTGGATTGAAACGCACGTCAGCAGCGTGATTAACGGATAATGACAGACCCAGGTGTCGATATGTTCTGCGCCTCAGATTTATAGTGTGGGCATTATCACAAGCTCAGGCTCAGTATATCATCCAAAGGGAGTCGGGAGAGGAGTGTGGTGGGAGAGCGGTACGGAGGCCACAAGTGTGGGACGGTGAAAAAAAAGAAAGAAAAGAAAATAAGGAGAGAAGATTCAAGGCTACGAAGGGAACTTATTTCTCATTTTCGCGCACCGACACTAAATACCTTGCTTTTCCGGCTGTGCTGTGCTCCTGACCTGAACCTGTGACCTGTCCTTGGTCTCTGATGATACTCCCTTGGTCCCCTGCTCAAGGCTGCCGAGCAGGCGGCGCGGCCGGACCCAGGCCTTGTAATTCACAGGCTTCTAGATCGCCTGCCACAGTGTATTGATTTTTGTTTCCCCAATCTCCAGGAGAGAAGCAAAGAAAAGATTAAAAACACTGTCAGTTTGAAGTTGAATAAGAATCCTGCACAGGGGAGATACCTCGGAGAGCAAGGGGTCACAGCTGAGGTACGTATATCTCTTCATAGGTTCAATGCTTCCTCGGCCTGAAATCCAATTATCAGTACATAGAAACAGCGCAGGGCAAAGAATTTATTATGTACATTGTATCATCCCTAATGAATGTAGCAGCCATGTATGTACTGTAGTACTAAAGCAGGCACATTGCAAATAAGATTGAGCTATAATCTAATATTCTAATGGTTATCTAACTTTTACTGAAAACATTTTTAGTCCCTAAAGTTCTCATGAAATCTGTAATGATTGTGATTCATGTTAATTTGAGAACTATTCAAAGCTTAAAATTTAAATAATGTGTTACAAATTCTTTGTGTTGAAATGGGTAAAACTAAGTATGAAACATATAGTTCTGTAACGATTCATAGAAAATCCAGTCTTGACTAATGCTTACTGGTGTCCAATGATGTTCAGTCCTATTTTATATGCAACACACTGATGTTGCATCACCGTCACATCAATATATTTTAAAAACATTTTGCAGTTACATTTGACATTTCTGGAAATGTCACTACTTATGTTTGAATTTTTAAGCATGGTAATTGATCAGTTATTTTTTACAGCACAAATTATTACATACAATATGAAAAGGCTCAGTGACAAATCATAGGCTGTAAATAATAAGGAGACTTAGTCACCGTGACATCAACCATTAGTTGATGGACTTCCATTTTCAAGCTTCAAACTCAGCATTCTTTGTTTTTTGCAACCACAACGAGATGGTAGCGCCAAGTTTTAAAAAAACACTCAGACATTTCCTAAATGCTACAATTAACTTTCATGAACTGAAAAAACACTGTGAAAGGGTTAAATTTGTAACCCCCAGACCGGACAATTGAAGATAGCTACCTGTCAATCACAAAGTAGCCCCGCCCTAAAGCACACCGTGCTGGTGATTAGAAATAATGCAAGTATAAGGCACTTCTGCATTGGTTTCCCTTTTCAGACCCGGAGGTTGCCGACTGTGACAATCCCACAGAGAATTACCACCAGACTGCAGTTCCCCTCAGCAAAAGAAACCAGATATTTCTCTCAGGTGGTGGAGACCAAAACAGAGCTAAAGGAGAGGGAATATTGCACTAACCGTCTCAATCAGCATTTAAATAAAAGGTTATACTACTCAAACAATCCCATAGAACAGCATTATTAAATTTATCATAAGTAAAGTGCCAATTTTCAGCATCACGATACACACACAGGACAGTATGTAAGTGTGTGTGTCTGTGTGTGTGTGTGTGTCTGCCTGAGTGTCCACGTGTATAGCTGGCATTTTGATCATGGCAGTCTGGGCCCTTTTCATCTCTGTGGTGTTGAAAAGGCTCCTTATTGGCCCTGACCTGACATGAAATATCGTCTTATCAGCTGGGCATGAGTTGCCATAAGACATTAGGGCTGGCACATTTCTCCGTCTCCCCCCCTACGGATCCCCATCCACTGGAAGGAGATCACAAATACAGTGCTGTCACTCCCTGTCCGCTCTGTATACTTGATTTCTATCTATCTATGGTCAAAGTAAGGATGTCAAATCAAGTCAGTCTCTATGGATGTCTTTTATATATTATCATAGTTTTTACTTGATTGCCATTTTTTAAAGGAGGGCAGGTTCCTTTCCAGTGTACAGATAGAACTTGAATGCCAAACGTATATTAAATGTATATACACCCAGACTTTTACAGTAACACAGTCTGTACTTGGGACATTACAAGCACAGGTGATAACTCTAATAAAAGATGACAGAAGACATAAGAAAACAAATTACCGGGTGACAATTTCCTCAGATGCTGTCACCCAAGGTTCAAATGGCAAGCACCGTGTTCTATTATTTATTGAGTTAGTTGATGAAATGTCATCTTTGATGATGTGATGTTCACAGGGAAGCCTGACGTCTAAGAAGTTTAACTGACACGCATCGCCGTAGCCTTGCCAAAAACACGTACTCTCCTTTAAATATTGAAGGCCTACATAAGGAGGAACATGGAGTCCTTTGTGCTGCCTGTCATTATTATACACATGTCGGCTGGTGTAAATTAATTGGATGGATGGCCCTCTTTTTTTGTATGCTGATTAAAGGAAATGGGTTACCTTTCCTGAGTGGCTTTTGCATTTAGGTTTCCCAGATGCACACCGATGATTCTCTATTGTCCTTATGTGTTGTGTCTTATATCGCTCTGTTTTTTATGTAGTGTACATTATTTGCATCACTATACAGCTTAGGAATCGTCTAATACACATCAGTTGGAAGGATTTGGATTATTTTACTTCTTGTTGTCAGCATTTTTGTTATTTCATACCACCAAATATTGACTACTGGTATTTCGTTACACCGTAGCTTTCAGGAATTTGTGGTAAATGTTACAAAAACAGGCAGCAGAAGAGAGCAAAAAGCAATAGACAGGAAATACAGCACCATGCAAATCCCACAATTTACAGAGCATGATATTGTATTTGTATGTTATTCATAGGAGTTTGCCCTGAGGCGGCTTCACAAGCTTTAAGTCTTCCACAATATGCCAGGCCTCCTCAAAGGGCATATTAGTGTTTGCTGTTGCATATTAATTTAGCATCCGGAATGACTGACTGGATACAACCCACTGTGCTCCTTTATGCCTTCTTCTTTCGCCCTGAAGGGGTAATATCGCCGGATTATGAGCCCTGTGCGTTATATTTATACATCCCCCTCTTTCTACTCCTTTTTTATCTCAAGCAATTATGTCTTTCACCCCATCAATCTGTCACTCAACATCCACTTATACCCACCATATTGTTTTGCCGGGAGACTTGTCTGTTCTTTCACTGCTAAAGACTTGACTTTTTGATCTGATCTTCATTTGATTTCCTGTACATGATCAGCTGTGGTTAGAAGAATGAAGTGGGAATTGTTAAAGTCACAGGAAGCCCAAAACTAATATAGTCTTCTAACTCTGTCATTTATGGTCTTATCTACATAATTGTAAGCATCTAAAAAGTATTGGAAATTAGTTTTAATCCATAATCAAAATATTTTTATTTTAAGATTTTGTAAATGTTCCTGATATTGAGTTTCGATTAGGCAAGGTAATGCTTGTACATTTTATTGCAAAAATAACACAATTAATTCCGCAAACCAATTATCAGAAATGACACGTCAGTTGTCCCCAACTGGTCTCTACAAATTAGCCCTTTTGCAGTTAGCTAGCTAATGATATATTGGCTATGTTTAATCCATCCATCCACCCATTTCTTGCCCCATCATGCTTGTTAGGGTTGCACATCCACAAAAACTTATTTGTAACGCTTATGCAACACGTATTTCCCCAATAATTAGACTGTAAATATGCTTTAAGGTTATCTAACTTTTAGATGTTGCTAACATTATGCCGTGGTGAATCGTGGCTAACATTACTGTTGTTGTAATGCTACCATGGTGTGGTTCACTTACCTTGCGCAAACGATTCATATTTATTGGATTTCAAACGAGGGAGATGCCAAACAAATCGCGATGCCCCGTCTGATCTAAAAAGTATGTGAAATCATCGCGACCTCTTACCAGCCATTACGTGACAAAACAATGCCAATCAAGTCAATTAGGATCCTTGGTCGTGGTGGACAGAGGAATTCCCAGGTTCAACAGAAACACATTTTATATTTAAAGAGTGGATGGGCGGACTTTTAGCCAGGAGACCGCAGTCCGTGTCCTAGTCTGAAATCAAAGTTCCCCATTGAGTTATTTGAAATTACGCAGGCAATAACGTTTTAACTGTCTTTGAACCCAAACAATTTGTATTTTCGTTGCCTGAAACCTAAAATGTTGCCGAACACATTATGTTCCGGCCGCCTAAGTGTTGAGAGGTTTTCTGCGACATCAAATTAGACCTGCCACGACCTACACAAAATGAGTTGTTTTTTTCACTAGGTTTTCTAATAGTTATGAATGTTATTTTTCATGATTTTGGTGGATGCCTCCTGAGACACTTGAATATTTTTTATAATTGCAGTGCCTTAAAGTGTAAGTTGTTAAGCTTAAAATCAAATCACCTTGGACTGCACAGTTGGACTGACGCCGCTGAAAGAGAAAAGCGACACATTTCCTTTGTTGCTATTAGCCAAAAGCTACATTCACCATTTACATCGTTCTCAACAGTCTCATTGAAGAGTTATTTTTTGCCATGTTGACGTGTCTCCATATGGCTGTACAGGTGTGAGGGGAGAATATGTGAGGATTTTATCACTACTGTACCGCAGCGGCACTAGTTATTTTTGTGTGTCCCATCCTCTTTGGTGGAACATGAGGGGCTCAGGGAACGCGCTGAGCGGAAAATGTGCGAGCGAAGGATCAATGGAAAAGAGGCATAAAACGTGCGTGTGCATAAAAGAAGACAAACCGCAAACAACAAATAAAACCTGCACACACACCTACACATGACAGTGCACGCGCGCACATGCAAACATTATAAATACAGAGCATAAGCCCAGGTGGATTTGGTGCAAGCTGTTTTCACTGGCAGCAACCCCCCCCCCCCCCCTCTGCCTCCCCATCCCAGCCCTGTTCAGCAAAGCTGTCACAGCGGCAGCACTCATAATGAAGGGTAAAATATTTTATTCAGATTTATTAATTTGAAAATGAAGCATGCCTGTCGACAGAGGGACAGTTCTTCTCAATCTGTCAACGCGGAGCCACTCGGCGCTGACACCAGGATTCATTTGTCTTGTCGTCTCTGACAGTCGGATTCTCCCAGTGCTCTACGGAGAGGGATCGCCCAGGGATTTTTTGAGCTGGATAAAACACATTCCGACAAGGAACAGCCTCTTTATTAATGCAAATTAGGCCAGAAAAATTCCAGCAACAGCTACTTGGCTCCAGAGCCCTGGCTCCATTCTCTGTTATTTTTTTGAGGGGGGGTTGGGGGGTTGTGTTAATAAAAGCAGCCTCGTAGTGCTTGTGAGAATAGGGCCTTCAGGAGGACCTGTCACACCGCAGCTGTGACACTATACACACACATGGGACCTAGACCACATTTTTGGAGCCTTTCCTGCACTTTCAGGTCTCCTCTCCAGGTATAATATCCCACGTCACAAAAATGAGTATTTCGTATGTTCAAACTCTTGCTTTTGAAAGACAAAACCAGAGCCAAGCAGATTAAAATTTTCATATACGGGTTAGAGCATTATATTCTCGCACAGCATGCACTCAAGCATTAATTAGCTTTTGAATAGCTTATGTTAACCGTGACCATATTAGTCAGACCCGCTGTCCTCTTTCTTTCGATTCTTCTTTGCATTTGGATTTATGGATTTTCTTTTTCCTTACCCCCTCTATGTGTCTACTTAGACCAGAGGCCAGGAGACTCACGAACTGTGGCTGACTTGTGTTTGCCTGGATGAGTGCAGGCGAGTTGTTGTTTTATTTCGCCGAGAGTCCTTTGACATTTATCTCTCTTCACCTGCTCCGTGATGGTGATCCCTAGTGACAGGGTCTCTTCTCTCTCCTCCTTCTCCGTCTTTCTGTCCGTTCTTCCTCCCCCTCGCTTCCCTTCTCTCCCCCTCTAGCTCGTCTTTCTTTTTTTTCCCCTCGCTGAACCTTCGGATGTGTGCATCCCTAACACCGGCCACTGTTGGCACTGCACATGGTAAATTGAAGCCGGTGTGCTGCGGGAACCCTTAAAAAAGGAAATGCTGTCAGTCGGAGGCATTTGACGGGGAGACGTTGCGAGATGGGACGGCGAGGGCGAAGACATGCATGATGGGAGTGCTCCACTACGATGTTTAAAATAGGACGACCTTTCCGATCCTTGAATTAATTAAATGGACAAGGTAGGGAAGGATTGCTCGCGTGCTGCCACTGTATCGCTACTGTAACGCTCACCTCAGTTAATTGCTTATCCTCTGGAACAAGCTGGAGGTTGTATTTCACTCAAGCAGACAGGAGGCATCACTTATTCAGAGTCCTCCCACTGTCAATACACTGTACCAGAGAAGGGCTTCTCTCCGGCCTCCTGCAGAGTGGCTTTACTCTTGTTGGAAGACAGACATAGCCCATAACCATCACAGACTGTAGCTATTTTTTGAGAGGCAACATTTCTGCTGCAAAATAAATTGAAATAAAATGTCAGCGAGCTGGCCCCTCCAATTTGTTTTTATCCTGCTCATTGGCCAACTCTTATGGGAAAAGTCACCTTAATTGCAATTGGCTTCAATACTTGACCTCACCATCAGTTCATTAACCCGGCAATAAAAGAAACCCTTATTCTGGCAGAACTGCACCCGGTCTGCCCATTTGAAAACCATCTCACTTCCATGGCCCCGTTTTCCCTCCCAGAGTAAACGCTGGTGCAAGCCACCCACTTTATCAATTGCCTTCATAATTTTAAAAGCCTTTTTTATGTTGTTGTTTTTCTCTCATATAGTAAATGGAGCCATAATTTAATATTTTAATGCATGTTAATGTGTTGTTTAACCTTCTAGCAACAATCAGGCGTCTCTAAAAGGTTAACCTTGAACGTGAGCCAGTGCAGACAGCAGCACAATAACGCGTCAATCTTTAAAAAACATCTCTGTCTAATGGATTAGTGGTTGATTGCACAGCCCCATCTCGAGGTAGATGCCGTATATATTGGATAGGCATTAAAACAAGCATTTCTCAATTTTCTCGCTGCCGGCCCTCAGGGTCAATGGATCGCTGGGGCAACAAAATGCTGAGTCAACGCTTGCCTCTTAATTTATCTTGGGGTTTGATTATAGCTTCATTTAAGTCCCCAGCAGCCCACCAGCACAAACATTAAACAGGTTGGATTTAAAAGTTCAGTTCAGAGATCTTTTCCCTTTTATAATAGCTCACTGGTAAGAGTATAAGGTATGAAAACACGACAGCCCTGCACTGACACGAGGGGTAAACAATACTGTAAGAAATATGACAGGTGGCAAAAAGTGAATGAGAGAAAGGGCATGCAGCCACTGATGTGTGAAGGGTAACTAGACCGTCAGTAACCTTTATGTGATGGGTTGACACTGTATCTATCAGCTTACGGATTGGTCAGGTGGAAAAGCACTGATCAGGCAAATGCGTGAGTCAGTGCACTGTATTTCTAATTATGCCATTTGAGACAGTTGAAGGCCTTAGAGCGCTTCAAAGGAATTGCTCGTCAGATCGTCTATCGGAGCGTGAAAGCCCATCTCCTCAACTTCCGTAACTCTGCCAATCCGACGATCCCGCTCACTAATTGCAGCGACCGGTGTGCGGAGGTGCGGTTTGGACTTTTCTCCAAAGCTCTCCGTTTTCTTTCTTCACACAACTATTTCCTGAGGGGATCGCCACAGACTTTTCAAAACGAGCCCCGTCGTGTTGACACTGCGCCGGTAGGTCTAAATGCCTTGAGAAATGGTCTCACGTCATGCAAAGAAGTTCATTTGAAGCATACCGAGGCCTTGAGTCTTCTACCTGTACCAGGTCAGAACTGTTGGCTCGACCAAGAAGTAAAGCTAGTTTGTTGCTGAGAGTTAGATGAGAGGGTCCATACCAACCTTGTGTCGGTTAGCTTAGCTTAGCACAAAGACTGTTTACAACTGGTCCCAAAGTCTGATTACCAGCACCTCTAAAACGTATCTAATGTGTTTAATGCATATATAAAGTGTAAAAATGACACATTGTGGTTTAACAAGGAGTTAAGTGCCTGACAATTTCTTAGTGTCTCCACGTCAGGTATATTTCCCAAAACGTTGAAATGTTATACCATTACTAAGACTAGTAACTGTAATGTAATCACCGAATTTGAAATTGTAATCCCTTGCACGACTCATCAGTAAATAAAAACTAATCATAGTACATGGCAGTATATAATAAAGCAACTGTGTAAGCCATTGTAGCTCTGTTTGTCACAGGGGTGCTTTATCTGTCTATCTGCTGGTTGTGTCCCAAGTTTCCTCAGTTTATCCACCCGTCCTCACATCTGTCTTTATCCTCGTTCTCTGAGATGCATGTGAGATGCCTTGGATACACTGCTGTGACAGTGGTTGAGCAATGTGCCTGTCTTGTTCTGGGGCCCCTGCTGAAGCACAGTTCCTCTTTGTTCTGTGATGTATTGATCCATTCAGACCTCCTCCCGAAAGTATCTCCGCTGGTGCTCGCTCTGCCCAAACCAGCTTGCGCCATGGATCTTCGTGTAATGCTCGCTCACGCACAGCAGCAAGAAACAGAGGGTCCACAAAACCCGGACTCCCTGTTCTACTCACATGTCATGACTTAATGAGCAATTAAAAGTCCTGTACATTTTTTATTTTTTAGAGTTGTCCGATATATAGTTGTCCTTAAGGGATTATTTGGCAAGGTCAAAATCCTCAGGTCACACTGTATACTCTGACATAAAGAAGAAATCCCTTCCTGTGTTTTTATAACAGTAGGCCTCTGCTGTCACTGCTGCACATATATCCTGTGTTGTATATGTTCGAAAACAGAGTGGACATGGAGCTCCCGTGCATTTGTTACTCGGTCCAAATGTATTAGAATCAAAGAGAGGTTTATGTGTGGGAATCCGTTCCATTAGCGCTGCCTCCACACGGTCCAGAAGCCGTGCAGGATGAAAGGGAGGATTTATCTGCCCGAGCTCATCACATGGTGTGACCCGGGGACTGGAGTAGAAATGTCTCTTACTCAGGTGCCATGGAAACCAGCCCACCACCACTGGCTACTTGTCCCGTCGTCCTCCAGTCGTCCTCTGTGCTTTTCCTGTATGGATATGTGGCCAACGCTCTGAGGAGGATTCCCAGCCCTGTTGAGTGTCTTGAGTTAGTCCTAATAGAGATGTGGTGAACTTGTGCTTCATTGGTGCGCTACAGAACTGAAATCTCAATAAGGATGTTCCTTAAGACACTACTAGTATATTGTGCCACTGTGCACAGTTACATGACAACACATTCATTGTGATGGCTCTCTCAGTCTTTCCTCTCTCTCTCTCTCTCTCTCTCTCTCTCTCTGAAATAGGGAATTTAAGTTCGGGAATCCACAGAATGTTTGGTGCTTCTGTAAAACCCCAATCAATGTGTGGAGGGCCAAACAAGACACTGATTAAACAAATAAAGTTCGAAAAAATTAAGAAATACATAATGGAAGAAAAGCAGGTCAGGTGACTTGGCAACACTAAATTACCCATGTGTGTGAAAATGTTAATATTTTTGTAAAGTACTGTATAATAAGTGGAAGTAGTCCCTTAGATGTCGGCCATTGGTTTGTGGACATCTTGGCTTTTTACAACCAGAATTGACACAAGAGGGTGAGCTAAGTACAACCAAACACTGTATAAGATAATTTACTCAGCGACCAAAAAGGTCACAATTTACTTTCATGAACTAAAAACAAACACATGGTGAAAGGGTTAAAGAAAACTCAGACAACTCCCAGAGCCAGGCTCAAGTGCATACTTTGCTTTATCATCTATTTTACCATGAATAGGACCATATTTCATAATGAACATCATGCTGCATTGAGGACTTGACACGAGCGATTGAGACCATAAATTCACGTTTATTATGTTTACTGAGGGAATAAATCAAGTGAAAAGTAGAGTAATTTTTTTTTTAGACTTCTATACAATCAGACTTCTTTTCGCCACCAGAACTGGACATCAGAAATAACGCACGTTTCTGGCGCTTCTGCATTGGATTCACTTTTCAGACCCGGAAGTCCCCACCTGATCCCTGATCAGTACGACTATTGTATGAATGAATGTATGTGAGGGAGCAGCGTGAGTCTGGGCCTGCGAAGACGAGTAAACTTTTCTGTTCAGTGGAAGTCCATTCATGAGATTCACCAAAGTGTGTCTCTTATTTGATGAAAAGTTACTGTAACAAAAGTTATTCTTCTTAATTTTATTCTTTTTGCCGTCTTCAGGTGCATTACCACCCCCTCTGGACTGAAATGGACTGGACATGATTTGCATGCAGTCCAAGAAAACCAAGTCAGATGTAATCAGATTTATGACGTGCACTAGCAGAGACACATTTATGTGGTTAAATCTAAACAAAAGTTTATTAAAAAGCATCTGGGTTTGTGATATAAAACACTTAAAATAACAAGTGTGTAAACGGGGCCCACGTGTCCTCTGATAAGACTGGCAACAAGTCTGCGGTGTACTGTACCTGACTACTTGCCCAGTGCATGTTGGGATAGGCTCCCGGCCCAGGCGAAGTATGTTGTTCAGAAAATAGAATAAATACACACCAATACATACTTTTATTAATAAATATTAAAACAATATATATATATGAAAACATAGTTTTTATATGGAACAAAAACAACAACAAATGTGAAACTTTAGAAACCAATGACTACCTCATTCCTTTTTCTCATGTTAACACATTAGCTCAAATCCTTTAGAATAAAATCCTAAAATGGGGACAATACATAATGTTGGGTTAAATGAATACATTCGTAGATTTTCTGTCGCCAGTCAGTTTCCTGGAAGGTTTTGTCCACTGCACAGCGCCAGTGCCCTGGAAGATCCACAGTAGGCTACGTAGCTGCTGTTCTGTCCTACACCTGGGTGTTATATTTGCCACTGCTGTTCGAGTCTGCCTTTGTTACTGTTAATAACTGTGACTGCATCACAGAATCCTACTCATGTGGACGGTACCCTGGCATGGGAAATTAGTGCATTCCGCAGCGCGCTCCATAATATATCGCTTATGTCTCCGCTGCAAATTAAGCGCTTTACAGGACCTCTAGAAGCATTTCCTGTTTTATCAATAGTGAGTGGCTCATCATACATCAGCCTGGCAATGAATGGATGAAGATCACTGCCAGCTCTGTGATTTGTTTGCCTTGCCGTGTAGCCGGAAAGTACCAGCATATATTTAGATTTCTAAATGCCCTGCTAACGTAACTTAGCAGATGTTGAGGAGTCATATGGATGTTGGTGTAACAGAGACCCCCTCAGGTATTCTCATTATTCTACAACTGAGCAGATGGCAGGGAAACTTACCACACTTACCATTATCCATCATACATATTCTGCTCCCAATTTACATAGCCGGCGCTTCACAGGAGCTCCTACAGGGAAAGTACCTAGCTCCAGGATTGCACTATGGCTCCACCTGAGGCCTAGGAAGACAGTCTGAGATGTCACTGCCACTACACCTCAAACTCAAATATGCTAATAGTTGAACAGAGGAATTCCGATGGGGGCATCCCAGTTGTATATTTTGAATTGTGAGTGAGAATGATCTGCAGCTCGATGATTTTTAAATAGATTAATATCAATCAGGGCATGTTTTTACAATGAAACAGCCTTAATAAGATGGTAAACTAGTGGCTTTTATTGTATTCTGGAGTGTTTACTGCCTGTCACTTATCAGGACCTCAAGTTTCAGACTGGATACATTTACAGACCTTTCAAAACTCAAATTAGGAAACATAATGTTTGCATTTCCAGACCCTGAAAACCTATTTTCTCAACCAGCTTCTTGTTTAGTTTAATTTGCTTTATTACCGTGTGATGTTTTGGAGCACTACGAAGTCGTGTTACTAGTGGGTCCATGTTTTATTTGTTGTGATGCATGAGCAGAAACGACACAGGTGACGAGACGCATTCTGTCCCGACCATTGAGCGCAACGCATCACACTATGAAAACCACGTCCAATGGAGTGGAAATCAGTCAGCGCCATAATGTGCAGCTGAGGTCTAAAACGCTAACAAAATGCCTGAAGCTAGCAAAACATATTACCTTTCAGCATGACGAATGGTTATTTTAGCTCCCCATTTCTACCAGGGGAGCAGTTAGCTGTTAGCAAGCTAATGTTAGCTATGTGTGAACATGTTACTGTGGCTAGCTTACGTACTTGCAAACATAATACTGCACAGCTTTCTGTATTGTATTGAAACACAAGTATCATACTGCCAAAATACTTTTGAGTAACTTACAGAAATATAGTTAGCCTGAAGCTGACAGCTTTTAGGCATTTTTCCGTTGTATGCTAGCAGACGAAAGAGACAAGGGGGCACCTTCACGCACTACAAAGTCAATGGAGAGCAGTGAATAGCTTCCCCCTCTGGTCTGGGCGGGTTTTAATTGTGCTCTTTCTCTATAGAGCAGTAGTTCTCTTTTTTGAGTCGCAACCCCTTCCCCCAAGAATAATCAGGAAATCCCCCGTTAGAAACTCCCCACATTTTGACTCTCGCAAACACTCAATAAAATCTATTTTAGGCTAATTATATCATTAGTTTAGAAAACATTCCCCAGTTTTTTAATATGTTCTTTTATTTGCTTTCTCCTCAACCATCTGGTAACCCGCTGACATGATCTCGCGATCTCGTTGGGAGTCCAGACCCCCAGATTGAGAACCACTGCTACAGACTGTAGAAAAGATGTGGATCACTGTGAATCACAGTTTGTGGACTGCAGTTTTCCTCTAAATGGACCACAATTTACCAGATGAATATCATGCTGTAATGATGTCGACTTGAAACTGGTGATTGAGACCATAAACTCGTTTTTACAACGTCTGAGGTAATAAAGAAGTAGAGTCATATTTTTCACTAGCTTCTTTATTTTCTTAAACCAGGAGTCGTCCCCTAATGGCCATTAGAAAGAATGCACTTTTCAGTCATGGAAGTTGCCGCCTGATCCCCACCAACGTTTTTACATTCTGTCACTGATCTACAGGTGGCGGTAACTTGCCAAGAAATGTAGCAGTGCAAAAACGACCGCAGGGAAGAAGAAAACCGCTACGAAGTAAACACGGATGTAAACAATGCGGTTTTGAAAATTGGGCACCCTTAATGTTTTAAAGAAAAGTGCAACATTTGAAAAGTTTCTAGGGGCTTTACATCTTTTCAACATGAAATGCGTTTGTCATTTCATTGCTGACCAAAGCATTGACTCAGATGGGAGTCGTTTACAGTGTTCATTTTTTTGATTATATTAATGTCAAAATGAACCCACATCTTTCAGCTGCTCACACTAAAACACTGTGGCACTCTTATAGGCGTTTACATACCTTCCTCATTATGTGACTCCCACATGTATGATACCCGCAATTTGCACATCACTGTTCATACTTTTTTGGTGTGTTTTTATTTTATTTAGGTTTTCTTGCACCTCCTCCTCTTCCACTACCTCCTCCTCTCTTCCCTCTGAATGGCTCTCAGTGGCGGAGGGGAGTAGCGGCAGTGAGGCAGCACTGGGCCTGAAGGGCACTTTTCAGCCTGGCCAGACACACTCGGGCCTTGCTGCTTGGCTGCGCAACATGGGTCACCGCCTTACATTAGGAGGACCCTGCCAAAGTCAGCCAAGCGGAGCCCTGCAACATACCTGAAAACGAAGGAGCAGAGTCGAGGCTCCGACAAACACACGTGTGTTTGACTGTAAGAATGGGATGTGACATCTAAAAAAAGTGAAATATGAATATTTCAAACATAAGGTGTCTCATCATCAGGATGGATTTTTTTTTTCTCTTCTCCCAGCCATAAATCTCCAATCACATTAACTCTCTTATAATTATAACAAATGAAAAGCGCTGGCCAATAGTTTTGATTGGTGTACCTCGCATCTTGGCACAGCCTGGGAATAAAACCGTCTCCCGTGGAGCCCTTGGGTGCTCCCGCTGAGGTCACGAGGGGAGACTAAAGCAGACCTTATGTGTCAGCCGCTGTTATTTATTTGGAGTTCAGGCTCTATTCATCACCACGCTGCCACTCTGAACCGTCTCTCCTCTCTCTGGAGGGAAGGCAGCGCCCCGCTCCACCCCCACCCAAGCTTCTCCCCCCTGCATCCCACCTCTACAGTCCATTGATCGACGTTTCACGAGAGGCACCTCAAGGTGGGGCTAAACGGTCTTATATTCCCAATCATGTCGCGGAGGCGGAGTCTGACTCCCGTGCTCTCTGCCTGCCCAGCCTGTACTGTACATGACGAGGGGGATGTGAGTGAGTGAAATCAATCCACACTCCTTATTTCTCACAGCCACGCTTTGTGTGTGTGTGTGTGTGTGTGGAGGGGGGGGTGGGGGGGGGGGTAATTTGGCAGGAATAGTGTTGTGTATGTAGGGGGCTGGTTTTGGATCAGTGCACCACATTACAAGAAAACGTGCCCTAGTTTGTGTCAGTAGTTGAAATCAGCAGTCTCTCTCTCTCTCTCACACACTCTCATTCCCTCCCTCTCTCTCTCTCACACACTCTCATTCCCTCCCTCTCTCTCTCTCTCTCTCTCTCTCTCACTCACTCACCCTCCCTCCCTCTTTCTCTCTCTCTCTCTCTCTCTCTCTCTCACTCACTCACCCTCTCTCTCTCTCTCTCTCTCTCTCTCTCTCACTCACTCACCCTCCCTCCCTCTCTCTCTCACTCACTCACCCTCCCTCACTCTCACTCCCTCCCTCCCTCCCTCTCTCTCTCTTTTCTTTACGCACGCCGTATACTCCAGTGAAGGCAACGGCAGTTCAGATCAGATTTCACATTCAGCTCCGACCAGCTGAGGGGAGAGACAGCCAAGAGAGAGCAGAGGAGGACTCGTGTCTCCGCTTTCCTCTCCGATACCCCCGCCAGAAAAAGAAGAAGAAGAGAGAAAGAAAAAAAAAAGCCTCAGCGAGGAAACAACCGGGCGCGCGGCGCAAATATTAAAAACACCACCGGGATTTTTCTTTTTTTTTCCTCCCTCTTTTTCTTCTTATATGTATTTTTGCAGGATTTCAGCAGCGCCACAGAGAATTAGATAGAAGGAAGAAGGAGAAGAGGAAGAAGAGATGGACGAGCAGACGAGGTTGATGCACTCTCACTCGGGGGTAGGCATGGCAGGGCACCCCGGCCTGCCGCAGCATATGCAGGAGGGCACCGGAGGAACGGACGGCGACGGGAGGAAGCAGGACATTGGAGACATTTTACAGCAAATCATGACCATCACGGACCAGAGTCTGGACGAAGCTCAAGCCAGGTAAAGATGCGTCTACTGCCCGGAGGCGGCGGCGGAAAAACTAGACACGTTACCAAAAAAAAAGAAAAGGGGGAAAAAAAAGGAACATTTAAAGAAAATGTGACTTATTAAATTTACAACACAGCGCGGTAAAGATGGGACTTTTTAATTTTATTTTTTTATGTTGTATTAAATGTGAGCCGTGCGCATTGAAAAGCCCGATATAAAACAACGGGTGGCAAATTGGCTCCGCGCTTTTAAAATAAGTCCCTCGCCGAAGGAGAAAATTAAAAAAAAAGTGCACCAATGTGGTGTCATTACTTGGACACGCCAACGTGTCGCCCACGGAGAGTATTTTCGGTTTTTATTATTTTTTTTGTATTATTTTTAAAAGCACTTTACGCCCTAAACACAGTTATGGTGCATTAACGGGAGCCAAAAATATTACAGCTGATTAATTAATATTTTGAAAATGTAATTACTGAGCAGCAGTGCAAAGTGGCTTACAGCTCGTTTACAGCGCGGCGAGAGAAAGCAATGCAACTTTCTCACTTGTGAATGCACAATTCATCCATCTTGTGGCAAAGTTGTACATTTTAAATGTTTGCGTTTATTGATAAAGTTGGTCAGAAAAAAATAAAAAACATTTTTTTTTAAATAATTTTAATAATCACACGACAACAGACGAAGCTAAATAAAATGTTTCTTTGTGTACATATACAGTCATAGTTGTTTTATTTGGGCCTGTAATTGTGCTGGAACATTTATCTAAAAGGTTAAAAAAATTAATCATAGAAATTATAGTATATAATCGTCCAATAATTCCGAGGTTGAAGAGGTTCTTAGATGTAATGTATGTTCCTGTGGTTTTGAGTCTGAAGCCACTTTTCTGTTTCAGGAAACACGCTCTCAACTGTCACAGAATGAAGCCAGCTCTTTTCAATGTCTTGTGTGAAATCAAAGAGAAAACAGGTACGTTCACGTTCATTCTGCACCACAAGCAGGGGAGCTCATCACTGTGCACTGTTGTTGTCCACACACTGTCTCCAAGAAGTGCTCCCAGGTCCCCCCGGCCAGTGGTGAACAAATACAGTATCTGTTCACTGATGGAGCGAGTAGCTTAAGCGTGAAGAAGAAGAAGAAAAAAAAACACCCCAGAGAGGCACCAGCTCTTGTGAGGGCTATTTATCATTAACGTGTAATGTGCTATTCAGACTCAAGATTCACAAAAGGAGAACCCTGACACAAGTCGCCATATAAATTTCACTGACACGCACGACATGTGTTTCCTCCTGTAGCTATAAAGTCTGCGTGTTTAAAAAAAAACAACCTCTTTCACAATATAATCTGTGGACAATTACCTTGGAGCAGTTCTTATCAATTATGGTGTCAAAATATAAATGAGGTTAAAAAAAAAAGAAGAAGCATGCTATTGTGGAATAATAGCGAGCATTGAGCAAAAAATGTCATAAGCACGTTGATGTCTCACCCTTGTGAGTTAACTGTCACTTCTGGTGAAAACGTCTCTTTCTGTTCGGCGTTGTGTCTCTCTATCAAAGCGGTTGAGAGAAAGAGAGCGTGTCAGCGGAATAATTGCTAGGTGAGAAATAACGCAACATAGGGAGGCGTAAGTCATGTTTCCAAAAATCACCCCCGCTCTACGTTACATTTTAGAAATTGTATACAGATGGAATTTGGTGCACCTCAGCCCCCCCCCCCCTTAAACGCTTTATAGCACCCCTGAAAAAGTTCCACTGCTGAGTGGCCACAGTGTGCCGGTTTGCTGCGGGAGGCGGCGGCGGCGCACGTCTTCACACTCATTAGTGCATGAAATCAAGTGGAATGGCTGGAGGATGAGGAGGGTGCTCTTTCCCATTGTCTCCAAAGTTGCACTTGCTCACACTTGACCTTTGAGCGGTGCCGGCTGGCGCTTGTTTACATGCCGTTTTCTCGCGTGTGATCACACTCTAGCCTGGCGCTTTCACGGATGTTTTCATTGAGGGTTTCTTTATTTTTACCCATTGAAGCTCACCTCGCTGCCTAACCCGCAAGCCCCGGCAGTTTATCTTGAGTCGGCCACTGCCTAGGGAGAGAGTGGGGGTGGTGGGGGGGCTTTTGAAGCCTGCTGGCTCTCTCCTCTGCTGTTTTTTGTGTGTTGTTGTCTTGGTAGGTTTCTTTTTGGAGAGGGGGGGGGAGTGACACAGTTATGCATAGTGTTTTACTCCCTGGCGCTTCTGGGGAGTTCATCCAAAGTTCGGCTCTGCCGAGAGTACAAAGTAGCCTGGACCTCTCTTCCTGCCTGCACAATCCATTCTCTTCCCTTTCAGCTGGCAACCTATAAATATGAGGTGCAGCTCGCTGGGAGCTCTGGTGCTCGTCTCGTTTGTGTCGTCTTCCTTTTCATCCGGTCGGCTTTGTTCTGAGTGTTAGATGGGGAGAGCGCTTCGCGGTTAATGCGGTTCAAACCGTTTCTCTAATTCTGGTGTAATTTCAAGATTTTTTCTTCTTCTTTATATCACTTCAAATGTTCTGGCGTTTCTTATTAAGCCCTCCGCTAATCCTGCCGGAGGTCGATCTGCTATTATGGTGCCGGGGTATAAAAAAAAGAAGAAGCAATTGTGCTCCAACCTTCGTCACTGTCGGTTTTGGTGTAAATTAAACAAGATCCGTTTCCATGCACACGGCAGTCTTGTCGAAAACCATCATTTCACTCACACTGGGGAGAACGAAAGAAGGTAGGAGAATAAAAACCTTGATAGGAATGTTGTGTTTTACTCTTGCTTCATTAGGTCCGATCAGAAAAATGGGCTTAATAATGAATTCCATTCTAATTTATTTATATATTGCCCAATCATCACAGAAGTTATCTTTATAATGAATAATTGACTCTCCTGGTTGAGTGTCGGTCCAAACGGTCCAGATCTTGGCGTTTGTGGTGTCACCTCGCTCGTGTCTCGTTAAATCTCGCAGGTTCTACGTGAACAGACTATTCTAAACTGTTAGAGGAGGTCGCAGCTCGTTGCTCCCCCTAGTGGCTTGGTTTCTTCTGTAATTGAATTTAAACATTTGTTAAAGTCACTGACGCAGGGGTTGAACTAGGGTTTCCTATTTTATTTCTAATCGACACATACGTTTTTTCGGAATTTATTAGAATTTAAACTGTAGCTGTGTCGGCACTAGCGAAGGCAGTCTTTTGGCTTTCTTTCTCTCACATTTGACAGGAGGCTGAAAATGAAAGAATAAAGGACGTCACTTTGCTGGTGTTGTTACGCATAATCGTCATTATTTCCGCGTCTTAATGACGAAACACGGCCTTTCTTGCCTCCTCTTCCTGTACGTTTTCCCCAGTCGCACCTTTTAACTATTTCAGAGTGCGCATGAGCTTCAGCTTTTCCTCGAGGCTACCAGTTGAAACTTCTTGATCACGGGTACCACGCGAGCGCATGAGCTGGTGTGTATCCAAAGAGACGCTGTTTGCTTGTGAGAGAGCGTGTGTGTGTGTATATATTTTCCCCCGAAGCGAGCGGCTGACAGCACCTGCAGGACACAATGCCAGTGTTGATCTAGGGCCTGAACCTCTGACCTGCTCTGTGTATTTTTACCGGGCTGAAGTGAGGGATGGCCAACAGAATTACTGTGCAGTGTAAACAAGCACAATGGTGCAGCAACAGCAGAGAGGAAGGGGCAAGGAAAACACACACTTTATTTAATCCAGCGTCTGTTTTTTCTCTTTCTTCTTCTTCTTCTTCTTCTTTTGGACTGACATCGGCTTCGGTTTCATTCCAGGCATACTTGGGTTGTCTTTTTTACTTCAAAGGAATACTGGTTTTCAGACAGTGTGTGACTGTGTGTGTGTGTGTGTGTGTGTTTGAGAGAGTGTGTGTGTGTGTGTGTGTGTGTGTGAGTGTGTGTGTGTGTGTTGCGTCGTACATTCCTAAGAAGAGACGTAGCATAAAATACACAAAGCATAATAATTATTGTACTAGCGTGTCCAAGAAGTGGAGCGAAGGTTAAAACAAATGAAACAGGTCTTGTCTGTGAGGTTCTCTCAGAGACTTTTCAAACATATAGAATTTAACGACCCATGAAACCTCATCCTTCCACTAACTGAAAGCAAGTTCGGTAAAGAAAGGCACCAAAAATCAAATATGACACAAATCAATCCAAGTTATTTTCTCTCTCTCTCTCTCTCTCTCTCTCTCTCTGTATGTATGTATGTAATCTATCCATCTGCCTGTGCAGATGTTTTGTAGGTGGACTGTTCTCTCTTGGTCTTCATTTTTTTATTTTTTTTATATGATTGATGAAAAGGCCTCTTTAGATAAGCAAACGCTTGACAAACTGATTTGGAAAATGAGCTGCCTTGACCCCCCCCCACCCCCACCCCCTGTAAACACTTCACCAACATCATAAATCTCAAGCGGTGTCAAACAAACGCGCTGCTCGACCGAGCTGCTCGTGAATGCGCGGCTCTGACTCGCCGTTTAACTCCCAACCTCAACAAAAGGCTGGCTTTCTCGCGGCGCCCCGTGTTTGTGTAGTGTAAGGTTTCCAGCCTAGGGGGATCCTCCATTTATAAAAATGACTCGGCGAGTGATGTAATGTTATTTTTTGAAGGGTGAAAATGGGGTGTTTTACGGGGGTCTGCCGAGTAGCGCTTGACAGGGTGAAATGAGCCAGGAGGTCTGATTATGGAAGGTGCATGGGAGCCCTCACTGCATTGACCCGTCAGTCCGTTCGGACGCTTGGCATCTGCCTGTTTGTATTAAGGAGGCTGAATGCTCCAAAGGCAAGTCCTCGTGGGTGATCAGGTGGCTTTTCTGGTGGTATCGCATCAAAACAGTGAAAATAGTCCTTTTAGGTGATTGGTCTGCGAATGCAAAATGAATCTCCGACGATTATGGAAAGTAACTTTAACCGTTTTGAGTCGTCATTTAAATATATGGTTCTGGTTTTTCCAGCTTTTTCTCTGCTTTAGATAACTTGAACTGAACGTCTTTAGGGTTGTTACTAACAATTAATCTGCCAATTATTTTCTCGAATAATCGATTCAACATTACGTCTATAAAACAAAAAACAGGTAACCTCTTCTTCAGTATTTTGGCAGGTTTTGCTTTTTAAAATGACGTGAAGATTTATCTTCTGCCCATCGACTAATCAATAACGGGACCAATCGTTGATGAGATGAGACGAGACGTTTGAAGACTCTGGAAGTTTGTGATTGACGTTCACATTTTACACACCAAGCAACTCATCAACTAATTGGAACCCCCCCCTCTCCTTCCCCATCAACAACAACTTCATTCAAATTGAAAATAAGCGTTAAAAAAAAGGACAGCAACTAACAATTATTTTCATTACCCATCAATCCGTTTATTATTCTGCGGTGTGACGACAACTCATTTCGAAGCAAACATCAATCTTAAGCAATATCTGCACTGGGAGCGCAAACCAGCAGACAGCAGAAGTGAACGTTAGCTTGTCTGCATGTCGACGTCTGCTCTGATGGCGAGCGTTGTGTCGCGGGGGCCCCCGTCTCCTCCATGCTGACACCGCAGCATTCAGAAAAGGGGCCAAGCTCGCCGCCACAGCTGTTTCCCCAATCTCTCTGCCTAACCATCCACTGAGAGAGCGAGAGAGAGGAAGATCTGAAGTCAAATTCTGCTCCACAGATGTAGAGAACAGGGGAAAATGGGTATTGATCCACTCACGTCGTGCGCACATACCTTTGCCTGTATTTCGATGCAGAATCCTAATCACAGGATCATCAGTGAGTGACAGCGTCGTAAATGGTGCGTTAATACCATTACAGTATAGAACAATGTGCTTACATTATACATTATGCTAATTGTCAGTCGCCTAATTGATACGTGTTAATCATATTAAGGAGCTTAATTATAGGAATCTTACTGCGCTGCCATTTGTTAATTAACGCTGACATCACACGTAGACGAGGAGAGGGATGTGATTTCTTGCCAGGAGAAGTTCCTCCACCCTGATAAGCCTCCTCTCACGCTTTTAACTGATTTATTGAACGTATGAATGTTTTTAGTTTTTTTGTGCTCCCCTCTACTGGACTGCAGAGTTTATGTAAAGAAAAGTTCCGTTGAGCGCGGAGGATTACAGAATGTAGGCGAGATCCAGGAAGACGCTGCTTGTCCTCCTTCACAATCTCAGTCCCACGCAGGTTTTAAAACATGTTTAAATACAGGCCTTCTTAATACGTTAGGAATTTAATCAAGTCTGCAAATTCACTCCGCACGTTAAATTGAACATGCAATGGCACATTTGGATGTGGTTGCCATACCAACTCTCCCCCCCCCCCCCCCCCCCCAGGAGTTCATTTTCCGTAATGTAGTGTTCGGAGTCTCATTTCCTCCACTTTTCTGTCCCCACCCCCTCCCCTCCCCAGCTGCTTGCAGATGCCTCCTCTGTCCACTGTACGTTCGCCATGAAAAGCTGCCACGGCTTTTTAGACGCTGAGATGGAGAGAAAGAGAGAGAGGCCTCTCTCCACGTAGTGGAAATGACACAAATTAATATACACTACTTAAACCAGACCAAGATTAATGGTTCCCTTTCGCTGCAGCTTAGTCCCACTGTCAGTTGCCGGGTGCTCGTTGGACAAAATCAACACTAATCAACATTTATTCCACTTTTGCCCTGGGCTCTCAGGAGTCTGGCAGGACTGTGTGCCCCCACCCCCCACTTTCACTCCCAGCAATCCACCCCTCCCTTTCGCCCGTCTCGCTACGCTTTTCACCTCTCATCCAGCTCCTCCATACATCACCCTCCTCACACCGCTCGGCTCCTCAGAGGAGAGTGCGCCCCCTCCTATCAGGCCGCATTAGAGTCATGATAGATTTTCTCTTTTCATTTGCATCTGATATTTAACACGGCAAAGCAGTTGCTCTGTCACTTGACAGTACGCGCCTGTGCGTGCGCGTGTGAGCGAGAGCGCGTGCACGCAGGCTTTCTTCTTTGTTTGGGTCGTGTGTGTTTTTGAAACTGGACCTCCCAGGTTGCGTAGTAATAAGACAAAGTTATTTTTGCAATATGTTTCTATCCTAAAAGAAGACATTGTTCCATCCCCGGTCCAAAGCAGCGTGTTGGTAAAAAAAAACAGAAAAGCGTTCTGTGAGGCAAATTGATAATCAATCTGTAATCATTTGTTAAAAAATTCACAGCGTGTGAATGCAACAGGTGATGGTGCCTTGTACTCCAGCGGGAGTTGTTGGTCAAATGCTCACAGAAAAAAAAATTAAAAGAGGAGAACATTTGCAGAAACTACCTGACACAAGCATTTTGGACCGAATTGCTGCGGAATGTGAGGCCGCTGACTTTGTGGTACATTCAGTACCACCAGCTTGGGGACGAGGTGGCCATTCTCAAGTCCATTCTCAAGTCCATTCTCAAGTCCATTCAAATGAAGTTTGAATTTGTTTTGATATCCACCCCTTCCCCTCCGATAGTAGGAAAACCCATTCCTTCATTCCCATTCCTCCAGCTATTGTCTCACCCCGGCTAGATGTGCTGGATCTATTCCCAGCATGCATTGGGCCGAAGCCAGAGAAACACCCTGGTGTGGCGACCGGTCCGCCGCGGCAGCTCACATTTTATTAACGTCCGGTTAATCGGAGGTGGGGTTCCCACCCGCAGCAGCCTCAGATTTAGAGATTGCGCCGTTGCTTCATTCCACTCCGAAGATAACATTGTGCAAACAGCTGATGCCGCCTCCCCTGCTCTGCCAAGACATTCGGCGCAGTGTTGTCCATCTTGCAGCACCGCGCGGCCAGAGGCACCGTCATGGCACCGACTGGCCTCATTGAAGTGACACTTCAAGTGCTTTGTCAGCTCTGTGTCTCAGGTGCCAAACCGGCGCTTCCCAAAATAAACTGTCATGCAACATGGCAGGATAGAAACATGTTGGAGCATGTCGGAAGGGGCTTTGTTCCCCCCCCCTCATCCTGAAAGGAAACAAATGTTCCGTCGCTGAAAAGTTATTGTGCTTCTTGGAGGCCTTCCCAGTGCCGACGCGAGCGACATGACGGGGAACCTTTAAACTCATCTGCGACGTCAGCGGTGGGTTCGCAGCGTCCGAGCGGGATCACAGGCGCGGAACTTGGGAGTTTTTATCCTGCACTCGGCAAAAAAGCCTTTTATTTGTCTTTTAAGTGCTTTTACCGCTGGACCCGTTGGCTTTTGACATGTCTTTGCTATTTGCAGACATCCTCCTCCAAAAATAGCTTGTGCTTACTGTAGTTAGCTCCTCTTCCTGTTTTATAAATGGTCTGTCACTTTCTCTCCGTGGTGCCACGTTACACCGAGAGAGCTAACGCTGGATGTGCACTTGGCTGAAGTTACTTTCAGGCGGAGCGGGTGGTGGGGATTGGAGAGGGCGGGCATGTGGAAAGTCACACATGGAGATGCCTTCGCGACCTCCGAACTGTAACCACTGGCCGCCTCCGCCCCACTGAATACGCGTCTTCCCCCCCCGTGCGTGTGATTCCTGTTGGATCTCTCGCCGGGGGCCTCCGCGGCTGCCGTGACATTTTTATGACTCGTTGACTGGAGCAAAGGTGGGAGTCACGAAGGCTTGAAATGGAAGTTCAGTCCTCACCTCCATTAATGAGGAACCAGCAGCTAATCATGCAGACAGGGAAGGATTCTGTAGCCGTGCAGCGAGAGACGGATAATGATGTTCCACTGAACACGGGCGGCAGGTCGGGATGGGAACGCTGTTTGAGGCAGGATTGTCTAGGAGGTGGTTGAAATGGGGCCATTACTGTTCTGTGGGGGGGGGTTCAGCGCTGTGGACAAGCTGAGTGTTACAAACTCATGCTGAAATGATACGAGAATATACGACTAGTTTTGCTTTCGAGTACACTTAACCAAGGAGAAGAGCAAACAGACATGTTTTTGAGTGGAACCTATTTTTCTCCCAGATTACGGTCACAGATTTAAATGCATGACTAACGTCGGGAATTGAAAGAAAAAACAAAACCACAATAGAATTACTTGGTTATGTTTAGGCAATGAAAATATTTGGTTGAGTTTAGTAAAACATCCTGGTTTGGGCTTGAAATAAGTTGAATATGTTTTTTATGTTTACAGTGACACATAGGACAGGAACAGCGGTCTCATGGGTTAAAGTCCTGGGTTTGCTTGACCCACCCATCCACCCAGACCGCTCCGCTTAGACCATCAGACACACACACTTAATCTGGGAGAAAATACATTTACCCTTCTTTTAGCTCTGGCTAATGCTGCGTGCACATCCTATTATTTAAAACCCAATTACGGCTTGCAATTTCGAGAAGTAGATCGCGACAGTATCTGGAAAGAAAAAACTACAGCTTGCCAACAAACTGTTAGCAGGATGGTGGCAAATGCACCACCACTGGCAGTCCCATTAAAATGGAATCCAATATTAACACGAATACAACAGAGTTGGCTAATTTAAAGGCTTCAAATACCCAACACAGCAAAAGAGGCTCATTTAGGCTGTTGATATGGTATGACTACAAGGTTAGCAGTGGGGCTGGATTATTATTACTGGATTATAAACACTCAAATCGGAATAAAGGGTGTTTTTATTTCTTCTGTTCTTCCCATTCTGTCGTCGGCACAAACTCTTCAGATTATCTAAAAATATGAAGTCTGTCGACAGCATTGATCCTCCTCACATATCTCTTGTAAGGTTGTTATTATATTTGTATAATTTAATTATACACATTGGTGTTTTTTGGTCGGACCAGGCGAGCAATTCCAAAGCGTCACCAATGTGATGGGCGCCTCTGACTATTTCCTGTCATTCCAAATGCTAAACGATTATGAGTCAATCAGAAAATAATAATTGGGAGATTAATTGATAGTCAAAGTAGTCATTAGTTGCCGTTCTAAAAGCCAGCTGGCCGCCCTGTCACCGGCGTCGCAGCTGATGAATGCACATTGCTCCCGCCTCGGCTGTAAAAGGATCGTGTTGATAAGTTAATATTCCGACAACAGGGATGAGATGAAGAGGTTTTAGGAGTTTGGAGGATAGCGTAACCTTGATAAAACGCTCATCCCAGTGACATTGATTCTCACCATCCATCTTCGTCTGATGTGAAGTATGCAAATGGTGGCATCGGCTGGGAGTAGAGTACAGTGCTGTTAAATGGGCCATTTCAAATGTTCTTTGTACTATGCTGACTTCCAAAAAAAAAGAAGAAATTCACTGCCAGCCAGCGCGGCTCGTGCGGATGTCTTTCCGGAGACACTTTTTCCACCTTTATCCTATATCTTCTTCCATTTATTCCAAGTCTTACCCCCCCCCCCCCCCCCCCCCCCCCTCCCCCACACACCTTTTTTTTTACTTACCCACCCCTCCACATCTTTTACATCCCCCTCTCCTGCCTGCTATACAAATTAGGTGTACTGACGGTGTCAGAATGGCTACTCATGAAATATTAACAGCTTGTAGAGAATTTTACTTCGCTACATTCCTCTTCATTTTCAACGATGTCAGCACGGTGCTGTGGAACGTTTATTTGTGTGAGTTCGGGCAGGCTATTAACCGACCAACTCACACGATATCCATCAACCCCTCCTTCCACATGCATGTATTCCATCGCACCTCAAATGGAAGCGAGACAATACAGTGCGTTTATTTCTACCTCCCACATCCTGAGGTAACATGAGCTCGGGATACAATATCCTGACTGTAACAAGGTGTTTATCGCCTAATAGAAGTAGTAATTATCCCCTTATGAGTGAGATAACACCCACATATGGGTAGTTGTTAAAAAAGTTAAAACCTGAACTGACTGCGATGAACAATGTGTCCAATAAGAAGTTGTGTCGGATCAGTATTCCTCAACATAAATCTGCGTCTGCGTCATTTTCTTTTTCCGTATTTGTCTCTTTAAGATGGTTTATTCTGCTTCATTCAACCGCTCGTCTCCAAATGCATTCAACTGAGTGGGTGGGGATGGCCCCTCTCTCTCTCTCTCCCTCTATTTCTCTCTCTCTCTCTCTCTCTCTCTCTGCCTTTTTGTTGGATGGCCCTTTCAAAAGATGGAGCTGTCAATCATCTGCTTGCTTCCCGAGTCCTGAGAGGCAGCGTTGGTTCTCGGTGAGGGACCAAAACAAAGACTTTTGTTGTGACACGTGCATTCTGTTGAGCGCTCTGTCGACAGCGTTTTACCCTGTAATTAAGTTCATCCCTTCGTTCTGAATGGAGCTAAGAAGGGAGGCGCACAAATTGTTGTCCAAATAACGGAAATGATGGAATACAGATCAAATGATCCTTTTTTTTTGTTCTTTTTTTTTGGAAGGGATCACTTGAGTTTATTGCATCTTAGGTCTTGTTTTCAGGGGTTTGCTCTTCATCTGTGGCTGTTATGGTAATGTTATATTACGGTTGTAGTTCTTTTTTCATAAAATATTATTTATTGATTTAATTATGCACTAGCCTTAAAAAAGCTGAATAACAACAACAATAACACCACAAGGCTACTAAAAATACACGTATAGAACCTTGCTCTTGTGGACGCTTTTTGAACATATGATTCTCTTGAAAACAATCAGCCTTAATACTTAGCAAGTAGGCTAAGAAACTGAACTAAGCGGCTCGTTCTGTCTGTCGGTCTATCGATCTCCTTCGCTCCGTTTCAGCACTACGGACAGCGCCGTACTACGACACCCAATTCCCCACCCGGCCCCCAAACATAACAAAGAGGGCAATGGCCCCCGAAAAACAACAGCTAACCGATAGCCACGTGCATCTTGGCCAAGTTTTGAGAAAAACACAGATGCAATTCAGCCTTTTAATCATAATCAATATCATACCAGGCTCAAAAAAGATACAGAGCTGAAGCCCGACTGCTAATATCTGACAATTGACCAAATGTTGTCTCCCAGTATATATTGTGATATCACCCAACCCTATGCTCGGACAGTTCCAAAAGAACAGGCAAAAATATTTATTATTTCTGCAACTGCTTTGTTGCAGTAAAAAAAGAAAGAAAGAAAAAGAAAATGGCGGGAAATGAGTTGATGAGGTGTATCCTCCTCTCTTATCATATGTAGCTGGGACTTGCTCTCCTCTTGACTAATGATGATGTCTGGCACAGGTAGCTGTCAGCGAGCCATGATTAATTAAAAGGGAAACTAGGCCAATTAGTCATATTGTTCTAACCGTGGTCAGTGAGCAAGGATTCCTCTGCTCTACCTCGACAGCCACGACGCGCTGGCTTCCGCGGCTACCGGGGGAGGAGTCTCATCAAGTCCGGGGGAGTTTCAACTGTGGGGCTCATGAAATATAAGCGTGCCGAGCACGAGGTCGACGTCACGAAGGGATACGGGGCGTCGTTTCTGCTTCATTCCCTTTTTTTGTGTTTTGGCGGTCCAACCATGCAACAGTGATTAGCAATGCTGAGGAGCCGACTTGCTCTCACTGCACAGCGCCCGAGGCTTCTCAGCTGCCAGCTGCGGGTCTCGGTGCAGGCCCAGTGAACAGCGCAGAAGTCTCGCCTGCCGTCTTGACGGCCGCGCCGCTCTCAGCGTGCCGCCTGGCCCCTGTCAGCGGCCCCTGTCATGTTTGTCTCGGGCCTGTCCCGACAGCAGAACCCGGACCCCCCCCCCTGCGTCACAAAGGCGGGCTCGTCCTGGGAGAGACAGGTGTCAGTAACCCCGGCCCCTCCCCTCCGGGGCAGACGTTCCGCTGCCACGGCGCCTCACACTTGAAGCCGAGAAACCCACGGAAAAAACGAGGGTCATCTCTCTCCGCCGTGCCATTCGCAGTCGCCATATTGCCGGAGACCCCGAGCCCCATCAGAGCGCTGGAGAGCTTTCACGTGTCAGATGCGGAGCATCCGCCAGAGAAGACTGTCCCAGTCCAACAGCATTACAGACGGGGGCTGCCTCCTGACTGACTGACACGCTGACTGACAGCTTTATTGTGTCCTTTGAGGAACGGGGGATGAAAGGCTCCCTCACGAAAGAGGCCTTCCAAACACAGACCATACTCAGCCGTGCTCGGGAGGAATTACTCGTCCCTTTGTATGCATTGTTGTTCCTTTGTGTGGAGTCCACGTCTTTTAGCTGACAACACTCTTTTTTTCTAATTGTACAAAAGCGGCCACGGAGGAATCTGACGACACAAAGCTGCAGCACGGAGGGAATCTTAACTCTTATTAGCTTAACTTGTTCAAGATTAAAGAAGTTTAATGGGGTTGATTATTATTTTATTTCCCATATGGTTGGGGACACTAGCACTAAGCCAAGCTACCATTCTAACAACCATCAGAGAAACAAGCAACAAAATACGTCCCCATCTTGATGACTGTTTTATTGAGCAATCGCACTGCTAACAAATCACGACTACAATTACAAATACGTTACGTTTCCTAAAGCGGCGAAAGCTTTAAAACGATACTTTTTGTTGAACAGCCAATGTGTCGCCACAATGATCAACCGCAGGATCAATTTAAAAGAAAAAGAAAAGACAGAGAGTTTCGATTACAAGCATTTAAAAATGATACTTTCTCTCTTGTTCCTGGCACGTGCAAGCCAATGTAACATCGTATTAACACATTATATATATATATATATATATATATATATATATATATATATATATATATATATATATATATATATATATATATAAATAAGCCAGTTGTAGAGTGACATTTATTTTGAATACAAAAGTAACACGCAGAGAGAAAAATATATATATATATCTTTTTCTCGCTGCGTGTTACTTTTGTATTCATCCAAATTGATCCATGGTGAAGCCAGACAAAGTTTGCTGTATATTTAATGTCTTTCAGCAGCCACATTTAAGAGTGCAGTTTGAATTGAGGGGGTGGTGGTTGTGGTGGGGGGAGGGAGGGAGGGTGACATTAATATTTAATTGCAGCCGTGTATCTGAATGCTGCAGGAGCGCCAAGTGATGGATATTTTTAATGATATGAAGAGTGAAGCCCAGAAAGATCAATGCACACACACACACACACACACACACACACACACACACACACACACACAGTGTCTGTCAAAGTGAATCTATGGGCCTAGCGAGGATGATTGTGCTCCCACACTAATATTGTTTTGGTCCACAAGCCGTCTGGTCTGATCTTCCGGGCTGAAGGTCTCCGGCCCAAACGACTCTGTCCCCTTTGCTGGTGCTGTCAGAACTGACAGTCCTCATGTTTATTTCATTTTGCGTCTGGGCTGTCTCGTTTCCCTACCCTCCAATGTCATTAACGCTCGGAGCCAGGACCCTGCAGTGGCGCGCCTAATGAATTCCTCTGCGGCTCCTCGCTCCCCACCTAGTTACCCCAGCTCAAGGTGTCAAATTAAAACAGCCTGGGAAAAGACGGCGAGGAGCCGGCTCTCGTTTGTGTGCGTGCGCGCCTTTCATTGCGCGTATGTCTCTCTGTTGCATTATTTAGTTTGTTTGGGGGCAGCGATTTGTTTTAAGTGGCTCGGATTGAGAGAGTTGTTGTTGCGTTCCCTCCTCCCTCCCCGGACCAGTGGGAAACAAACAAGCAAAAAATTAACTTCTTAATCTTTCAATTAGAAAAAGAAAGAGTCGACAGCGAACGACAGACAAAAATCTGTGGAAATGAGTCTGATCCACTGATGTCAGCGTGTCGCTTTAACCTCCCTTTTGAGGTTTTGGGACGGCTCGGTGACATTTGGGATCTCCGCGATAATTTGGGGGGAACGGAATCGACAGCAGCGCGGACGCCTGGGTGACTGCTAATTGTGCGTATTTAGTTGTCATTGTGATAAGCGTAACGAGGCCAGACGTGTTATTGAGCTGTGAGGCTGCAGCCGGGGTTGGGTGGTAGGGGGGCGGGGGTTGATGGAGCCTTCACGGCGAGCAGTTGTCTTGCCTCTGAACCGGAGCATTTTCACAGTAAAGCAAAGTGCATGCACGCTGCTGGTGAGGCAGCAGGCTACTTTGTGCTTATACAGGACGAGGTTAAGCGGGGCCAGTGCTGTGTGATGCGTTCAGTCCATATGCCAGTGGAGACCCTTCAGAAGTGACCACATTGCTGCTGCTGAGGAGCAGGCCTCGCTGTGTGGCTTCTCTCTCTCTCTCTCGCTCTCTCTCTTTCGCTTTCTCTGACAGCACCGGAAGATGCAAAATGGTGTCAATCAATTCATCACATCAACACGGGTGGCTGTGCAGCAAGGAGAGCTGGGGGGGTGGGGGAGCGGTGACGGCAGCATGCAGGAGGAGCGCGGTGGCCCAGCATTACGGCTCCCCCTGCCGTACCCCTCATCCTCGTGCCGCTGACGCTGCAGTGCCTTTAATGGACTGACTCGACTGTACAACGCGCCGGTCGCGCGGCGAACAGAGGACTCCTGCCGAGTGGCGGTGATCTATCTGTCTGAAGGGCCTCCTCCTCGTCATGCTCCTCCTGCTGCTCCTCCAGCACCCCTGGATGCTCCAGAATCCCTGCCGCGTTTTGGGACAACTCACCGCGGCTTGTTAAGTCCAAAAGAATGCCGCTGCGTTAATTAAAGATGTGTAAATGTGCTCGGGTGGGCCACATCCTCACATTAGGAGAGATTTGCGGAATCGCCCGCGTAATCTATTTTAATTAAGGATTAATTAAAAAAATAATGGGGATTTTATTTTGCCTGGCAGATTTGGGCACGATTCTGGCGTCTGCCAGCGAGCTCATCAGCAAGAATATTGAGCACCTCGGCCCGGCTCCTTCAAGAGCGGCGGGGAGGCTCTCAAGGTCTCCTGGAGACAAAAGCTCGGCCCTCTCCTCTTTGGAAGAGAAAGAAAACAGGCACTTGCTGTGGGAGGGAGTGGCCAACGCATTGGCTTAATTAAATCCCCACCCCCCCTTCCTCTCATCTTCACCCTCACCCATCCTCTCCTCTCTTTTTCGGCTGGCAGAGCAGCAGAGTGGCTCTGAGACACGGAACACTAGTTGTGCTGGCAATTATGTTAATGGGATGCTATTAGGCCATGATTCCGTATGAGCGATCGGGGAGAAGAAGAGCCCCGGCGGCAGAAAATGATAACGGAGCGTGCGCCTCGTTGATACCGCTCCAGCAGGATCATTTGCATAATGAACCCTCCCCACTAACGAGGGGTGTGGCCTCGACACTGAGCTACTTAGAAGGCTCAGGAGTCGCAGCGTGAGGCGAGCCGACACCGAGAGCACAATGTGACAAAAGAGATTCATGGACTTCGCAAGTCGTTTCCAAAAACGAAAGAAGGAAGAAAAGACAAAAAGACACTGAAGACACTTTGGCGCGAGTGTGACTGTGTGGCATGCAAATGTCCTCGGCTGGCGTCTCTCGGGCAAGCCCTGCCATCCGGGCCTCGGCTCGGCGTTTCCCCGACGACACATGACGATGCAGTTCCTTCCGTAGCGCGCTCCTATCGTGCAGCGCGTCGTCACACATCGTGAAACGTCTCAAATATTCACCACCATGTCAATTCTTTCATTTTTCGACTTTAAACCTTTCTGCTCGAAGTCAACACTTTGCATTGCGCACACACACACGCACACTGACATAGTGTGTGAATCACTAAGCTATAAGAAGGAAACTACCTTGGGGGCACCAATGCCCCGTGGATTCCCTCGGCAGCTGAAATTTAAAAAAAAACAAGCTGAGCAGGGATCGCTCCATTTGCTCAACATGCTGCATTCCACCATAAGCCTTTTTCATTGCAGTGACGCAATTGATCCCAATCAGAACAATTTGTTATTAATTGGGTTAGCGGGTGTGTTGTGTATGCGTGCCGATGTCTCGGTGCATTATTTGTGTGTCTGCGGGCCCGTCGGCCTCAGACGCGGCCGCAGGATTTGATCAGAATGATCTGGAAGGCCCAAGGGAGGACATTAAACACCCAGAATGGCCCTGAGGCGGCTCCCCTCCCTCCCTCTCTCCCTCTCTCCCAACCTTTCATTCCCCCTTAATGAGAACTCCTCCTAATTATTTCAGTGGCTGGAGCGTGGGGACACAGCCGGAGTTAGATCCCATGCGCTCGGACGTGACTGTGATGCTGATGAAGGCGGGGGATCAATAATTTAGGCTCTAGCCTTAATGGTGGAGTGAGGAGAAAGCGATACATCCGAGTCAGAGATTACATTTATAAAAAAAAGAAGAAGAAGAAGAAAAAAAAAAGAAAAGAGAAAAGGCACAGCTCCGAGCTGCAGCCGGAGTTAACTAGAAAACCCCTGAATGTGTTTGCTGTAAACAGCTGACACATTTATGTTTTACTGGAATCCTTATCGCTCTTCCTTTTAAAGCTAAGTCTGCGTCTAAGTGCTTGTTTACCTAGCTCTGTGTATTCAATTATTGCAGTCTGCAGAGTCACTCTGGTAACGTCTCGCTCGCCAAATGATTTGCATTTGAAGTACATGGGCATATAATTGATTTAGAGGCATGAATATTGATGGTATCTTATCAGCTCGGTGCCCATCCCTCAAACCGGCCGGCGGAGGAATAATGGTCCTCTGAGCATTTTTCTGGTCATCTTGCCTTAGCGGATGCACACATAATCTTTAAGTGTACAGAGCCTCGGCTCCATGAAGCCCTTCCATCTCCCTCTGGGGAGGCATCCATGCATCTTTTAAGGACTCCTCACATCAAGGAGGCCCGGACCAGAGTACCCTGCAGTCTCTCGCTCAATTATTAAAGCCGGGATTTTGACTCTGTTTTTTAACTTAGCCTGGGAAGGGAGGAGGAGGAGGAGGGAAAGGGGGCCACGTGCAAGAGGACAGTAGCCAAGCCTCACGTCCTTCCCCTGAAAGTAAGAGAGAGAGATGGTGACAATTTTCTCAGGCAAGATTTTTTTTTTGTCGACTTGGAGGAGGGTTTGAAACATTCATATGGATTTCATACTGGAGACGTTCTTCAAACAGAATGATTCACTGCGGGGTTGCAGTAGAGTTTTTTCCAGCACTGCATACCCTGTCACTGTGTGATAGAAAGAAGAAGAAGAAAAAAAGGGTCTGCATCCAATTATAACATGGGGGTGGGACACACACACACACATTTGCTCACCATGTTCCCTCTGATTGATGTGCGAGGGCTGCGGTCGGAGCGCTAACCAACTCCAAACGGCTCGGATTGAAACGTCACGTATTGACTCGGTCCCGGCAAACCAATAACATCCACAGCGGACGCCGGCGTGCCGTCTGCCAAGTGGGGAGAAATGAGTGATGAGTGAATCTCACGTTATACTCGTCATCGCTCGCAGTGTGAGAGGATTTAGTTGTTGCTAACAGACTACAGGATCCCACTCGGCCTCGATGGGATGTCGTTGGTTATTATTTCATTCGTAGTGCCAAGGAAGTCGAAGCCGACGCATTGTCTCTGTGAATTGCAGCCGCCTTTAACTGTGATTAAATATTGATGCCCGTGAAAACACTCGTGCCGTATTGAATACTTTATTCCGAGTCACAGTCTCCGTCCGCGCGGCTTGCTCGCTTGAGAAATAGGCCGGTTCTTTTTCCGCCGCTCGCCATTGATTTATGGTGACAAAGTAAAGTGTTCTGACACCGAGCTGAAATTAAGGACCCCACTGATATCCAACCAAGGTGTCGTGCATTTGAATGGCTCCCTTTGGCGAGCGCGAGCTAATGCACGCATCCTCAGGTTTCTTTTATTTTTGAGACTTGCATGAAGCGGCTGTGAACGCCGACGGCTGTCACAGTCATTTAATACTGTCTTCCACGGGCATAAATATTCCCTGGTTGGCAAAAGGCACAGGATTAGTACAACCTAATTGATAATTGACAAGATTTCTTTCGGCGTCTGCAATCAATCAACGCAACGCCAGTCGTATCTTTGGTTGTTTTGATTTGCACAAGTGTGCTCCACGTGCTTGTGAGTGGAGACATCAGAGGATGTGTACGTTTGATTGTGTTTCAAAGAATTTATTATATATGTAATATAATAATTATATATACATTATATTTATATCTCACAAGTTGAACCGTTTTTATGTATATATATATATATATATATATATATATATATATATATATAATATATATATATAGTTTTATATATACACACACACAAGTATATATCTACACTCACACATCCAGTTTATTCAGGATAATCATGCCATATGGGTCACCAACCAGTTGCCCTGACTTTGACCTTTTTGTTTTCATTCACTTATTTTATTTTATGTCTTTACAGGTTTTTTTCAGTCTGTGTTTAATATATCGTCAGTGAAACCTGACTCAAATTAAAAGCTTTTTAGTGGCTCAGGGACATAGACGAAGATTTATGTTTCCTGCCGGTTGGTTCCCAAAATAGTTGAATGCACCACTCCAGAGATAAACCTCCAGCAATAACCACAGCCTGCATGACTCGTTGCTGTACGGATTTGGAAAAAGTCGTCAAACGCAGCACCATGTGGCCCTCTACCCCGGCGCACAGATCTCACAGAACAAAGTCCTGACCTTTCCCAGTATGCATTCAAAACAGGACATGCTGACTTGTATTGATAGCAATTAGTGATCAAAAGACGGCAATGTGTAAGCTAAATAATCTCTTTTTGCTGTTCGTCAACCTATGACTTCCTGCTCAGATCCTTCACATGAAAAGACTGAGCTTTTGTGTTCGATAGAGAAAATACAGTCGCTTCTATTTTTATTTTGGTTGGTTAGCTCGCAGTTAAGCTAATGTCAATAAAACAACATTTCACATTAAAAGACGTCCTGCAGCCTGATCCTTCCACTGAAACATCTGCAAGAAGTTGTGTCTCCAATTAATCCCAGAAAATCCCAACGTGTCTTCTTTTTTTAACCATTCCTGTATGAGCAACTTTGTAATTATTTCAGACTCGGGTCTATATTTTAATCTCTTACGTATATTTGGGAACTCACTGCACTCAACCATCAGGCAAATTGAGAGACAATCTGGGGACGCGATCCTCCTGGATTGCATCCGCAGATTAGCTTGAGGCACAGCGGAGCTTTCTACCACCTGCGTCTTTCATCCCACGCTGCAATAGTTGCCACATACTGAGATAATACTACTGCGAGGAGAGACATTTTCTCCCCTTCTCCCTCTCTGTTTTTTTCTCTGTCTTTTCTGTGAATAATAGATCTCTTGCCAGCAGAGTCTCTCTCTCTCTCTCTCTCTCTCTCTCTCTCTCCTGATATCTCACAGGCAGCTCCATGGCTATGTGAAATAGAAACATTACAGACTCTTACTGTGAGACCGTATCAGTGCGTCTGTGCATACAGTACACCGCGAGCCGTGTCTGAAATGCCATGCTCCCAGGAGGAGGGGAAGCTATCCACATATAAGAAATGAATGGGGTAATGTGCTGGGAGGTAATGGGTTTATGCAACATACTGGAACAGAGAAGCTCGTTAGGAGACTGGAGCCTTAACCCCAGTGCTGCTTGCCTTTACTTCCTTTGTCATAGCAAGACTGGTGGAAGCCGGGGAATTTAGTGCTGGAGGGGGGCGGAGGAATTCAATACTAGGAGTCTTTGCACAGAGGCACAGGTGACTTACTTTATGCGTGGAGCGGCCCGTCTCCAAGCAGCAGACCAGCTATGTTGCTTTCCCTGGCAAGGAAGCGCAATCAATAGAAAAGCACTCAGTATTAATACTATGTAAGTGACCTATATGTCATGTTGGATGTGGAGAAAAGTCCAAGGCCGTAGTGATACTAAAGTAATTCCTAACAACAAGGGGCTTACGAGAGCTTGGTATTAAACCTTGATACTTTTTGTGGTCGTTTTCTACAATTCTACACTTCATATGAGGCAAAGTTATGGTACAAAAATGCTTGTATTCAAAAGTTCTTTCAAATATAGAAGCAGAGTATAGCACAGTTGATTTGCTGCACAATATTATCGTACAGTTAAGACCGGTTTGAACAGTTGAGGGTATAATAAACCACGGGGTTATGGCTGCTGATGGGGGTGAAAAAAAAGTCTTACGAGTTGGTGTTTGTATGGGTTTTATAACCCTCTTCCACTCTCACCTAATATGGCCAACTGTCCTCTAGACGGTGCAAACGGGAGTGGAAGTGGGTAGGAAGAGGATGTCGGGGGGTTATTAGAATGGTGTCATAGTGTCAGTTCAAGCAAAGCTGATTCCTACTATTATTCTGTGGTATGTGCCATATGTTTTCGGGGTTTTGCAACCACAAAATTCCTGTCATTCGGTTTCTAAGATGTACACACCAGCACACCAGCACAATTATTACAAAATGCCAATATAAAGTATAACGGTCCCCTATGATTCGCCGCGACGGTAAACCTCACAACCCATTCATTCACATGAGGATTGTGTTTCACAGCGAGTGTCGCGTTCTGTTGGGTAGCTGCTCACAACACGGACAGGAACTCCAACGGATGGGCTTCGTGCCATCTCCCGTGCTATCAGCACACATCACTGGACAGCACACCAGCTGACTGTCGGGCGCTGCGGTATCCGCACACTCGCCGCTCAACGACGGCGTCAGCATTATAACGCGGTGAATAACATGCTTCGATCACGTTCGGTTTGTGTGATTGAGACGTGGTCGGGGGTGGGGGGAGGCATGTGGGGGGGGGGGGGGGGGGGGGGGGGGGGAGGCGGGGTTTGTGTCTCTCTGCGCGGTATGGGATTTGTTTGGCAGGCAGGCAAGCGTCACCAGGTTTTTGGCCTGCGTGAAGTTTTCCGGTCTATTTCCAGCGCTGCTGTGTTCATTCTAGGTGACTGTGTGTGTGTGTGTGTGTGTGTGTGTGTGTGTGTGTTTCGGGGGGCTCTACCCAAGTGTGAAATGCTGCGCCTTGAGGACCCTGGTCTGCTTTTATTTGTTTGCCCGGTTTGAAATCCTGGTCAGAGGGTCAAGAGCTGATCTTAGAGGTCAGGGACTCGCTGCTCCGGTTGATTTTTCTTTCTGGTGTTGTTGCTTCTTTTACACAGTGACACTGTATCCTTATCCTCATGCATATGTCACATGTGCTCACTTAAAAACATCCAGTGTGTCGGATTTAGGGTGCTCTACTAGCAGAAATGGACTAGAGTTTCCTGAGCTCACCATGCACAGCCATGTTTCTCCAGTAACCCAGAATGGAGAAACAGAGCTCGTTGGCGTCTTTATGTAACGTGGAGGCCACCGTGGAGTTCTTGTGAAACTGTGGAACCGTAGATGATGAGAACCCTGAAAGAAACCACGGCATTGCGCTCGGTGGCTGGCGTCATTGCAGTCTTTCTAAGGGGTATTCAGTTGGCTGCAATCTGCAACGTCACCACTAGATGTCACTAAAGCATACACGTGGCTCCTTTAAGTCCTGAATATATATGCATACGATTCCTTCAGGCTGTACGGGCTCACTGGAAGACTACATTGTATAGTGTACAGTTTTCTCATTTACTGTCAGGAAAGAAAAATGAGCCTTTTGGGACACATCACCATAACAATAAAGTTGGTCAATTATCCCCTTGTTGACAATTTCCCAACCGTTTTATAGTTAATTCAAAGATATAAAACTTTATCGGATGCAAAAAAAAAAAAAGATACGCGACAGAGCACTGTGTTTGTTTTCTTGCTTCTGGTTTATACTATCTATGTTATAGGTCCTTCATGACATTTAAAACTTTGAACAGGACGTAGAAATATGGGGGCAGTATATAGAATTAGGAATTTATTAGACTTTGTGGCCTTTTGTCTAGGTTGCGTTTGAAATGTTATAGCATGGAGAGATAGGTGAGCTCGGCCTGCGTGGTTTTAATGCTGCAGTCGGTCGGGTAATGATGTGCCGTAAAGAGCAGGTAGCAGATGCTGAAGTAAAAAGAACATGATATATCAATATTTAGCATAACAGATGTGACGTGGCATTTTATAATGGCATAATCACCAGCTGACCCTGTAAGTCAGTAACGGCTGAGTGATTAGTAAATACAACAACCCGATGGTTGAAAACTGGCTCTTTCACGTTTATTATTTTAGTTTACCAGATACAAAGGGGTTTTATTTTCATTTCCAGGGTCATCTTCTGAACGCTGCGATGAGGGCTGCATTTCCTGCACAGAGAGTGTGTGTTCTAGATGCGGTTCAGGGAAGGCTATAAAAGTCGGAGATTTTTTTTCTTCTTCCCGAGGCAGGTGCGCATCCTCAGCCACGAGAGCAGAATTTAAAAGGAGCGAGGAGGTAGGCTCTGCGGGGAAACCAAAGTAGGAAGTCAATAAGGCCTGAATCTTTTATGAAGGCAGAGGTATTCAGATCACAGCTCTGTCGACAGAAAGAGCAGCCTGCTGCTTATATGAGGAGACAGAGAGTAGTAGAGGGTCTAAATCTCTCTCTGATTTACCTCAATCCTCTTTAATGCAGGAGCTGCTGCTCGTTACGCCTCATTCCTCACAGAGGAAGAAGCGAATGTTGTGTGAATGTACAGTCTCGCACTGTGATGGAATACAAGAGACAGTGTCATTATAATTAGCGTTGAGCGTTTCTCTTATTTCTTTCTCTCGTATTTCGGGTTAGTTGAGAACAAACACGATTTACAAGGGACATATCGTTCTCATTTTCAGGTTCATAGTTGTATTTTGGGTTTGCACAAGAACATGTGCAACATGCTTTAGTTTTCCGAAATACACCTGTATTCACCCTCTGTCTGAAAACGCTCAGTTTTAGCACCGGTCCCTTTAAGCCCCGCCTCCCACTAAAGCCCAGTCTGCTCCGATTGGTCACGTTTGCCGTCTTCTGCACTCACGTAGCTGTCGCCCACTTCACGGCGTCAGCTACGTGAAGATTAGCGGCACTTCTACCGACTGTACAGTCGTGACATCACAACCTCACGCAAATCCTTACATTTAAACGCCCAGTTACTTAATACGAGCTCGAGCTGTGTGTATCTCTGCGTGAATTAAGCTTCCACAGTATTTATATAGTGCATACCCCTGCTTTATAATCAAGAAAGACATGGAGATCTGACTTTCTTACAATATGGGACCTTTAAAGGAGAATTCTGGTTTATTACAACTTGGCTACTACTTTTGTAGTTGTGCCCATCATTGGTATTGGTTATGATAATACTTCTTACTCTGCAATGCATGTAACTAACTAGGACTTTGTTGCTTAAATACATGTTCAAATTGCTTGTTTGTCCAAAAACAGATTTTCTGTTTACTATCAAGACTGAGGAAAAACAAAAGCTGTGAGTCCTCACAATTAAGATGCTTGATGAAATGAAAAATGACAAACGATTCATTCATGACGCAAATACTTTAAATTAATGCTTATGTTGCTCTTTATTGGACGGTAACTAGGCAACCGCATGCGCCATATGAACTTTATTAGACAATCAAATGTCACAACTTGTACTACTGCCCCTAAGTGGCTCCCCCCCCCCCCCCAAAAAAAATAAAAAAAATAAATGAATGCAGGTGTAAAGATGTTCAAGGTAAACATCCTTTGAATCTAGTTTGAACAAAAAGGCATTCTTGGCCTAAGCTGTAACACTGAAACATGAATATAATTCTTCATATCAACGCCAGCCTTGTTCAACAGACTCAGCTCACCCTCCATCATCTCCGTCTGCTGTCCTCACTTCACTCAGACTTTCACTGAGTGTGTGAGCGTCTGAGTGGCTCTTGTTTACTCGGAGGAACGTCTGGGGAAGTTTGAGTTTGTTATTGATCAGGGAGACAGAGTGCGTCTGAGAACTGATGTTTTGAGGGGCGTCCGCTGAAGAATAGCCGCGTTGTGTTGTTGAGAACTGAAAATAGCCCCATCAGCGCCTAATCAAATTAATGCATACTTACTGCCGCCAAGATCTAATTAAGCATGCTTGCGGAATTCACAAAGACACCAAATGACATCGGATGAATAGAGAAAATATTAATTTGAGTGGGAAACAAATATCCAGCGGGGCTTTAATAGGTTCCTAGGAAATGTACCACTGGCGCTGCCCCGCTCGTCCGCGCTATCGCCCGAGCGCACAGGAAGGAGCAGGTGCAGCACCGCAGAAAGGTCGAGGCTGCTCTTTGTGAATGTTGGCCAGCTCACACCGGGGCTGGGACATGTCCACAATAACAGTCCTTTTTTTTTTTTGTTATGTCCTTTTTTTCTCCTTCTCTCCTCTCCCAGAGATGCTCCGCTGGATCTCATTGCAATTAAAACCAAGTGTCCATCAGAGGCTATCTCGGCTCTGTGTGGCCCATATGTTTGGGTGCTGATAGAGCGTGGATTACTCTGTTTGGGACACAGATAACAGGCTGTTTATAACCTTGGCAGAGTCTGGGGCCTAATCTGGCAGGAGCATATTTCCCCTTGCTCCCCGATAAAGGCCTGTTAGCAGCTTTATCACACAGGCAGATAGAAGTCGAGCCAGAGCGAGGCGAGCGCAGCACTGAGCCCAATCTGGCACCACGCACACGGTTCTGCTGCTTTATTTTTAGAAACCTTGTCACCCCATCGCGCACACACACACACACACACACACACACACACACACACACACACACACACATAAACACCAGCCCTTATACTCCTTGTCAGAAAGAGCAATTAATTTCTACATCTGCCTTCTCGGGCAACAAAAGGACACAACAAACACATTTTTAAAAGGACAATGTTGTCATTCATCACTGGAGCATTTTGGAGTTGCGTTATGCCTGTGCGTGAGAAAAAAGAAACAACAGCAGGGAGATGGAGGCCATTCTCTCATGTCATTATGTTTGCTTGTATAGTGTGTTACATGTAATGTGGAACCCTCAAGGTAATTAGCCTGAGCCTTTTTGGAAAGACAATGTAACCCGAGCGGCTCCTGTGTTTGTGTGTGGAGCTGGTCTGTTTGTTCATAATCTACAGAATGAAAAGGGCATCTTGATTTATTTGACTAAATAGAAAAAGGGAGTATTTTTTTATAGCCGTTTCCCTGCCCCTACCCCTGAGTTGCTCTGGGATACACGCAAGGGCCCTGCTCTGCTATTTTCTGTATCCCCATCTTGATGGCTCTGCGTATAGGCACAATTAGAGAGAGAGCGCTCCTTTCACAGCCAGAGAAAATTGTCGTCCTCTGCAAATTGCTTTTGCTGCAGCTTAAAGAAGATCTCTTGTTACCCTCTCATTCCGTCTCCCTCGCCCACCCCCTGCTCTCCCCCCCCCTCTCTCTCACGGAAAATTGCTTTCTCGCAATCAACAGATTGCTTGCTGCACTTAGGGGTAAATACAGGTAGACTAGAGACATTAGCATAACATTATTCAGACAAGTGTCAACCTCGAGGCAGTTAGCGCTGCATCTAAGCTCAGTGTGAGGGGGAATGAAGTGCTGCAGAGGGGGGGGGGGAGTGTCCACCACTGAGCTTTTCAGAGCGGAGCTGGAATTGGCCAAAAGTGCAAGAGTAAGACGAGATGATGTACTTCAACATTTCTGGCGCTTAAAAAAAAGAAACACAAGTCATCTTCAAGGTAGAATGAGGAAGGGGGGGCGGGGAATGTGACAGCGCGTCTTGCTCCAAGGTGACTTCACGTGTACAGTTCACTCCCCCTTTCAGGTGGGTGGAGGAGTCAGATCCTGGCCTCTCTGGAGGGCCCGCAGCGTGTAGGTCAGACCGACCTCATCATCCCACTGCAAAAGCAGGCAGGACGGGCTGGACGGGAGACGGCTTCACCGGCGCTGCCGCCACTGGTGATGTATGGTCCGGTGGCACCAGACTGAAACCGGAGTAGATGTTGGGTCCAACGTTTTTTTTTAATGATTTTTCACTCGCGCCAGTTAGCTCAAATGAACCTCACTAGAATGAGTCTAATTAAGTTTCCTCATTGAAGCTTAACCCCTCTCCCCCTCCTCCTCCCCTCCCTCCCTCCACTCCGCATATCATTTTGATACCCCTCTGTCCTGAGGGATGGGCTGTGGAGAGCAGCAGCAGCAGGCTCTCTCGCTTTCTCTGTCTCTTTCTCTCTCTCTTTCACACCAGGGGAGAGACACACTCTCTCTCTCCTCCACTGCTCCGCCTTTTTCTCTCTTGTCTTTCTTGATTGACAACAGGGGTTCCTTCTGACCTATATCTGCATCTGCTCCCTGACCCAAATAGGACCTACGTAATGAGCCGCTCGGGCCCTTTTTCTCTCGAGCAGGAACTTCTGTGTGCCTCTCATCCTGGCCACTAAGGGTGGGGGGGGGGGGGGGGGTTAACCATGGTAGCAGTGTCCCCGGGGGGCTTTGTGTCTGGAGCTGCAGGGGGCTGCACAAAGACACCCTCCCCATCCGCACGCCTGCCACCCGGGCCCTTCTAGGTCACCTGATTACTCCTCGCGGTGATTACTGATCGGTGCGTTAATGTGCCGTATCGCCGGGGCACGGAGGCTGAAATCTTCAGACAGATTCCAGCCTCGTTTGTCTGGCGGTTCTCCTGAAGTGTCCCCTTTTAAATATGGCAATAAAGCCAAAAATCCATTCAGAGTCCCATCGCCGCGCGGAGCGTCGGGGCTGTAATGCAATCTGACTGTGCGACGAGGCCGTTATTGTTTTCTCCCAAACACCGGGAACAGTCGGCACCACTGGCAGCAGCTTGTACACAAATAGAGAGAGAGAGAGAGAGAGAGAGAGAGAGAGAGAGAGATCCCCTGGGATCCCACTGTGGATTCCACAAGCGAGCGTGAAAGCCGTTCGGCTCGTGTTAGTGCGGCAGCCATCACAGCGAAACCTGTCTGATGAACACAATCATCACACCGGAAATGTGAGCAGCTTCTTGATGAAGATGCTTTGTCAAAAAAAATAAAATAAACAGAGAAGAGTTACGTTTCTTCTGTTTATTCACAAGTGCATTTAGAGAACAAATCGCCTTTGTCTGTTCTCTTACAACCCTTGTAAGATCTTATATGTGAGCTTTGTCAATGCTTCTTCGCTGTGTTGGACACAATCCCGACGTTGTAGCACTCCTGTGTGCGCACATACACACACACACACACACACACACACACATCATATGGTGGGGGTGATTGAATTTCCTTCCAGCAGAAATATATAAATTTAGACTTGCAGGAACAACTCTGGAACTTGTTTCCTGGTTTCATTTCCTGTCTCTTCGCTGTGCGATTTTCTCTTATCAGCAAGTGTGATATTATGTGAATAATCTAATTTTCCTGCAGCTTTCATAATTTCCCCATATTCCTGATTTTGATGAGCATCCTCGCCGCCGTAATTGTGAACAGTTGTGCGATATGAAGGGAAACAACAACAACAAACTCCCTTTTGGAGGGGGAAAGGGAATGAGACACATTCGCCCAGAAACGGCCTCTCTTTTCATTCGTTTCACTTCCGCTTTAGTCCACCTCATTTCAGATAATATTGGTCCCATCTGTGCTGAACAATCAGAGAGGGAAGCTTTTCCAAAGGCTGCATTAGATGGCCTTTCATTTTCCTCGGGCCTGCAATAATAATGACATAATGTGGCGCACGAGCCTCTGCAGCCCTCTTCTCTCCATCTCCCGCTGTAGATTCAAGCAGCTTCACCAATATATATATATATATACAAAAAACACATATTTATATATATATATATATATATATATATATATATATATATATATATGTCTTGTGTGTGTATGTATGTGTGTATATATATATATATATATATATATATATATATATATATATATATACACACACATATATATATGTCTTGTGTGTGTGTGTATGTATATATACACATACATATATATATATACACATACATATATATATATATATATATATATATATACGGTATATATATATATATATATATATATATGTGTGTGTGTGTCTTATGTGTGTATATATATATATACACACACAAGACACCAAATCCCATCGTTTCTCCAGCTAAATAACACCGGTCCCAGAGGCGTTGTGTGATGTTTTAATGAGAGCCCCCGGTTCCCGGCGCTCAACGCCCCCATCTCCTCTGCATTTCCTTAAACTGCCATGTAAGAGTGCCATTAATAATTCAGCTCATTAAAGTGTGTAATTAATCTGGAGCTGTGTAACAGGGAGAGACTGGGGCGCGGGGAAGAAACTCTCCAGGGGGGGCACAAGAGAAACATTGGGCTAAGAGGAACAGCACACCCGCTGTGATGGAGCCCGTTCCCCGGCGCACAACCAGTCCTCCTGCATCATTTATCTGGCAGGAAAAAAAAGAGAAAAGCTACAGAGAGGCCACACACGAGACATCTTCAGGCAACTCAGCCCAATCAACAATGCAGCGCGGATACACACAGGGCACTGGGGCCGTGTGTGTGTTTGTGTGTGTCCTTGTGAGTGTGGGGAATCTGATCTGGTGTCTGTTTACTGGAGATATTGAAGGTCAGTTTCTTGGTTTCTTGGAAGGCTGTTTTAGTCGCCACAGATTTCCTTAAAATGCATTTGAATATGTGTTCTGGAATCACTCTTTTTATGAACCCAATCTTATCATTATACACACACACATATACAAGTTATATAAATTACATGCGTATGAATGATTTATCTTATTTATATTCCCCAATTCGTGAATTCAAGATGAACATATTTCCTCAACAGCAAGGAAACGCTGTGTGTCTCGTACAAAAGACGTTGTTCAGATTAGTTTTATGTTCAGTAATCCACGGCAGGCTTTGAGAGGTTATAATTTGTTTAAAATAAAACACCGCTCAGGTTAAACAAGATCACGTTAATATTTTGTTGGCTGCAGCAGGAAAGATAACAGAACGCAAACCACCATATCATCGTGTAAAGGTGTCACCCTTTATAAGCATTTATTTGTGGATTAACTCAATATTTTCAGTTAGAAAAATGCCAAATTTGCTCATATTTGGGCTCACGTTTGGATGTCTAATAGCACTCCAGATTTAGAGCCGCCTGATGAATCGGCGAGGACGATATATTCAGCTCATCGCAGATGTATCCGTATCCTAGTCCAATAATGAAATCTGTAAATGTTGCTGTCCAGAAATGCTGAAGATATATTTGAGGTAATTTAGAAACTGTGTCTCCGTTACATACAAGAGAGACATCATTTTTGACGCGGGACATGTCAAAAAGATTTAAAGGATCCTATCAATGTTCGCTAATGTTATGTATTCATGCAAAAGAAAATTAACATGTATCGGTATCCGCCCACCCATTCTGAAAGTTATCAGCCGGTGTAATGGCCGTTATCATTGGTCATCACTACCACTCTAATTAGTGGTGTAACGGACCACTGTTGATCCGTGATCCGTATGGATCCCCCCTCGCGGTTCAGCACACACGTGAACCGCGGATCAATTACACAGTTTAACGTTAACCATCACATTGTGATATAAAGTTTTACTGACGATTGCTGTCTGACAATACTTTGTCAAATATGCGATCAGGACATCAGCATTTCGGCTTTTCTAGTCGCCGGTCTCCGGTAATGTTACATTGGAAACAACTAATCCGTGTGTAAATTGACAGGAGGAGAGCTGGTAACTATGGCAGCACCGCTTACATTAAGATGCGTTCAGGCTCTGTTCAGTGAAAATGAGTATTGCTCTATGGTAAATTATTGCGTTATCATATGTTAACGTGTAATCTCCAAAAATGTCATGTTGGTGCGAAATTCAAATAATTCCAGTTGTTTGAAGGAGATGATTTCACAACAATATTGTGAAGAAAGGTGTCAGAAAGGTAATTATGACCTGTTATCAATACTACTAGCTTATACTACATCATTAACACTAATATTAACACTGACTTCAGAGCGGTTGAAATAATTTTTGGGATGGTGGCAAAATTAGTATTCGCTGCAAAAAAAACTAAAACCTTAGGTTAAGCTAAATTACTTGGTTAGGTTTAGGAAAAGATAGTGATTGTGGTTAATATTAGTATGCTTGCTCCGTAACCTATACTTCGTCTAAGTACGCAAGTTATGAAGAAAAGCCTACGTTGACTTGGTTTCATATAGGATATGAACAGCTGTGCCCTGGGTGAAAGTCCTGTGTTTGATTGTCGGTATCGTTTCCAGGCTGCTGGAAAGGGATATGTTTACCGCAGGATATTGGTGTGATTTGAACAGCAGTCTATGCGGATTACGCTTCACTAAATGCAACAAAAATAGACTTGAAGGGTATAAAGCGCAGGGGGTCTCTTCAGATGCACGACTCAAGAGCCAGTGTGTATTGATACATTTATTAAAATGGAAACGTACCTGTTCCGTGAGCTCAACTAGAGTTATGTTTACTTCAAACAGACGGGTGACGCTGTATTGCGTGTTGTTCCTCCGTCTGGTTTGCTGAAGGCGATGCAATGCGGCCTCACTGTGTGTGGAGGGAGGACTGCACCGCACTCCGACTTCGCTCATCAGCAACCAGCTTTAAAAGTGCTGCATTTTTCTGTTTTCGCTGTGCAGGGGATCGAATTCATGGCAACACGAAGAGTAGTTCATCTGCATTTCAAAAACTGACTCATACAGGTTTTAAGCATTTAAAGAAACTTTGAAAGCGTTACATTTGAGAACAGAATTTAGTTTGGAAGGTGAAAGGATACACCTCTTGTCATTCACAATGAATTTCAAAAAGACGGATCATCGTTGGTCTACTAATGAGGTTACGAGGTTCTCATCCACACAAAGCATCGACAAAAAGTATCGTTGCGTTATCGATTTCGAGGCGTCAAAATCTGCATCAAATGTTGTTAAACGACACACCCCGCCCGGACTATGAATTTTCTGTTTTTGGACATTAGTCACGCAAGCATCTACAGAGTGCTGCTATCTGAGATACCCAACGTTTCAGGTAGACCTCACTCAACGGTGGCATTCACGCTCAGCATGCCTGCTGCCACTCTCGAAGCCCTCAGCTGCTCCAGATGTGGCTTAATTTACTGCGACTTGGCTAATCATGGTGATTAAGGATTAATTACTGTTAATCACTTTTACATAAACTGGTTGGCAGTAGGGGAGCTGTGCTGGGTGAAAAATGCCACACACGTGTGTGTCGTCAGATAGACGGAAAAGGGGACAGAGCTGGAGGCCGCCAGGCTTCCCAATCGGGGGCGTTTCCTCTGGGTTTACGCCGTAGCTTTTTTACTCATGAGCACACCAGTCCAACGACGTTAACCTCTAATAACTATCTGCATCGGTTGATGGCGGTCAAATAGCACAGGGGCCAATTTGTACTGGAAGTATGCGCGGGTTGGTTTCAGCCCCGGCATTCCTAAATAGGAGTCGCCCTGAACATATTTCTTTGCTGACAGGAGAGACGTTGTCAATATTCAGCGCAGCAGTTGTCTCCCGGTCAGCCGAGGCTAAGCAGACACCGCTGGTCTCTGCGACTGTCCTGCGACGGGAGATAAGAATGTGAAGGAGCATAACCACTGCGAGTTCCATTAACACGGACTGACAAGGGAATCACAGGGACATCAGGGGGTCCGGGATGAGGCTGACAACAAAGCCGCTGCTCTGTGCTCGTACCCCCCCCCCCTCCACCCCTGTCGCCCCTCCTCCTTGCCCCTTTGCACAAGCTGAGGGTGGCAGTGTGGTCACCTTCCTTTCCTTGGCCTGGTTTCACACTGTGACATGCTCGTCTGCTCTCCTGAAGGAATGGCTTTAATAAGGTGGAGCGGATCAAGGCGACTGATAATGACATGGCAGGCCAAGTCAACACTGCGCCCGAGGCCACGGATGGCCCCGGCCTGGTGCATGCTGCCGGACGCTCACCATCTCATTGTGAGACACACGGGACACTCCTCTGGATGCTCTTTCACTGCTACCCATCCTTTATTTGGTTGCACAGCGGAGTGAGCACCGGCCCGGCCTTTCGCCAAGCTGCTTTTGGTTGCATCGTGTTGCGTTTAAATCCCGCGCAGGACAACAGAAATATCTCGCTCGATTGTCGATAAACTTCAGCTTACTTGGGTTTTTTGATATGGGGCGTTGTCTAAATTGAACATTTGGTCAACGACACCTCCAAGATGACAACGCTGCGACAACAATTTAGAATCAAGAAAGGAAGACTTTTTTAAAAAATCCATCAGACGGCAAAAGTCTATTTCTGTCTTTTCATGAACTGCACCAAGTCTACGGCAGACTCTACTGCTACTATTTGTGATTGAACGTGTTCTTGGTAGAATATGTAGAATACTTTCAAACAGACTGTCGGATGGCAATAACATGGACACTAGCGATGCAGAAAACAACAGTACTACTCCTTTGTACTCCAATGAGTTTTGGTGTATGCCAGAGCAGAGAGCCTGTCACATAGCAGAGGACCACAAAGAGGTAAGGCTAGTCAACCCTAGCCCTAATCCTGAGCTAACCCTAACCACAAACCTTAACCCCTAACCCTTAAGTTACATAACAAACATACTCATTTTAAGCCAAACCTAACCAAGTAGTGTTGTTTTGTTTTGTTTTGTTTCAATTCCCAACGTCGACCACGAGTTTACAACTGTCGACCATAATCCGGGGGTGGGGGGGGCATAAATACAGTTAAGTTGTTATTGGAGACAGGGTTGCAGTGGATAGAAGCTGGGGAAGTGTTCGAAAGCCTCGGGAAAAGCGAGTTAGAAGACCTTGAGTTAAGATTATTTTATCAAAGTATGATAACTGATATCAACAATGAACTCCCATGGAAAGAATATTTTAATTAATTGTCTTAGTCTTCCTTGTCCGATAATTTTCCTCCAGAAATTGGAGAAAGGAATTGGCCACATTTCTCAGAGCTCATAGACGTATGCAACCTGTGTTCAGAGTATAGCAAGAAGGCAACGTATTGATTTTGAAGGGTCACTTGCCAAAAAGGGCCTTGAAGACGTTGACGGAACAAGGCATCAAGGCTGAGCCCGAGGCCGGTGGTGTCACTTCATCCTTCACGCAGTGAGATTACATAAAGTCGACCATTCTTCTATAGAAAAGAGGTTGCTTTGAAACAAGTGTCAGACGGAAGTAAGTGATTAGAAATAAAAAGCCATTTTTCATGTAAATTTCAATTGGAAGTGTGTGTCCACTGTAGCGAAGACTGTGCGTGCATTACGATTGGCCCTAAGGCCTTGGTGGACCTAATTCTAATTACCTTCATTAGTGGTATCTGCAGATGACGGCGTGTGTGTGTGTGTGTGTGTGGGTCGTATTTCCTAACAAAAGACTATGCTGCGTCTTTCTCTGAACTGGTGGTTACAAAGCGGAGGGGCCACATAGCGGATGAGATGGCAGCGCGGCGCTTTAATGTGAAGGCTGTCAGCTCCACTCCCCTTGGTTTTCACCCTCTGAAGAGCACAAGGCCTTATCGGTTTAATTGACTCTTTATCTTTTTGTTAATTTCCCTTTTAGTGCAATAGCTCCCGTTCTACCTTTTGATGTCATTTTACATTGGCTTTTGCATGACTTACAGGAAGTGGCTGTATAGATTATCATATTTCATGGGGAAAAAAAGAAATTGGCATATTTCTTTTAACAACACTGTTAAGGAGCTCAGTTCCTTCTTAATTGTCTTCATTGTCCATTAACCTCTTTGAAATTGTCGGTGAACCCTTTTCCCTTCAATGAATTACACGACTTTGTGTCTCCACTTTGAAAGAAAATAATTGTTTTCTTTGCACATCCCAAAGCTCTTTTTGTGCATATCTAATAAGTTGTGTATAATTTGATAGTGCCTGCAGGAGTTTAAACACTTGAGCCTTTACAAAGGCAAACAGAGGGGACTTAAGGGGAGCGGGATTTAACAGTTTGATGCCTGTCGTCTTCCTCCTGGTGTATGTTGGTTCTCTTTCCATTCCAGTACACTTGCGACTGTATAATGAATTATGCCGATGTCGAATTAGCATGTAGCTGTCGCTTCGGCGCTGGTGCCTGCCTTGTGACAGGACCACCGTAGCACAGGCTGGCGTCGAGAGAGGGGGCTTCTACTGTGATTTATTAACTGCCGAAGCCACAATGAAGTGTGCCCACTGAAGCACCAATGCAAACAAATAGGGCCGGGCTGTCACTGTAAATTCAAGCAGACAGGCCAACTGCAGCCCGACCGGGAAGGGTTAATTATGCAAAAGCATTTGGCTTTTATCAGACCCGCTGGACTGTCTTGGAGGATGGGCTGATTATTCGAGGCAAGATTACATAATGACTCTGTTTGAAAGACCACGTGCCGAAGGTCTCTGTTGACACTCGCGATCAGACCCGTTTATTTTAATAGTGCTCTGATTTTATTTGATAACTCCAAAAATGTATCACTCTGGACTGATTTTATAAACTCTTATGCAATTGTGTTTAATACACGGGAAGCCATGAAAGCATTAATTATTTAAATATGGTGACACAGATACGTTGTGCACTTGAATTTGAAGTGTCAGCACTGCATATGTCACTGTTTATTTTTATTTAATTCCCAAACTTATGTAAAGCTAGCTACATTTTTGTACAATTGAAAAAAATACAGTATTGTACCACAACTGAATTCAGTAATGGTATTATTACCTCCGCCAGTACTTTGTTTGGTTTGTCTGTCAGCAGAATTATGGAAAATCTGCCGGCTGAGTCAAATAATATTTTGTGATAATATGCCACATACTCTTTCCATTTTGGAAATATCTTGGTTATGATGAATATTATATATTACCCAAGACGGCTATTGCCGGATTGAAGCTAACGTCTTTTTGCACGGTAATTCCCGGACTGTTTGTGGATGTGCCACCATTTTCTTGTTTTTCCTTTGAAGAACATTTAGGATGTTCTTCCCCCCCCAACCCCAAGTCAAGTTTGAACAAATTCCACCTAACAAGTCATAAAGCCCCATCCTCAACTAGGCTGTAGCGTCGGTGCAGTTCACTCACTGAGTGACAAGCTAACGTTACTGTAAGCAGCACTTAACAAAGTCAGCAAACTCACCTTTTGATTTTAGCCATGATGGTGGTTCGCTAATGCAAACACAGGAAGCATCACTTCCTGTGTGGCAGAGGCTTCTTTTTATTTCACAGGAAAGACCAACCTGACACAGCAAAAGTTTTAATAAGCCACATTTGGCTGATTGCTCAGCAACACAACAGCAAAACTGATATGAAACCATCAAAGGGGTTGTCACTTTAAAGTCTCGTGCCCTTTGCCTTTTCTATTCAAAGGGCTCTGAGAAAATGTCACGGCAGGCGATGTTGATCTGCCTGGACACGCTGTCACCTGACCGGCATCGCGTGTCACTGTTGGCCGACTCTCCCCGCCCTGCTGCCGGTGATGTAACACTGCGGATCACATTTCAGCGTGTGGGTGCAGAATGGAGGGCCTCACAAAAGGTGTCTGCCAGTTCGAACTGAGGTGCCCAATCTCTGTCAGAGGGCTTTACGTTTGGCCGTCCATCTCGCTAACTGTGACAGAAGAGCCCAACATCATTAATTAAATATCAGGCTCTGCCCCCCAATCACACAATCGCCACGACAGGCTGCCATGCCAACAGTCCCTGTCGACATGCCTTCAAAATCTAGAAGGGGATTACATATGGTAATGGTTTTTGACAGCCTGCCATTTGCCTCCGTTAATCTGATAGGATAAGATATCTGGACTACAGAGCATGGTGTGCCGTAACTCTTTTGAGTCGGATATTGTTATAAAAACTGAACCATTTTGAAGATGCAAGCAGTGTCCTGGAAGAAATTTTAATCCCCTGACAAGCTTTTGATATCATCCCAAATATTGTCACTGACTCAAAAGCGTATTTTTAGACCTGGATCTTGCTTGTATTTGCTGTCAATTTTAATATTTCTCACACTAACTTCTGTCACATACAGCGGCGAGATGATGTGACAATCTGCAACGGACCTGTGTCCTTCTCCTAGTGACAACATTTTACCACGGAGGCTAGTTATGGCGCCAGCCCATGGCTGCCAACCCACTTCTTATTTTGCCACGGTCCATCCCCCTCAGAGAGAGTTTATTCTACGGTCTTTGTTCAATTAAGATTCGCCATGTACTCAGTTCTGCTCTGAAATGTTGCTCACAGCATTTTAATACCCACGCCCATCTTCATATGAGGCTGTGGGCCAATCTTCTCGGATGACTAATATATGGGGAGAGCGTTACACATGTGCTTGCTGAAAAGAAGCAAGATGGGGTTCAGGCAAGCTGACCCCCCCCCCCCAAACGAGGACGTAAATCATCTCAGTGCATGATATTCCGAGTTCATCCTCAAAGACTAAAAGCCCCCCCCCCCGTCATCGAGGAAATTAAATAAATATTCCCAGATAAACAACCAGACATCCACCTCTCCAAAAGCCAATTACCCCGGCTATTATATATATTATATTTATTGATTTGATTTGTAAAAGGCCAGATGTGGCGAGGTTAAGTAAATATCGCTTTACTTTTCCTGTTTTGTTCAGTCGGTGACATTTCCACCCAGCGACCGGCAAATCTTGACCCAATCCCACACGTCAACACAGGTGGTGGTTTCCTGCCAACACTTCGGCTGCAGTCCTGCGTTCTGTGCGTTATATTAGCGAATCCATCTGAAACCACAAATGTGAAAATCCCACGTTTTTTGGTTTGCAGAAAAATAAAGTGAAGCCAATAAAAGCCCGGTGCTCGCCTGCTTGCGAGAATTGCTTGTCAACAACAGGAGGGAGGAATACGGCTTCGTCTTGACAACAAGCCATCTTTGAAACGCCTCCAAGAGGGAAATGGCATCCATTAGAGACATACAGAAAATGTGTGTTCACTCAGGGGGGAGGGGGGAGGGGGGGGGGGGCACGTATACACACAGACAATTGTTTATCCCTTTGAGAACCTTCAATGTTTGTCTGCGGGTGGCTAAGTAAGTTCACCAGCACTATTGGACAGGGAGTGCCCAGCAGACCCAAGGCTCAGAAAAAAACATTAGGATGAATCAATTAGGCCGCCATTAGCCAATAAAGTGGCCCTCACTGAGTCGTGTAATTATGACCCACAGCAAAGCCAATTTTATGGAGGCACATTATCCCTTTCTTTTCTTTCATAATTTTATTTGTTTGAGATAATCCCCCCATGGTTTTAATTATGTGCTCTAGGTTCAGGGGTGGAATAAATAAATCTTTGTTTGCTTCCGTCAGCAGGTCTGCAGGTTTTCCTGCAAGTGGGGGGAAAAAACACGTTCCATCTCAAGGCGATTGTTGCCATTATGTCTGTCGCCGTTGCAAGGATCAAACTGATTAGTCGCTTGAATTAAAAAACGAAACGCCGTCGCATCCTTCCCCGCGGGATCCACATTAACCCCACTCGGAGCGGGTGCCCATCAGATCGTATGATAAGAGGCGGCGGCAAGAGCTGATATTATAGGCCCCAGCTACTTAGCTTGTTCAGCAGCTCAGAGGACACTGTGTAAGTGTGACAATGTGCTGTCAATGAGGGATGACAGTACACAGCCAACATGGCGTAATGCATTGTTCCTTCCTGGGTCCCTCCTGACAGATGCTCTCCAAGACAGCTGGATCAGCAGCAAGAATGGAGCTGGGATCTGGGCTGCGAGCGAGGAGAGGATGTGATACTCGGCTGATTAGCGATGGTGTACACGTGTCAACAAGCGAGGCCTGGGGATCGCGTCGGCAGTTTGTGTTAATTATCAGCTTAAGACACGTTTACCTATTTATTTCGAGGTGTAATGCTCGGCTTCGGATACCCAGCCCTGTTGAGCGTAGTCGTTTGCTTTCTACAACCCTTTTTATTTTTTTGGTTCCATGTTTCTACAAAAACAAAAAGCTGGACCCAGTCTTGTTTTTTTTTCTTCTCTTCCAAGAGGTTTCTCCTCAGAAATGACCTTTTTCTGCAACAGGCGCTCCTATAAGACTGATGTTGGAGGTGCTTGTAGCCAAGGTACATAAACTCAAATAAAGAGTTTTAAGTTGGAACTTGGCAAACGAGGATCAAAGTTCTTTTTTTTCTTCTTTTCGTTCGCCAGTCTAGAGTTTTGGGAAGAAATCTGGAGCTTCCTCCCAGACATTTTTTTTTCTTATCTACCTCAGGGGTCACGTGAATTGCACAATAGGCTGAATTTAGAGATCAATACTCGAGTCTTCTGAATCTCGGCACTGGTGTTTAGTCCACCCTGGAATACTAAATGTAGCATCTTATTGTTATCTTTTTTTGTCATTTTTCTTAATAGCTGTTGTTTTCCTCCTGAAAATAACTTCCAGAAAGTGCAGCTCCTTTTTTTGCTCCGTGGGAATTTGTGGTGCGCTCTCATTTTAACACCCACTTTAGTCTGGTATTTATGAGTTGGTAACTCTAGTGGAAAAAACTGCCTCTCCATACTGGTGAGTGCTCAGGAGCCGGGGTCGGGCCTCTGCTGATGTACGTTAACTAGAGCGGACAGGCGGGTTTAAAGTTTCTGATGGGGCGCGTTTGATCGGGTCATGGCGCAGCTTGCAGTCGCGGCAGCGCCGAGGTGAGGCGGCTGTGAAGCCATCCGAGATTTCCCCCTCGGAGCCCGTCCATACATTACGGGAGTGATGAAGGAGTCTGGGTAATGAGACAGGATGTTTGTACAGTCCTGCCATCCTGAGGGTCAACCCCCCCCCCCCCCCCCCCAACCCCCACCCTATCCACCCAACACTCCTCCCACACTCAATCTACCTCCCGCTGAGCCGGTGGCCTGAACCCCTGACCTCTCCCACTCGCCAACAGTTGCCATATTTGCATTTCCAGCCCACTTAAAAGGCAAGGAGGGGGTGAATACAGCAGGCCTCATTCTCATCCCGGTGACCCCCAGCCCAGGCCTACCAACCCCGGACAGCAGTCTGGGGTTAATGCACCAAGCGCTCCCATTGTCTCTGAATTAATGAAGTGCTCCCTGCCTATCCCTTCTCATTCAATGACAACAAGGCAAAAGTCACAGAGTGAAGTCCCGGCTCGCTTTGGCCCTTTGGTCGGCCGCCGTCGAGGCGCTTTCGATATCCACACCGGGATCAATTTAGAATGGTAGCAGCACAACGCTCGACACAGGGGAAGGTGTTTTATATTGAAATGGATGGTGCTCAGATGGAGGAGGAAGAGTCAGAGCCTGGGAGGGTTTTTACCTCAGAAAATGGAAGGGAAGGTGGGACTTGAGTCTTTCAAAGAATGGCAAGGGAGACCTCTGGTGGAAGGCCGAGGTATCCACTCAGGCTGCTGCTGTTACCGTTTATTCCACTGTGTTAGAAGGATGAGGAACATTTTGTTCATCAGGTCACCCGTACTAATCACAGTAAATATATGTTCATATTTAATATATACAAAGTATTACGTGTACTGTACAATGTGTGTACAAAACACTTTTCCACTGATGAAATAAAACATGGGAATTAGAGATTTCATTTTCCAATTGAAGACAAAAGATGCACAAGAATATGCGACAAACAAACAGCAACCACTCTGGCAGCTATTGAGGAGTACCATGAAAAACAGATGCGAAAAATAATGACGATAATAGTAATAATAATAAAAGGGGGAGAGAGAAATACAATAAATAGATTATGGGATGGATCCAGCAGCACTGGGAATAACTAAATACTGTAATTTGTTGCATCTAAAGCTGCCACTTGAGATTATTTTCATTAGACATTTCCATAATCAATAAATCGTTTGTATAAAAATGACCTCAGGTCCAATGAGACTTACTGTGGCCAAACCACAAAGATATTGAATTTACAATGATAACTGGAGAAAAGCATCAAATCCTCCCAATTGGTTGGTGTTTTTGCTGAAAAAAAAGACTTTAAATCTAAATCAGCCATCCGGTTATTGCAGAGTGAATGACAACATTTTTGTGGGGGATTTTAGAGAATCAACAGTGGATGATGAAGCGGGTGAGGACAGAGAGAGCAGGGAGCTTTGTGTTTAAAGGGTTCGGAGCCTAATGCTATGAATGGAGAATTAAAGATGTGTGTATCTTCCTCTTTGCTACGACTCACACTGAGCTGGTGGACGTGGTGGTCCGGCTCTCTCCGTCTGACAGCTTGTTACGGCGCATCACGCCATCGTAGGTGTGACCTTTTTGCGGCTGACCTCTGACCTTCTGCTCTCACTGCAGTGCTGAGTATCCGCGGCGCCCAGGAGGAGGAGCCCCCGGATCCCCAGCTCATGCGCCTGGACAACATGCTGCTGGCCGAGGGCGTGTCCGGACCGGAGAAAGGCGGAGGGTCGGCAGCGGCAGCGGTGGCGGCGGCGGCGGCGGCCTCGGGAGGGGTGGGGGTGGGGGCGGAAAACACCACGGAGCACTCGGACTACAGGGCGAAGCTGACCCAGATCAGACAAATCTACCACACAGAGCTGGAGAAGTACGAGCAGGTGAGGACAGCAGACTGAGGCTGAGGCGTACTAATAATCCTGAATTAATAACACTGATCGGGGTTTTCTTGTTTTCTCCAGTAAAAGCATTGCCTTTGTCACAAATAACAGTAACAGCAGCAAAAGTAAATACAGTGCGATATAAAAAAGAAAACGTGTTTGACCTTTTTGCTTCGATTATTTTCTTGATTAATTAGCCATATTTCCAGGGTTACCTTCCAATTCTTAACGAAGCTCCTCCAGAGACACAAAATATAAACTTAATTACAAGACAGACAATAAAACAGTGTTGACGGGGTGCTCTTCACCCACAAGAATCAGTTGAAGTCTTTTTTTTAATGTTAAAGTCTGTGGACTTCCCCTTAAATAAATCTGTGGATTTTCCTGCATTACTTTGTGGTTCCTGGCTAAATGCCATTAGAGCACAAGTGCGCTCTGTGTAATGAAAGCCGAGCATTTACAGCTGAAACTGTTTTTCCAAACGTCGATTTAAATTTTTGGATTATTGTTTAATTCATTCATTCATTCAAGTAAAAACACAGGAAGTTGTAGCTCCTCTTTTTGCGAAGGATTTGCCGCTATTCTTCATCTTATTTGATAGTATAGTGAGTATTTTAAAGTTTTTGAGGCAAAACAAGACACTGTGTTGTCCCTCTGGCTTTTTGGGGAATTGTAATGGTCATTTTTGACTTTTACACATTTTGGCATATGTTTTTCCAATACTTTTCTTCTCGAAATACCCCCTCCTTAACAACCAAAATATGCAGTCAGAGCACTTAAAGTCAGTTAATGGCTGCTTGGACATACATTTCACAGACTGTCTACATCTTAAATCAATGTTTCCTCAACATGAATCCCTCTCAGTCAGAATTCCCTTCAGATTGTATTCTCGGCCCAGAATAGTTTGGCATATGCAGTTTGTTGTGCGTCTCTGTGAGTTTTCCAAGTATAGTCTTGAAAGTATGTTGGGGGGGGGGGGGTGATTTCCTCTCAATGCCTTCGTAACCGACGCATTCATGACAATGGCGTCCCTTTCAGATGCATGCGAGTAAGACAGATGAACACACAGATAGACAGACACAGACAAAGCCTGACACGGCTAAATCCAGAGAGAGATCGACGGGGAGGAGAGGAAATAAAGAAGAGGAGACAGTAAGAGACGCAGAGTCGGAGTGTAATATTGTGGTAGATTCACGCCTGGTGTCACACGGGCTGGATGAATGAAAAACGTTGTGGCGTGTTCGTCTCTCAGGGTGGCTGCGCTGTGAAAGTGTGTCTGAGAAGAAGAACAGCTGTCATTGGTTCCTCTCAACACACTGCCATCACCACTTCTGTTAAATATGAAATATATCAGCGCTCGTATTCCCCCTTGGCTCTGTGAGAAAGCTTGCCCCAGAACTACATTGTCTTTTCTTTTTTTTAATTTAATCTGTGACTTTTAAATACTGTACGACATTGTGTGTGCGTGCGTGTGCAGATGTGGGTTTATGCAGTTGTGAATTTGAATGTGGCCACATTGGCAAAATTAAAGTTTTTTAAATATTTACCCCTGTGTGTTTGTGTTTGTGTTTGTGTGCGTGTGCGTGTGTGTGCATGTGTGTGTGTGTCCTCCTCACAGGCGTGTAACGAGTTCACCACCCACGTGATGAACCTGTTGCGGGAGCAGTCGCGCACGCGGCCGATTTCGCCCAAAGAGATCGAGCGCATGGTGAACATCATTCACCGCAAGTTCAGCTCCATCCAGATGCAGCTCAAGCAGAGCACCTGCGAGGCCGTCATGATCCTGCGCTCCCGCTTCCTCGATGCCAGGTGTGTGTGTGTGTGTGTGTGTGTGTGTGTGTGTGTCTGTGTGTGTGTCTCTTTTTTTGTCACTGTGCACAGGGCGCGCTTCACAACATCCCCAGTTGTAACAAACGTTGCAAATCATCATGTGCCTCCCTTGCTTGGTCTGATATCCATTTGAATGGCCGATGTAGGAGGCCTATCATGCTATAAACATGCTGTAACACATGCTGTAATTGCTGCTTAAACACACACACACACACACACACACACATGCATCCGAGGCTGCATCTATGGATGCCATTTGTACCAGCATACCCAGCAACGCTGGCCAATAAGAGTTCACCGCGTGCTCCATAGCGCTAACGATTTCCCTTTTTTAATGTAATCGCTTGTTCCTTTTGATGCTCGCTTTGGATTTGCATACATTTCTCCGAGGATAAATGTCACTCAAAAGTCGGAGTCGGAGGCATAACATTTAAATGAGGCATGCGCTCTCTTACAAAGCTCCCTATCTATTCTCTTGCAAATGATTGTGGCGGTGCGGTGCGGAGGGAAGGGGACGGGAGAGGAGAGGAGAGCTTTCACTGGTTGAGAGGCTCCGCCATGCTCGGCGCCGCTGATTAATCTACTGGCTGCTGGAGCTCACGCTGTGCACATTTGCATATTCTCAAGCAGGCTTTGGAGTGCGGGACAGAGATTTTAGCACAAATCTCCTCACCGGTGGATACATGCATAGAGATTTTACAGGGTTCCCCTGCAGCTTATGCAAAGCCCTCTTCAGATGTGGCACATGCAGACATGACCTGATAGGTGCAGGAGATGGAGGGTCAGTCAACTCGTGGGCATCGGCATGTGGTATCTGTCTGCTTTAAGGGGGGGGTATGGAAGCTTTGATCAAATGTATGCTAGTATTTCATGTGTGATCTGTGCAGCCATGTATTTGGAGCATGTTGCAATATACCGATTTAACTTTGGATTTTCCGTGTGTTTACCATTAGACGCGGTTAGTCTGTACCTTTTGAACTCAAAGACAATGCTGGTACAATACTCGCTGTAAAGCTGCTCTAATTAACATGTTTGCATTAACCATGGAACAAATGACAGCATTGTTTTGGTTTCATGGGTGCCGGATATTTCCCCTCCCCTCTTCAAACGATGTCATGTGTCTGCCGGATGTGTAAATACACAACTGTGTGCAAACCTGTTTGCCACAACAACTTCATATGTGCACACAGCTTGTTGCGCTGCCCCCAAGTGGCCAAATAAAAGGCTGCAGGTTTAAAGAAAATGAAGGAATATTCATTTGTTCCTTTTTGTGCAAACCTCAACCACAAACCACAAAGATTACAAGAACTGAAAATGCCATAAACTCTAAATCTCTAAATCTAAATTGGTAATTTGTATTAAATTTAGAACTGTTTGACCAGACATGTGATCTAGATACGTCTAAGTATTGGGGTTTGATACGCAGCCCCACCAATAGGTATTTTCATCATTACTTTATATATATATATATATATATATATATATATATATATATATATATATATATATATATACATATATGATTATCTAATTGGCACTTTTCAAATGTTACTTCCCGCAATCGTAGATTTTTAGTAGAATATGATGGCCCTCAATGTGCCGTTACTGCTACTGCCACTTCCTGTCAGTTGTTCATGAAGTCTAAATTGATAAGTGTCTAGTGTGGCAGTAGCTTGCACAAAGCAAAGACCTAAAGAGACCCCATTATTTGAAGACCAGTCGACTATTAAGTTAACATTTTAGTTCGTAAAAAAAAGAAGAAAAGTTTCTATCCCGCAAAGGCATTTTTAACACATGGTTGTTTTGTCGTGAGGTCAAGCAAAGATATGAAGAAGACTTAACAAGGACTTAGGGAAAGACAACTGCTATGAGAATTACACTAGGCTACGTAATTATGCGACGGAGGTTGCCGTGATGCTGCCGCAAGGAACCGCGGGACGGTATAATCTCTTCCTCTCGTGAAGAATGGTCTGGGGTCATTTTACTTCAAGCTACAGCTTAGCGGTCATTGTAAACTCCACTCCTGTTTTAACTTGCCTCTGCTGTTTTTGCAGACGGAAAAGACGAAACTTCAACAAGCAGGCGACAGAGATCCTGAACGAGTATTTCTACTCGCACCTCAGTAACCCCTACCCCAGCGAAGAGGCTAAAGAGGAGCTGGCAAAGAAGTGCGCCATCACAGTTGCCCAGGTACACCACAGATCAGTGCACACCACACCATCACCTGTAGGAACACCACTGTACAGAGGACGTAGATAAACCAGATTTCTAATCCGAAGCGGCTGCGAGCGTCTTGGCAAGTAACCTAATAATAAGTTTTCTGACTGTCATGGGTACAGACAGCTTCTCTAATCTTTCAGTGGTACCTTCCTGGGAGACAACAAAGGACTCAAAGTATAAATATATGCCATGTCATAAGTTTGTCGTCTTGTAATTCAAACCAGACAAAGCTATTTTTGACCAATGACTCTTTTGTTTTTATTGAAGTAACGCAGGCTAGAGACAACACTGCTGTCAAAGATCTTATCTCATCATATAGTGGAACAAGTTCTGTTCTATATAGACAACTTCTGTTTTAAAACACATTTCTTTGTTTCATGGGATTCTTAAATGATTATTATTTAATTATGTTGGCTACTCATCCAAACATTTGACAAAACTATTATTTGATTAATAATAATAATTTAAAAAAAGACCGTTGTTGTTTGCGCCGTGGCCGCCGACGAGCAAAAACAAGGGTCAAATATTTAGGCCGCTTGTTTGTTGTTTTCATCTTTGCATTCTAGCGCTCAAGTTGTTTCAATCCCGTGAGAGTTGATAATAAGGGAAGCAACGCCAAGGTAAACAGCAGTTTGTGTTTTAAATCCATCATTTGGGAATGGATTGTTTTCTCAATTGGTTTCATTAATTTATACCAAATGATTTGAGGATGCATCTGGGCCTGATTGTGGAAGCTGCTCGGCGGCTGAATGATTTGTAGACTTTCTGTTTCTTGGCCATAATAAAGGAGATGTTTACCTACTCTGTGTATTGGAAACTTTGCAGGATTGATTTGGTTTTCATTTTAATGTTGTTTATCATTAGCGCCGGGATTACCCCCCTGGCGTCATCTGGGAGTCCATTAGCAGTAATGGGTGTTAGCGGATGTTGACTGATTGGTGCGTGCGTGAGTTCTGATGATAGCTGCAGTCATGGTGACATAATGAGACTGTTATTGGCAATCATTCCATTCTGGCACTAATGTGGATTCGCAGCACCAGTCTATGTAGCCTCTACCTCTCTGTAGTGTTACATGCCATTACGGCTAAGCTAGAAAAGACCACCCTGATATCTCTGAATGCTTGCTCCCCCCCCCCCTTCCCACCCCCCTAAATGTGGTGAGGCTCTGTGTGTTGAGATTTCGTGAGCATTAAACTACTCTCTCTTGTTTGTCTGCTCAGGTTTCCAACTGGTTTGGGAATAAAAGAATCAGATACAAGAAAAACATTGGTAAGTTCCAAGAAGAAGCCAACATGTACGCTGCGAGAACTGCCGTGAATGCGGCTAATGCATCCTCACATGGAAGCCAAGCAAATTCACCCTCAACTCCAAACTCTGCAGGTGAGACAGGAAGTCCCTGGCTCTGATCAGCTATTAGACATGTACCTCCTCTCTGTGCATTACTACAACTAAACAACTATTGCAGTATATCAGTCTGAGGCTATTTCAATGCTGGTGCTGGTGATTTGTAAGGCATGAACAAATTAGGACTAACAAAAAGGCCGTTCTCGTACAAAGGACTCCTATCACCTGGTAATGCACCATTATTATATTGAACAGGTCACCTTAACAAGTACAACTACACTTCTAGACCAAAGCTATGTCAGAGATAAGCCGACCTGAGCCCCATGCCAAGTCTCCCTATGCTTACTGTCCTTTTGTCTTCATCTCAATGAATCCTATTCTTCATGTGTGACTATTTAACTCTGTTTCCATCATGTTCTGCTGTACTCACATTATATGGATAGTTCTGGGGATCTTTCTGTCCTTCTTTTGTTATTGTCAACAAATCACATTAAAAGACAACATCAACAATAATTGATTCTACTAACAAGTGCTGCCTCCTACATCTTCTTTCTCTGTGCCATAGTTGCCATTGTCGTCAAAAAACAAGCGAAAACAATCATCGAGCCATACTTTTAAACCGAATTACCAAGAACATTTTTTTCTTCACATTCTACACAATCTCACATAAATTCTATGTATATAATCATTAACACCAAATCTAATACCCCAAATAGTCTCTATTTGTTGCTTCTGTTTGGGTAGTAACATTGCAAAGAACAGGAATTGACATAACCTTTTTAAAACTGAACCTATATAACTAATATATATAACTATTTTCTATGTCGTAAAGTCCTTAATTTAATTAATTAATGTTGGTCATTTTATGAGACTTGTTGACAGTAAAAAAAAAAAGAATATTGCTAGCCTCATCTTTTAAATCTACAGTCAATTATTGTGTTAAAGTTGTGTATTTACAGTCTCACCAGGAGTCAGAACAGGAAACATGTTTATCCTAGCATGGAACAAGCATGGGAAGCAGACGCAAACAACTAGCTTCAATCCATGAAAAGTGAACAAATGTACTCTTAGACCACTCCAAAACTGATTTGTTTACACTGTTGTCATGGTGTGCCAAGTAGTCACAAAATAAAATCAAAGGTCCCACAAGTTTTGTTTGAAGGTTCCTGGCTAGGCTAATCACATCCTGAGCCGAACACAGAATACTTAAAGGTGCTAAATTACAAATTCAGAGCATATCTATGATTGAGGGATTGCCTCCACACAGCTCTCAACATCAGCACCAACAGCGCAAACAGACAGACCAGCAGCATAAACGAAGCTTGCATTACAACACACAGTTTACCACTCAGTTGCGTGTTGTTATTCTTATTTTGTTGTAATTTTTGAGCAATCACTGCTATAAGAATTTCATTTGGGATTAATTAAATAAATATTAAAAGTTCTATCTTATTTTTAGAAGATTGAAAGGCTATCTACATAAACAAGAAAGTAACACGATAATATCTAGAGCTGGACTGAATAGTTCAAAGCTTCTTTCAGAACGTTGACAACCCAATTCTAACATTCAATGCTACGTATATATTAAAAATGTTGCATATCTATTCATTGTATTCATTGTGTTTGAACCCAGTATTTATGCAAATAAAGATTAGGCTATACTTTTTTATTTTATTAGCATTATACATATTTGTAGAATGAGTTTCCAGTGGTGGCTGAATAGGATTGTTTCTGACGGGTGTTATCCAGACATTTCCAATAACTCCAGTGTTCAAGTCCAAAAGTCAAAATTCATCGATAAGAAGATGGATGTAATCATTTCCAAAATGTATTCACAACATCTTTATCTTACAAGATATTCTGCTTAAATCCATATTGGTTGGCATTTAGTGTTTCACTTTACTAGTTGTTCAAGTAGCGATCTTAACCGCATCATAAATTACATTTAGTTAACGACAATAACATTAAAGCTTGTTGTCCCATTTCCTTTCTGGGGTGAAAAATATGGCTTTTGTTGGAAAATCTCAAAAGAAAATAAATACTTGGGCACAGTACAAATAATCACAATTTCCAACTTTGCATGAAACACAAATTGAACAACAAATGAAAATAACTCAGAACTTTAGAACAGAAACCACAATCATAATTTGCCACGGCGGAATAAAAAACAAACACTGGCTTACCTGCAGCTGGGCTTTGAGTTGAAAAGTTTAGATTATGTCATCGTAATCTTTAGTGCCAATTAGTTCTCCTTCCTCTAGTACGTCCAGTCACCATGGACCCTCTCAGGTGCGGATCCGGTTTGTTGCGTAGAAAAGTCTCTCAAAGCTTCAGGGCGCCAGAGGGAGCCCGGGTTATGAAGGCCCTGTTACCAGCCGGTTCCTTCTTAACTGATAGATCCGGTTGTGTCCAAGGTTAGCAAAACTAGCATGGCTCTCACGAGAAGTCCATGAGAAGGTGGCCGCCGCCGCTTATATCATATCTTTACTGAGAAAGTTGTTGTTTACTGCTATACTGATGCTCTGAATTTTGAATTAAAGCACATTTAACTCCGAAATGCAATCCTATTAATACTTTGAACTTGCGTTGGATGGCAAGAAAGGGCCTTTGGACTGCTTTTGGACTGTAAGTTAGCTTCCCCATGAATAACCAACATAGAAATGACTTGCTTATTTTACAGTTTGGCGGCCAAAACGTGTACTTGACACAACCACCCCTTGTGTCAGGCTACAGCTGTGTTTCTTCTGTCCTCATGTGTCCATTGATTTGCTCTAAAATGGCCGCATTCCTCTCATCTAACAGAGCCTGCCTGGCTGCTAGCTAACATCTGCATGGTGCCCCTCCAGGCTGCCGCCTGGACCGGCCGACTTGCTTACGCTGCTTGCTCTCTGTCTCTCTGTGATGCGACTGCTCCCTCTCTCCTTTCAGGTTCTGGCGGCTCTTTTAACATGTCAAACTCCGGGGACTTGTTCATGAGCGTGCAGTCTCTCAATGGGGACTCGTACCAGGGGGCTCAGGTGGGAGCCAACGTGCAGTCACAGGTAGGGCCGCGAGCTGCACAGCAGATGATACTGGGGCAGACCCACCTCACACCCCCAGTAGACATGTTGGCTTGTCACGCACAGGTGTAATGATTATAAAGACTTAGAAGTAGTCGTATTCAAGTCATATCAGAACCCAAATTCAGTCCACTAAGCTAGTTCTAAAGGCAGGACACGCCACTTGTTTGCATTTGGTTCTGCTTGTCGACAAAGAGCTACAGATGTTACATTTTAATCAAATCAAGCTAATTTGAGGCTAGCAATGGTGGTAACCATCTCGGAACTGTGTGCGAACCGTCTCGAGTCGGAATACTAGCGGGTTTTCTTTTCTTGCTATTTCATTTTGTCTGAAAATATGCCGCTAACCTGAATTTCTTCCGAGCCTTGCGGGCATGAAAGCACTCATTTTGTGTTTGTTGCTCTCACATGGTTGCCCCACAGATTGGTTCTACTGCATTTCCACTGCATGTGTTTTTACCCACGGTCATGCACACCCACATTGCAGTACTTCTACGCCCCAAAAGGGGAGCTAACCCAACAGTTTAAAAACAACATCATAACACCCGTTGGCTTTCCTGCTATGGCAAGTGAAAATGTCCGGCTGTACAGGCTTGTACTGGCCTCACAGTCTCACGGGCAGGCTATCTCTCACAATCTGTTGACCATGTGAATAGTTTTTATTCTAACAAGCAGAAAGCTTACGTTTCTTGTTTGTTTGATTGCACCGTGTCATCTCCAAGGATATACTCGCAGCAGTGTACCCTTGTCGTCCCCCTCGCCGTCTTGTCATCCCTCTCTCTTTGCTCTTGAGCTTCCCTTGTGTTGACTCTGACCTTGCTTTGTTTGTTGTCTCTGAATGTTTCAGGTGGATACCCTTCGCCATGTTATCAGTCAGACAGGCGGATACAGTGAAGGACACACAGCCAACCAGATGTACAGTCCGCAGGGCATCAATGTAAGGATTCTATTTTTTCTTCTCCTTATCCTTCTTCTCTCCCTCCCAATTATTTCAAAGCCATGGGGCTCAGAATGCCACTTAGTGGGATTTGTCTCTGTTCCATGGTCACCTAGTTGATTGCCTCTGTATAGCCCACGCCACGGGCAGCACGCTGCCCGGCAGACGCAGGCATGTGGCCTGGCCACACGCACGCAGAGCCGCCGTCTGAGCCTGTCACGTCGGATCAGGTCTGCCGCGGCACCTGCAGCCATGTACAGTCAGCCCACGAGCCAACCGCACAAACAGGTGACACCTCCTGCACTGGACTTCAAATCCCCTCTGACCACCTGACCCGTGATTAGCAGCCCTGGAGCCAGAAGCTCCCATTAAAGACAGCGCCGCCGTCCAACAAAGAAAAAAAGAAGGAAAAAAAGCCTCATGTTTGTGTTATTTTGTGGCAGAGTTCGGAGTTGCGGAGGGGGAGGGGAAGGGGGGGGGGGGGGGGGGGGGGGGGGGGTTGGTTGGGGGCGCGCTCGCTGGCGGCGGCAAACAGTGGGGAAATTCACAGCGACAAGCCGTGTCGTAAAGGGGAAAATCGATAAGACAGACACAAGGAGAGCAGAGTGTGGACTTGGGACAGCAATCCAAGCGCATTGCTCAGATCATGTTCCCGCCACACTAATGGCCCTGACAGCGAGCCGCGCTGCGAGGACGAGGACGGTCACAGCCGCGGCTCGGCTCCTCCGCTGTCATCGTCGTGCCTCAGTGGCCATATGATAATCAGATGAAATGTCTCCCCCGTACAAAAACATGTATGTGTATTCAAATAGCTTCCCGGTTGCCTCGGAGCGCAACCCCCCCCCCCACCCCCACCCACCCCAGCTGTGCTGGCCCTGAGAGGCCCCTAACGTATGCAGGCCCCGTTCTCTCGCAGTCCTTTGACCTCGCAGATACGGTTCTCCTTGGACGCCTGCTTGCTCTTCCACATCTTACACTGCCACAGTATGCTGTGTTATTCACTCTCGTATCCTGTAAAGAAGCCTCGCAATGCATAATGGAAGAGCGGGATATCTGTCCGCCCGGCTGTTTGCCTGTGATTTATGGAGCTAAGGCTCGTAAGTTACGAGTTTTGGGCCTCACTGCAATATGCGCTCTGCAATTTTGTTTGACAATGATATTTTTCCAAGTGGCGGTAATTTCCATCAAAGTTGTCAATCTTGTAGGAGAGAGCTAAATGTCATCTCAACCTTGTCTGGCCTGTTTAGGTCTTTACTTCAGAGGACTGAATATAAATTCACATTTTTACTATGTTCTCAAATGGATAAATAACACAGTAAAGGTGGTACAATTTATTTTTTTATTTTTTTTAAACTAAAGAAATAAATCAGAAAAATGCCACTGTAACAGCCTTAGAAGTCTCACTTTTTGTTTTTGTTAATGAGATACATGCTGTATCCAGGGAAATAGTTTTCCAGACATCTGAAGACGGAGGATTTCACGAGTGAAGAAAGAAAGTATCTTATCTGAAATCTAACACAATGACTGGATAATGACTGAGCGGATACATAATGCATGCTGTGGATGATTACAGCCGTGATTACAGTTTTGAAACGGGCAAAGTCAGACTTTCTTCGATCTGACCCCTCCACTTTGTGATTACACACTACCGTCTGCCATCTTAAATAGCAGGCTTTTTTTTTTTTAATGAAAGGCTGTCGAGGACCATTTCCAGATATTCTGATGGCTTTAAACGTACTATTAATATCCTAAATGCTCTCTAACAGGCATGTCTCTGGTAGTGGAAAGGCGCTCCATTGCTCTTATTGTATGTTAATTCCTTCTGTCAGCGTCACAATTAGTGCACATGACGTTGATTGTACTTGTTTTGTTTCAGGGGGTCTTTTCATAAAATTCACATATATTATTCATATTATTTAAAACGGAAGTGACAGGAATTTATGTCGAGACAAAACCTCGCACAGCTTCTCTGGGTTTTTTTTCTCCTTTTTTCATTATATGAATTTGAGTGTGCCGTGAACGACGGCACGGAGACTGTAATTCACTCCCTTTCTGCTTGGTTGAAAACATGATTTTTATATTTATTTTATGTCAGTCATGTTCTGAAATATTAGCTGTAATTCCAGCCAGGTTAGCTGCTCCTCCGATCCGGGAGGCAATTTGGCTTAAGGCGGCGTCTATCCCAGCATGCCGCCCTGCGCCCGTACACTACCTCGCCCTCAGAACCTTGTACCTCACTGTGTTTTCACCCGGCTGCATTGAGTAATGAATGTGAAAGTAAGGCTTCTCTCCTTTTCTTTTTTTCTTTTTTCTCCTCTCAGGCAAACGGCGGCTGGCAGGATGCTCCGACCCCCTCGTCAGTGACTTCACCCACAGAAGGACCCGGAAGCGTTCACTCTGACACCTCCAACTGATCCTCCACCCTCTCACTCCTCCTGTTTCCCAGCCTCCTCCATCACTGCAACCCCCTCCCCCCGCCTCCTCCCCCAGCCCTCCCAGCCACATCTCCCAAAACTTAAGCTCAATCCCCATCAGGACTGGACGTGACGTACTGTTTGTAGTCACGCGGCGGGACACAGCTGGGGTCTGGGATGACATTTACGGACAAAATATTTCACTTTTCCTATCCGGACCGCCACGGCTCCGTTAGCAGCCTGCGGAGGGGACTCCCATCCACAGTTTGTACAGTTTCCATTCGATGTCCATGTTGCCTCTTTGTATCTTTCTTATTATTATTATTGTTATTGTTATTATTATTATTATTATTATTATTATTATTATGTGTTCACGTCGTCAGCAGCGCAACGCCCCCACGTCTTGTAAATTGAAAATGCTTCCACACTACCTCGATTCGAAATACACTTTCACCGCGCCCTGTCATGGCACCTCTGTCTCGGTTCACACGATTCTGTCTACAGTGCCAACGTTCAAACCTGGAGGTGAATTTTGATAATGATACGTTTTAATGTCCACCCCATACTTTGTAAAGTATTATTATGTTAGTCAAGTCATATTAGTCAGGTAATAACTCAATTTATCTAGTTTGTATTCAGAACTTCTACAGCAGACAGTGACATATGAGACATTTTATATGTTATCGCCAGAGAAGCAGGATTTCTGCTCATCTGCAGAACAATAATGCAAAGAATTCACAATTTTCTCGCAAGAACTTAACAGAGAACTCTCTCGTGGAGATATTCGACGTTCTGTCATGCTTGTTGGCTGCAGCCACAGCATTCATAAAATAATTGACCTGTAAACACTCAAATCGACGGTAGCGGGAGCAGAAATTGCGGCACGCCAACGTGCATTAAAGCACAATACCGCCTACTGATTTGACTCAAACGGTAACGTTTGTAAATGACGAAGAGAAAACAATACAGAGGACATTTTTAAGATATAGGAGTGGCATATGGAAGAAAGAGAGACATACAGTATATGATCAGGCATCATCCGTGTGTATCAGTGAGAGCAATGTAGCCAAATACTGCTGGTAACCAAATCCAAAACAAAAATAATTGCATTTCAGATTTTTAAAGGTGCCACGGTGTTGGGATTCGACACGTCGCATACCCTTTCTCTGAATTCACTTTTCATTTGTGGAATTCCATTTGTGCGATAATGGCGAGAGTGCGGTGGGGCATTCTGAGCAGTTTGTTGCGTTTGCACAAATTAAAAATCATCCTTAACCCGATAAGAATTGCTTTCAGGTATACTTCGAGCTAGAACATATCGTTTTCCGCGCTGGAATAAACTTGAGGCTACTTGTCCCGTAACCCCTGATCTATGATAACAAAGTAGAACGTTGGAGAGAGAACTGCAGCGTTTGTATTTTCAGTGTTCAAGAGTCCGTTCACTTAAAATTACGCTAAAAAACGCCACACCCATCAACACAAACAATCCAAAATGTGAAAAATAAATGTGTGACCTTTGTTGTATGTACAGTATAGTATGTGGTCGAACATGTATACGAGATATCATTTGCATACTTTGATACCAAATTTTGACTTTTTATCTTCGACATTGGGATCAGCTTTGAGCTTTTCTTTTTTTTCCTCTTTTCATAGGATTTGATTATCCCCAGTACTAGCGCGCATGTCATCACGCTCTAGTTCTCTGTATTCAAAGCCCAAGGAAATGCAGAAGTGTTTATATACATTGAAACGGAAACTAACACCCTGATGGCACACAAATCCAGATAATGTTTGGACATATTTTTATGTCTCCATTTTGTGAAAAGCTTTGTTGTTTTCCTTTGATATAACGTTGGCTTCGCTACAGGATTGTTTCTTTGTTAATGCTCCCATTATAAGTGAATTAGCCCAAGAATGCTCTATATACAGTATGTAGATATGCACCTTTACTCTGTTTTTTTTAATTTTTATTTTGCATCTATTGAATTTGGACAGCAGCCATTTTAGCGCAGCCTGACGGAGTTCCTGTTGGATTCAAGGCCACATCTTGGTTATTATTTTTGTACTAAAGACCACCGACACAAGCCCGCCTCCAACATGGCTACTGTCCGGACGAAGGGGACCTGAAGGGTTTGCGTTCACATCGCCCTCCGGCATTGTTTTTTCTTAGCATAACTGGACCCCTATCGGAAAACAAAACTCAATCCCAACCAGTCGTACACCCTTTTTTTTTAAATTTTTTTTACAGTTGTCAGTGTGTTTGTATTTATTACACACGTATGAAATCATGGACGTTCCAGAGCTACTGCGTGGAAATCAACCACGGCGTGATCGCACCAAACAAAACTCACTTGGATCATTCGGAGGGCTCCTCCTCGACTCACTCACTCAGAATAATGGGAGGTACACACAGAAACCTGCCTCAGTCGTGTCTCCTGAAGTCATTGGAGTGAATTGACAGCACCGGCCATGCAAGGCAAACGTACGGATTGTTTTTGCACCCCTCAAAGAAGAAATAATAATAATAATAATAACTTAACTCTACTTTTCACATTGCCTGTCAAATATTATCGAAGCTTCATGTAATGATGCTTTTGAATTTGTTTTTTTTATATATATAAAAAGGAAAAGAGACATGAAAAGAAAAACGAACAATTTGTAAAACATGAAATGTTTTATTTGTTGCATGTCCTTTTTGTTCTTCAATAAAATAACGTACTGCAGTGTTTTGAATGTTAACTTCTTTTTTTTACAAGGATTTCAGAGTGAAACCGTGGAGCCTTTTTTCTTGACAGGTTTTAACTTTTAAGATCTCTGCGTATGTAAAAAGGTATCAAATGGAAAACTGTTTTTTTCTGTGGAGAAAAATAGCTGAAAGGTGTGTTTTATGGTCTCTTAATTTGTACTGGCGATGCGTATTCCAAATAAATACTTTCTTTTGTTGCATAAATAAATTGCAGAGGGTTTTTTTGGTCATTTTTCTCGTGCTGTGCTTTTTGTCAAGTTTCCCTCCTACGAAGCTGACTCATCTCAAACTTGCACGCGTGTTTTCTTCCCCCAGACGTTGGTAACGGGGTCAGGGTCAGGAGTCACTGTAGGATACAAGTTTGCACGTCGCAGACTTGTCAGTCCAACACCTCTGGATAACATCGCACGCCCTCCTTGCACGTATGCCACTGCACGCAGGCATTTTATCGCCACTAACATGGCGCCGGAGCTCGGGCGAGCTGCCGAGGGTGTGAAGGGGACATTTTCACAGTTTTCCGAGTGAGTGAAAGCTGTGTGCTCCCGGCAGACAGACCCCCCCCCCCCCCCACACACACACACACACACACACACACTCATCCAAACACCCAGCTATCCCTCCGAGGCATGGTTAATGTGCGTTCCCTGAAAGAGGCGGAATCCACACTTATCTCTCTCCTCCAGATAAACCAGACAGGATGTCTGATTCCGCACCTCCAATTCATCCATCCTTGGGAAATGTAACAAAAAAGAAGAGAAAAAAAAAGGCGGTTGAAACATTAACTTGTGGATTAGGGAGAGGTTCCCAGGAGCATCCGAAATCGGAGAGCGTGACAGAGACTGTGGGAGTGACATATGCAAACATGATCAAGTGTAATTACATGGAGGAGCCTCCTTGTTTCTATCAAAGGGCCACTGTGAGGCATAAAAAGACGAGGGATGCTGGACGCGTTTAATTTATTCATGTGATCCTTAGGAAACCAGAAAAAAAGGCATTGTGGGGCTGATTCAGTCATTACGTGGTGAAAAGGTGGAAATCCAATTCGGAGTTAAATCGCTGTACGTTCTTTTGAATTTCTGAACAAACAGGCTGTATACAGTGCTCCGCCGGGACGAATGCTACATGGGTTTTTATGAAGACTACGCTGATCATTATCCTTCTTTCTTTTTTCTTTTTTTTTTACAGAAAATCCAATCAGAAACGGAATCAGGACTATCTGAGGTGTTTTATCCATTAACAAAGACCCTGGCTGAAGTAGGCGAAGAGCAATAAATTCAATCTAGCCTACACAAAGAATAAAATAAACCACTATCTTTTCGTGACATTTTTATTAAAAGGTCACTCACTTCAAAATAGAACTAGTTTATATCCATTTTTTTTTTTAAAGGAATATGTATCAGATGTCAGGTGTTATTATTTTTGATCTACTGAGAGGAGCAAGCCATTCCTGCAAAATCACACATTTGCAATTCAAAAGATGCCTTGATGTCTTGGGGAAGAAAAAAAAACTCACTCAAACTAACGTCTAGGTGACATAAACTGGTATTTCAACTGCGTTTTTTGAGACTGTTTATATATGCATGTAGAAACTGATTCACGTTGAAATATTGATATTTTAATTCAATTGAACGACAGCAGCTTAGATGTCTAAAAAGCCCAATCAGAAACAATGCTGATCCTTTTGAAATGAACAAACTTTATATTTCCTTCAGAGATCACTTATATAATAAAAAATAATGTCATTAAAAATCACAGGTGTAAATCATAAACGATCAAATGAATGACGGCTGCATTCCATTTAGCTGCCTCCTGGTATTGCTCATGCTGGCCCACTGCTGGCCCATAATGTAGGGGGCTTTTCAATAACAAATCAAATGTGAAATTGTGACATTTTATTTTTCAAAAGCCCTCAAAATGTTGTCCAATTGGCTGCTAAAATTGCCTTTAAGTGATGGGTGGTGCTGGGGGCATTACTCACATCCTCACTACAAGCCTTTGTCGGACATGTATATTTATTACGAGAAGGTAAGCTCAGGTGGAACCTTCATGTTCATACACGTTTTCTCGCCGTCTGCAGTCACAGGTATCACACCTTTGAGCCTCCAGGATTCACTCATTTGAATAGGTGTTCAGGTTAATTTGGTAACAGCGGCACAAAAAACACAACATGAATTCAAATGGAAAAACGCCTTAAATCCTTGGAGATGAATCCAGAGAGCCGAGGTGAAACCGGTACGTTCCAGAAGTAAGAGAACCTCATTCAAAATCTCTAAAGAATACAAACTTCTAAAAGTACACAAATAACTACAAAACCCAGCCTGGGAATAGGCCCCTCCTCCACCGTATGATGTGTGCCTTGCTTCATATGTCTGGATAAGAAAAAAATGTTTTTTTAGCTGCCTTTATTCGAACACCATTTCCCATAAGTCCTAAACATCACGGCTCAACAGAAGCTGCACTCACAGAGTTTCAGTTCTGTCGTGGCGGCCGGACGATGCAAAGCAAAGCCCTGGTTTCACTTCTTAGAGGGGGCCCGATGACAGGAGCGCTGAACAAGAGAGACTTCCCTTTAGTTACATAGCAGCTAGCGGAGCAGGGGCTAAGTGAGCTAAACAGAGAGGTTGGACTCACAAGGGTGGACTCAAACCCAAGCTGGTGAAGCTTTAAGAAGAAGGCCTACAGCTCACATGGGCCCCTCTATGGTGGGTGAATCCGGCCCTGGTTGTACACTTGAAGCGCCGCACAACAACAAGCGGTGTGTTATAAAGACTTTCTGATGGAACCACACGTGAGAGAGAGCATCCTTGGCATTTCTATTTCAAAACTTAAAAAAAAACTAAAAACACACGCCTCAATTTATGCGTACGTTCCATTTGCAAAATGCTTCATTGCTATTTTGAAAACAACCTCGTCCTCGTTGGTTTCCTTCACCTGATCCAGAGGCCTCTCATCGCTCAGGACTTTCATATCAATCACCCTCAACCAGACCGCAGTGCATGTGGCACACGTGTACAGTGGGGCTCGGGGCTCACATTATATCAATGACAATAACGAGGCTCATATGGCCTTATGCATAACTCATAATGCGCATCAGTTATGTCAACGCCTGCCAGCATGACACACACACACACACACACACACACACATACGTGCCTGGGGGAAGGGCTACTCAAGCAGACAACGCAAAGTGTCCGAGGCCACGACATATTGGAGAGGCTTTGTCTCAAGGAAACCCGGATCTGCATTAATGCGACGAAACAAGTCTTCTCCTCCACTGATGGATCTGGCGCGTGAATCCTAAAACACCTCCAGTGTAGAGGAGCTTCTGCAGGAATAGGGTCAAGTAATTAGTGAATGTGGGCGTGTTGCAGATTTCAGATTTGGAAACGGTTCAGTTTGGCAAAGGACTTTTTGCCACAGTTGCCCATATGCACCACCCACAGATGTTTAATGAATTCCTCTCATCCCAACTTTCATAAAGAAGACATTCGGGGGAGATTTCACAGATCAGCGTGTGTCATCGTGGCCTTTCAAGTTTTTTCAACCGTGGAACATTTGAATTAGGCTCCGCAGGAAATTGGAGCATCCTGGGCGTGGGAGTTTATAAGGCTGTAAACTGGTTCTTTATACTTGCCTAAAGCTTCCATAATGAGCGAGATGTGGACCTTATCTGTTATTCAATTACAGGGTGGGGGAAGGAGGGGGGACCCTTTAAAACAGTGCCAGGAGATGCTCTTATTAAAGAAACAAGAAAGTTATCTCTCCGAAACATGAACGAAAATGGAACAAAAAAAAAAGAAGAAAGAAATGTTTTTTTTTGCTGTTGTTTTTTCATCAAGGACATACATATACACCGCTGTTGCAATAATTATGGCGTTCACATCCCACAACAGAAAGTACAGGGGCCCCGTTCACGTGGACGCTCGTGCAGCCGTGAGCTAATTTGTTTTGAGTGTGAGTCTGTTGTTTCATCCCCCCGCCCCCCCCTCCCGCGCGTTTCTGGACATGAAGCCATTTGACACGTTTGGCCACTGCGTCGAGTGAAACTCCTGTCTTTTCCATGAGAAAGCAACGCTGATTATGTTGTCAGGATGGATTTATGTCTGGTAAAAAAACAACAACAAATAACTGCCCGGTTCCTCCCGCTAACCATGCTACATACTGTATATTGTAATTTAGGAGGCAGCTGTCATATTGAGTTTTCCCATTATCCGGTATACGTACCGCGTGGCTCGAGCCTCCAGACTGAGCGCACTGGTCGGCACTGCGTCATCTTTCTCGCGCTCCGGCACGAAGACACAATCTTGATTTATGAATCCAAATTAATATTCAGATTAATAGTCAAAACAGAAGTCTGTCTCCACCGAACGGGCCAGTGGCGGGTGAAACGCTGCTGACCCCTCATGGTCTGAGGACAGGGACGGGATGAGGGCTCGGAGTCAAAATGTGTAACAGATGAGTTGTGAACCCTTCACTCCAGGCCTCATTAAGGACATTTCTGGCTTTAACATTTTTTTAATTTTTATTTTGTATCATTTTGGCTTTAATTTATTATTTTTCTGAATCTTTGGAACCAACCTCAGTATGTGATTGAATCAGCATCCAAATAAAAAACAAAACGGTGGTATTATGTAAACATAAAGACATTTATTGAAAGTTACATATTTTAAATATATGGTAGTTATGATCGGGATGGATGTCGGTTAAAAAGATTTAACTCGGTGAAAGTGGAAAATAATAGCGAATATTGTTTTCAATTTGGGGAAAACAGGAAATAGTGTGTAGCTTAGCATGAGCTAATGCTACCTCACCAGCAGCTATCCAACATGAGTATAATAGTCACTGTGGTTTGGTTTTACCGAGTATGTAGTTGTTTCTTTTCTATTGTAAAATAATGTACATGATAAGCTCAGATTCTGGTCATAACTCAATCGTGACCAATAGCCTGTCCTACATTTCGGCCCTGCAGGGCAACACGAATGGATGGGATTTAGATCCTGGTGCAACATCCTAGTTTTATGACAAGGAGTAAATTGATATTCTAATTGCTTCATACAGAAGAGTGCACAACTGTCACATGTGGCTGTGACAGTTGTGTGACACATGTGGCTGTGACAGCATGCGTCAGGGCAGCGATAGTGCGAAACTATAGCCCACTACATGTGCCTCTCCGGGGAGTGCAATTTAAATCACTGCCTGGATCTCTGTGCTCTCACAGCTCTGAAAAAGATGATCGGACAAATCTATGTTTTGGTTTTTTTTGCACGTCATTCATATCTATCATAGGACCCCGGAAACTGAACAGAACATGTTCATCGAACCTTTATATACGTTTCACCATAATCCTCAAATCACAAATTGTTCGGAAAATAGGAACTCTCTCAACACTGATGGGGCCAAATGTTCCCCCAGTAGAGGTGTTTGACTGGTCATAGAGCAGGAAAGGCCCGGGTTGTCACTAATAACATTACCAACGGGATCCTGCTCCATACCGGTGGCCCCCGTAAACCATGACAGCGTGACATCATTTACAGATACACACCTATTACTCTCCCATAATGCATTTGGGAGGTTTCCCCACCTTTATAAAGTTACAGCCACAACTCAACTTCTGCTCTGCTTGTTTAAAAGCAAAAGACACAGGCACAAAAGTGGCTATTGATTGTTTTGAGGGGGGGGGGGGGGGGGGGGGGGGGGGCATTAACACAGACATTAATGGAAACCACTGGCTGCTTGTAAATCCCCAAAAAAAACTGACATCCCAGATCTTCGGAGTCCAACTCCAATGTGCTTTAATTAAACAGGCCGCATAAACCCTTTAAACTCAGTGTGATAAATGTGACAGAACAACTGAGAGCCCCCTCCCCCTCCACCCTCCACCCTCCTTGTGTTCCGAGGTTTGCATGATCGCGGCCCGTTAGTTCTTTGTTTATAACGGAGACCTCATCCGCCAGTCTGACCTTGTGCAGCTTTGAGCTGTCTCAGCAGAGCGTCCGAGCGCCGCGGCTGACGCAGCGAGACGTCTGCCCGTTTGGGGACAGAGGGTGTATGTAGGTCAGCGGCGGGCCCGCATGCTGTGACAGCGGCACGGTCGCTGTGCTGTGCAGCAGGACGGGGATCGGAGTGGACAGAGAGAGAGAGAGAGGGATGGAGAGAGAGAGAGAGAGAGAGAGAGGGATGGAGAGAGAGAGAGAGAGCCGGCCCCCCTCTCACGTCAGCACCGATACTTCCTCATTTGCCCCCTTAAACACTGTGACATTATCAGGCCACGCAGAGCAACGTCCGCCCTCATTACTCTCACCTCTCGTACCGCGGTGAAGTGGGCAAAGAGGAGCCGGAGAAGAGGACACCGGCAGAAATATACGGAAGGGACATCCGATCATGGTGCATGTCTGAAAATGTCGGGATTGGTCATTTGACGGGCAGATGGTCCCTCCATGTGCAGGCACGTGACACAAGCGACGATCAAATACAACAATGGTACACAGTTTTGACAATACAGAGCTATGTAAACACCACGCGATTGTAATACAACATTTTTTTAAAGCTACTGGCAAGAAACAAAAAAAAAAGTGAATTCATTAAAACAAATGTATTTATTGCTTCGCTTTAGTACATAATGATAATAAAAACAAAGTGATTTAAATGTATTAATTCATACTAACCAAGTAGTTATTTAAGCACATATTTTATTGAAAAACAAAGTACAGTACACAAAATACAAGCCTTTCTAATCTCACAAATGATGACATACTGCCATCTAGTGGCTCAGATGTCGCAAATATTAACATTTTGTGTTTGAGATCATTTCACACAAAAAATGATCTCTAAAAGCTTTAGGCAGAACAGAGTAGTAATAACTTTATAGACGTTGGTCCATTCTATGAAAAATAATGTTTTTTATAAAGTTACAAAAGGAGAGGGTTACAAATTGTTGTCAATGCTGTTGGCGAATCTCTGAAACGTAACAGATGCTTATGAACATAACCAAAAAAATAATTAAAAAAAAAAAGAACAAGCTCATCGGTTATAAGGATGGGCAGATTTGATGTTTGTCTTGATGCTGCTCGGCATTTTTCCTGAGAAAGAAAATGGGGGGGAATAATTACTGCTTTTGTTACAATGTTTTCCATCCGTGTACTCTGAAATCTTGAGAGTTTAGCCAACTTCAAGGTTTTATTTTTCTATACTATTTGGCTCATTTGGATGAATTTCTGTCTCGTCTGAAAGAGGACGAGATTGACAAAGAAGTCGTACAGTTTCCAGCAGCATCATCTGATTGAAAAAAATATTATTTGGTAGATCAATCTGTTCAGCTTTCACTATTCAATAATTGCTGTGAAGATGATCTTGTGTGTGCACTGTTAATTTTTTTTTAGGGTATCACATTAGGTTTTAAATCATTAAAGAGTCTATTTTTTTTAATTATTTCAATCAGATTTAAAGTAAAGATCCTGTCCACCAAAAACTAATTCACATCATAAAATTAAGACATTAATTAATAGTGCAAACATTCTCACAATTAGACACATGCAAAGGGGATATGAAGAGCAGCAAGGGCTTAAAAGGATAGTTCGATGTTTTTAAGTGGGGTTGTATTAGGTCCTTCTCCAGAGTCAGTGTTTTACCTACAGTAGATGAAACTAGGTACACCCCCAGCAGACATGATTACTACTGCTGAAACCCAGTTTACACACCAAAACACCTACATTTTCACCACTTTATTCTGCCGTCAGACAGCCTTTCCGATGGGGAGCTGAACTTAAAGTGCAACTTAACTATACTGTTTCTATAAATAGTGGTGGCTTTGAAGAGAGCATAGATAATTTTCACCTTAAATTTAGCTCTCCTCAGAAAATATTTTAAACATAACGCACACTTAAACTGATGTTTTTTTTTTAGGTGGCTGAAATACGTTTTGCTGCTGTTCCCATCCACAGCAGTACGTTGCTTTGCTGGTACTCTGGCAATACACCGACTACGCAGAAGTACCTCATACAAGCCATCTTCAAAACCAAACTATCCCGTTGACATCAGTACAAATGTACCGTTAGAACACAAACAACCAAAGTGGTCATGGCGCAATATTAACGCAGCTCTCCAGGTCTCCTACCTGGCTGCCCTTGCTGCTGTGGAGCCACAGGTCCTCCCATACCTGCTTGCTGGCTTGAACCACCACCAATGGTGACCTGCTGCAAGGTTGGACCACCACTCATCATGGGTCCTTGTCCCGGATGTCCAGGGGCCACTGGACCAGGAGGCCTGCACTTGGAAAGCCCCTTTCCAAATGCAACTGCGCCGACCAACGCGTTAGTGTCAGCAGGGTTGAATGATGGTTTGTTCTGTCGTATTGCTGTAGAGAAGGGAAAAAAACACATGAGTCAACATACTTAATTTAATTAATACTTTTTAGATGAGTTACCCGGACAGTGCAATTGCCAAATACCTGCACTCTCTGAGTCTCTGTCATCACGAGGATTGTTCAGCTTCTCTAGCAGATTGGAACAAAGTTTATTCAACGTCTGGATCTGCTTCTGTTGATGAAAATATAACCGCGGGCGATTGAACAATGCAAACTACTCCACAGCTGTAAGCAATGCAAGGCAAATGATGGTTCTACCTTTTAGCACGACAAAATTACATTTGTGTATCCACTCAGTTTGTGCGATAACTAACTGACCTGTGCCGCCTCTGGGCCAATTCGCGCCGCCTCTACACTCAGCTGTTTCTCCTGCTCCTCCACCTCGGGATCAGGCTTGGTCCGCAAGTAGTCTGGTACAATCTCATGACTGAACACTGGGACACGCTGCTCTGTGAGTTTCTGTGGGAAGAGGGAAGCGTTGGCCGTGAATGGAAAGGTCAGAGAGATTGCCCAAAAAAAAAAAAAAAACATCAGAAAAGCGTAAACGTCAGTCCTTGGCTTTGATACTCACTGCTAAATCCTCATCCCGGTCTGGGGACAGAAGCAGCGGTATTATAACCTGGTTGCGAAAGGACGGTGTCTTCTCGTTCTTCAGCAGTTTATTGATGCTGTTCAGCTGACCGGAGAGCAGGGCGAAGTTGTCCAAAACAGAAGGCCTGAATGACAAACACAAATAACAGCATCTAAGAAGGGAAGAAAAAAAACAAAAAAACACTACAACATTTTTTGACAACAAAACATAGCATCTTGTGTCAGACATACAAAGTGGTTTTACCCTTTTACGTTACGGCAGGAGAAAATCTCACCAACTGACCAGGTAATGTCAGAGCTAACATATTTATTCAAGGATGAATGCGTTTCACTAACCTCCATCAACCAGAGAGATACATTTCAATATTATCTGGACAATCCACACTAAACCAAAATTCAGATAATGTTTCTTTCATAAACGCCATTGAATCCTAACTTGACAAGTTGCCCGCAGGAACAGACTAAAGCTGTGACATCCAGAGGTGGATGCTGAAGCCAGAGGGACTGGGTATGGTCGCCATACACTCACTGCGTCCAATACAAATGACCAAAGCCTAAACACTTATTATGAAAGAGGATTCTCCCTTTAGACGGCACAGACTGATAACTAATAGCTATTCTATGGGGGCAATGCTTAACTCACCATGTTAATCGCTCGTATTCATTTTCCAGCTTATAAATGAAACTGTGCAGAGCGTTTTTGACGTGTGCGACCCGAGAAGCGAGCGACTCCACCGCCGCCTCCAACTGCTTCTCCTCCCGCTGCTACGAGAAACAAGAGAGAAACCCTCCGCCGATGAACACAAACACGCTAGTTAAATCAAGACTGCACGTTAATGTCACTGTACAATAGTACTACCGTTAGCTGTTACCTGTTAGCAAGCTAGCTAGTGCTAGCTCTAAAAATAAGTAAACCGAAGCGCCGCATTCAAACATCTGCAGGTAGAACTGCAACGATACGATCGGAGTATAATAGAGCAAAGTAGCATCCATTAAATGACAATATGCGTCCATCAAAGTAGAATTACCTGCATTGTTGAAGTAGTTACAAGCCAACAGTGAAATGCTCTAAATCAGTCAAGGCAGAAACACTTCCGGTTAACCGTGTCAAAATAAAAGCACGTGTTTTGAGCATGTTCACGACACGAAAATATCCAAAACACAAGTGGTGGAATGTAACTATTGGTAAAACTTTTTTTATTATCTGAAAATACATTGTAGTATTATCAGTGTGTGGCTAATTGTCCTTCAGCAAAGGATTGGGATAATTCTTCCATCACCGAGAAACTGCTTCCAAAACATATACTGTATATGAAATTACACATCAAACCTTTGCTGACGGCACTAACAATATAAAGCTTGAACAAGCATGACAATAATACTGCACATGCTTTTCAAGTGCAACACGTACAGTCAAATATGTAATATCGTATGAAATACTGTGGTACAAGGGCTGTACCATTTCTTGGCCATATTATTATTATTATGGGCAATAGCTGCCTGATGAGGGTGATAATTATACTTAAACAATACTCACGCAATATTGACGTATTGACCAAGGTATAGTACATACCTGCTTAGCATCAGTTACAATGTAACAGGTAATATGCACATCTGGATGTTGGACATGTGGTGGTAGAGAGTGCTGCAGGGATGACATGATTTTATAGGCATAGAAATGTTGTTTACCAATGAGCTTCCAAACACATAATAAAACCATGAAACTTAAAACAAATATGTGTGTGTACATATATACATATATGTACACACACATGTACATATATATATATATATATATATATATATATATATATAAAGTAATGATGAAAATACCTATTGGTGGGGCTGCGTATCAAACCCCAATACTCAATACACAAGTACACATGTATGTATATACACATGTACATGTATATTGTGACGACCCTCCCACTCTGCTGGCTGTGTTCCTGCTCTAAGATGGCTTCCTGGTGGGAGGAGTTGGGAGATTCACCTGCTCCTACCAGCCCATCTGATTGAAGCCTCCAAGAAGTCATAAAAGACAGCACTTCTGTGAGTGTCTCTCTCTCTCTCTCTCTCTCTCTCTCTCTTATGTATGTAAATCAGGGCCTTAAGTATTTAGACAGTGACACAATTCTTCTAATTTTGACTATTTACACAACTGCAATGGTTTGAAACAAAGTAGTCAATATGTGGTTGAAGTGTAGACTTTCAGCTTTATTTCAAATGGATAGAACAAAAATATGGCTTTAACTGTTTAGGAATTACAGACATTTGTACACAGTCCCCCACATGTTCAAAGGTTAAGAAGTAATTGGACAAACTAACATAATAATAAATATAATTATCATTTGTAATACTTGGGAGGAACATCTTTTGCAGTCAATGATTGTCTGAGTCTCTGCCACTGCCCTCTGTTACGTTCGCAAACGTTTCTGAGGGCAGTGGCAGAGACTCAGGAGCAGAGGAATACGCAGGAGTCGAGGTGAAAAAACTCTTTTACTTTTATTTATTTGATGAAGGAGGAATGCCGGTTCCTGTGGTGCAGAAGTCAGAGGGTCACGGTTCTCTGGGATGTTCCTGATTGGACCACTGCAACACAAAAATATATGTTAATAAGTCACACTCCTGACGAGATGGAGCTGACAGTTCAGGGGAACCTGACCCTCCAGAGGGTTCGGAGGGATTGGTGTCGTGGGTCCAGTGTGACAGCTGCCACACACATCGTGTTATTTGTGTCTTGATTTTTTTATTTTGTGTTTTTTTGTTAACATTTTTGTCTCATCCGTATTTAAATAAATGTTTGGATCATCTTTTCAATCACTTGCACAAGCTATTTGTCTTTTGTTTTAACAACATTGTCTTTTAAAACATTTGATTGATTTGCAAACAAGCAGTTTAAGTCTGATGTCAAGGCCAACGATGCTGAAACACCGACAGCAAACAGAAACATTAAAGTAACTTCTAAAGGCCAGGAATAAATATTCATGTGTTTGATGGAGACCCTCTTTCAAACACAAGCGTAACCTGTTAACAGCGTAACGTAAACATGTACACATGCATTTCAACATGTATTTATTAATGACTTTTATTTACGTGTACTTTGAACTTGTGTAATATGTGACGTTCTCAATAAAAGGTCTTACTGCATTTCCTCCTGCGCCCCACCTGTAGTACCACTGCGCCCCACTAGAGGGGCGCGCCCCACAGTTTGAGAACCACTGCCCTAAAATAAGTCATGCGCCCAGTGCCCCTAAAATAAGTCACGCCCTCAGTGCAAATAATCTCCGATCAGCGAGTGACTGAGAATTTCTGCGGGTGAAAAATTGTGCAAACAGCGATGGCTTGCTGGAAAACCTCTCACGATTGACGCCTCTTCCCGGAGAAACGTTGGCTCTAATCAGAGAGAAGCCTCATCCCAGTGCCCCTAAAGTAAGTCACACCATCAGATTGGCCTCAGCTGCAGGCTATCAGGTGATGTGTCTCTGCCCTATATGAGGTTGGATAGGGATGGAGGCACGAGAGTGGAGAGCAGAGAGCAGAGGTACAGTCTGCAGCTAATAAAGAACATTACTAAATATACACTGAGTGTGCTCATCCTTTGGTGCTGGGGGGAGAAACCCTTATGTGACAGCCAGGAGCTTGTTACAGTGGAGCCCAACGCGGGGCCCCGTTTTTGGAGACCTTCGAGGCGGTAGCAGAGGCATGAGGCTGGCCAGCGGCGGAGTGGGCAGTCCACCTCCTGCCTCTGCTCACCGGGGAGGCGCAGACAGCGGCCCAGTTACGCAGATGTGCGCAAGGCTGTCATGAATCGGCTGGGTCTGACCCCGGAGGATCACCGGCGGAGGTTCTGCGAGGCCACGCTGGGGCCCAACGACCTGCCTTTCACATATGCGCAATGGCTGAGGGACACGAGGTGGCTGCAGCCCCGGAGCCCAGGAGGGTTGCAGGCGGTGGCAGAGAGGGTCATCCTGGAGCAGTTCGTAGGGGGGCTGCCGGCCGGAACGTCGACGTGGGCCTGCTGTCACCACCCTACGTCGCTGGAGGCCGCCATCACTCTGGCGGAGGACCACCTGGCGGTTTATGACAGCGGCAGCGCGTTGACTCTGACCCGTCCAACACCACCCCGACGGAGGAGGCTCCTACTGCCCAAAATGTTCTTCAGCCCCCCCAAATAATTTGTCATTAAATTAAACTATTAAGCTATTTATAACTCTAACACGCTACATATGTCCGTGGGTTCTGGTTTGTATGTTTTCTCCCCCTTCAAATTCCAATCCAATAGCCCATCATCATACTTAACGATATAACCCCCGGGCACTAGGACCTTGGGGAGGCTGCGGCGCTGACTGTGAACGAGCTAATTCGAAAAAACAAGAAATAACTATTGACACCTCTCCATTCTTTGCATTAATATAGATTATTATAATATTTTTTTCCATTGAATGGTATATTTGACACTGAACTAGTTCATCTTTATCTCAGTGATAGTGTCCAAATGAGCATAAAATATCACTATGACCCTGAAATTCTGACTCTTGTGTTCTCATATATTGAATGCAAGCAAAACCACAGAGCAACATCACACTCTTTCTGATTAAACCAATCTATGAACTGTCGGAAACAATGGATATCAGGGGCCCCAAAAAGAATTGCGACCTACGCGCACACGCATTCACAAAAGTGACGCTCCCCTTGGGGCTTAGCCCCCCCTTTCTTTGAATCCTAAAAAAACGCCCCTGCCGCTGACCATTAGCAATTGCTTTCTAGAGCCACACATTGCAAGCAGGACATTGCTGTCTTCAAGCCATAGCTGGCTAAGATTTTTTTTAAAGCAGCGCTCATAAATGCTCTGCTCAGTGTAGCGCTTTGAAACAATACATTCACAATAACCAGTATCATCCGCAACTGAACAAACCATCAACATTTTCAAACACATTTGTTGTTGGTGTTCACTGGGAATATGCAATGACATTTCCTGAGTGATGAAATGAATGAAAATAAATACCACAGGTATCTGCTTTTCTCTTGAATTAATTTTATCCCATTTTACTTATCCTTCTCTTAACTTATTTCTGAAGTTTACTGCTGTGTTAGTTGAGTTAGTTGTTTGTGAAAACCCTCGACACAAACAACTCTATTCAAAGCACCATGGCTCAAACTAAAGAGCCTCGCATTCGTGTATGCAACACCGTCATTAGTGAAACATAAGGTCTTTTATCAACATTTCCCTAACTATACAAGTTGTAATGAACACTGGTGTGCTCATTTGACAGAGATCACACATCTTTAACTGACGTCTCTTCAAGAGTTATTTAAAACCGAGTCTCTTGTGTCTATGCCTGTGTCCTCGACTACTCTCTCTTTGCCTTCTCGCATTTCCCGTGGGCGTGACGAGGAGGAAAGGAATGGAGGAGACAAGTTAGCATAATAAATAGCACCTGTAGTCACCTGAAGTGACTCAGTGTCTTTTTGTGGTTTGTGTCGTAACCCAGGAGGCGTTCAGTCTTCTCATAGCACCATGGCCAGTATGCTTTCAATGCAATGTGTTGCCTCTCTGAGGAAATCCAGCATTCATTTAAGAACTGCTGCTCTGGGCATCAATAAGCGACACTACAGCAGCAAGAAGGAGTCTTTAACCGAGTATTTGAGTGAAAGTTTTGTACCATTGATGCAAAAACAGAAGAGTTTACCCAGGTAAGGAGACAAATGTGACATTTGTCAGACATATTTTATTTCACATGATTAACACATTGACTGTCAAAGTGGGGTAAGTGTCACTCTGCCAGGCTGTTGCGAAATATTTGACATAAATTATAAAATGGTTCTGCATCATGAAAAAGTGCTTATATACAAATGAGCACCACTTGTGCCAATAAAACAAGCATATCCTGTCTTTTACAACCAACGTTAGTTTTGTGGTAATAGAAACTCTAATATGATTGTGACACACAGCAATAAGTTCATTATTTTGAAGTTGAATCACTTACTGAAAGTTTAGACTGTTAACTGTAAATATCTAGATTCATGAGGACTATTCCTGTCTTGCTGCTGTTCATTTTCTGAAAGCATTTGCTCATTAACTGGAAATAAAAGATATGAATGCTGTCATGTTGAGTAGAAATTTTATTTGAATAAAAGGCCCCTCTTTTTTAAGGTCATTGGTATTAACAATCATTAACATTTGTTAATATTTAATTTAAACTTCATGTAGCCAGGATAATCCTATTGAGATTTTAAATATCTTTTACAAGGGGGCCCTATTCAAGAAGGCAGAGACACATACAGAGGAAACTGATTTATGAACTAAACAGCCAAAATAACAAGATACAAAAATCAAATAAACAAAATGACAGCAGCCAAAAGGAGACAACAGAATTAAACAAAGCAGCAATTGCATCTATTAAAGAATTTTCATTTTCACATTGCAAATTTCTCTGCTGTTGGACTATAAAAGTATTGTAGTGACCCCGTTGCCCATTAAACAAAGCCACCACGGTTGCTGATTGCTTTGTTTAGCAATAAATGGCAATTTCCTTCAAAAAGAAATATATTACTAAATCGTAGACAAAATAAATCATAGCCTTCATCTTAATTCATTATCACAGTCAAAAACAGTTTACTTCTACCCAGTCAGCAACATCTGTATCAAGAAACCCTGATCATATTCACCTCTTGCCTAATTGACCGCATTACTACTAGCGGTGGGAGGTTTAACAAAATGACTCTTACAAGTACTCTATATCATTTTATCTTAATGTGACAAAATTGTTTAGACTACCCATACCAAAGCTGGAGGATACTGTCAGGAGGTATTTAACTGCCCAGAGGCCTCTGTTGGATGATGACCAGTTCAGGTACGTTTCTAAAAAGAGAATCAACCTTTACATTGTAATTATTTAAAACATAATGGTCTATATTAACAACTTGAATCTTACCTGCAACAATCTAAACTGTGAATCCTCAGAACAACAGAGAAAATTGCACAGGATTTCCAGAACGGTGTGGGGAAACAGCTGCATGAGGACCTGGTAGCTCAGGACAAAAGCAATAAACACACAAGCTACATCTCAGGTGAGTCTGTCATTCTGACACTTACCCCCCTAACATTGAGCAACTCAAATGCATACAATAACTAATGAATTTTGTTATATAATTTATTTTCTCTCAGGACCATGGTTTGACATGTATCTGTCGGATCGTGACTCTGTGGTGCTGAACTCCAACCCCTTCTTGTCCTTCAATCCTGACCCTAAGATAGAGTACAATGATCAGCTTGTGCGGGCGACCAATGTAGTGTGTTCAGCAGTGCGCTTCATGAAAACACTGCAAACCGAATTCCAGGAGCCAGAGGTTTTGCATCTCAACCCGTCAGAGAGTGAAACAACAAGGTTCACCCCCTGGGTCCCGTCTTCACTGTCCCGCCCCCTGGACATGTCTCAGTTCGTGCACCTCTTCAACACAACTCGGATCCCCAAGAGGAGGAGAGATGAGCTCTTCACCAACGAGAAAGCGAAACATCTCCTTGTTATGAGGAAAGGCAACATGTATGTGTTTGACATTGTAGACAGGGATGGGAATTTGTTGAAGCCTGCAGAGATTCAGTCCCACTTGAAGTACATTTTGTCCGACCCAACGCCAGCGGCTGCCTTTCCTCTCGGGGTCCTCACCAGTGAGAACAGGGATGTGTGGGCCGGGCTGAGGGACAAGCTGATAGCTGCTGGAAACGCAGAGGATTTACAGAGTGTTGACGGCGCCCTTTTCTGTCTCAGCCTGGACGATGAAAGCATGAGGGACAACATCCACATCTCCCACAACATGCTGCACGGCGACGGCTGCAACCGGTGGTTTGACAAGTCCTTCACAGTCATTCTGACCAAAGATGGACAGGCAGCCATCAATTTTCAGCATTCGTGGGGCGACGGCGTTGCTGTACTTCTTTTCATCAATGAGATCTTTAAAGACACAACAGAGCGGCCGCTGGTGAACCCGGGCTCTGCTGCTGCTGCTGTGGATTCAGCCTCTGCTGTGCGCAGACTAAAGTTCAACCTGGACAGCGAGCTGGAGAACGGCATCAGAAAAGCCAAAGAATACTTTGACTCAACTGTATCGACACTCACCATTGATGCCATGCAGTTCACGAAAGGTGGCAAGGCACAGTTAAAGAAGAGCAAGATCAGTCCAGATGCTGTAGCCCAGCTGGCTTTTCAAATGGGGTTCCTGAGGCAGTATGGACAGACCGTAGCCACATATGAGTCCTGTAGCACTGCAGCGTTCAGGCATGGCCGCACAGAAACCATCCGGCCAGCCACCATACACACACAACGATGTTCACACGCCTTTGTTCTCCAGCCAGGACAACACAGTGTGGAGCAACTACAGGCCATGCTGACTGAATGCTCTAAATACCATGGACAGCTCACCAAAGAAGCAGCTATGGGTGTGTATCATACAGTAATTACACTGACAAGATAGTCCTTCATTGTTGGTCATTTAAAAGGTGTTTAGGTCATTTATTAGCAGGGATTCATGTCTAGACCTAATTTATTCTGATGACTGGGTTGCACAGTATGTGCGCAACAGAAAAAATAATCTGCAAATTAGCTTTTTCAGACAAAACCGGTCTCAAAACACACACACACACACACACACGCACACACACACACTCACGCACACAACTGTTGGTCTTCTGCACTAACCACTTCTTTTATTTCTCTCACTAGGACAAGGTTTCGACCGTCACCTGTTTGCCCTGCGATACCTGGCCAATTCAAAGAACGAGCCTCTGCACAGCCTCTACACAGAACCAGCTTACGCTGCCATCAACCACAACATCCTTTTCACAAGCACCCTCACCAGTCCAGCTTTGAGTTTTGGTGGCTTTTCCCCGGTGGTGCCTGATGGCTTTGGTGTTGTCTACGGTGTCCATGACAACCGGATCAGTTGCATTGCAACCAGCTACCTGACTCGCAATGTCCATGAATTCGTGCAGTGTGTCCATAAGTCCTTAGAGGACATTTTCACTGTCCTGGAAGGAAAGAAACTCGGCTAAGAAACAAGTGTTTGTCATTAATCCTCACCATCCTCATCCTCCTTGATCTCAGTGCCGCCTTCGACACCATCAACCACTCCATCCTCGTCTCACGTCTCCAGTTCTCCCTTGGCATAACTGGCACTGCCCTTTCCTGGTTCACCTCATATATTTCAGACCGACATCAATTCATTGCCATAAACAACTGTACATCCTCAACCTCCCCAGTCACCCACGGTGTCCCCCAAGGTTCTGTGCTTGGTCCCCTCCTCTTCATCATTTACATCCTTCCCCTTGGACAAATCATCCGTCGTCATGGTCTCGACTTCCACTGCTACGCTGACGACACCCAACTCTACTTCTCAAGCCATGAGATTTATTTTGTAATTAAAAAAACCATTGAACCTCAAATACTGTAAAAATTAACTTTCCACTGAAACAGATTTAATCATCTGTCTGCAGTGTACTTCAGCCTGATTGTAATCGTTAGCTGTGATTATGTTTTAGGGTTACATGATGCAATGATAAGTCACAAGGATTCAGAGTGCTGGTAATATTATTTATGCTGCAGATGAACTGCTCTGCATTACAGATTAGAGTATGAAGTCAACTTCTCTGTCTTGTCAAAATGTTAATTTCACAGCGCAATTGCTGATTGTCACTGTAATAATTTCTCATTGTTGTGTTTTAATGTGGTGACAAGAGGACATCAGCAATTGCGCTGATGTCATGTCAACACACATATATATACATATATATATATATATATATATATATATATTATTGTATGAAGCACCACAGATGTCTGTATCAGAAGTGATCATCAAAAAAGCAGCAATATATATTATATATTTCAGAAGCACAGAAACATTTCTTCGATGACTTCTAATTCAGCTGTTATAAGTTATTATATCAATGAAAAACATTTTAAATTCAGCAATTATTTGCTGCATTTCACAAGTTTAAATACATAGACAGGAGTGTGAGTGAATGTATAACGTCTGGGAGTGTTAAATATATGTGTGACCTCAGTACCTTCTTGTCACATTGTGCCATTACATGAACTGAATTCCAAATAAATATATGTACACTGTTGTGGTCATCTGACAGAGATAATAAACTATGGGCAATTTATGCAGCTGTACCTCACCCAGAGACTGTGAATAAGACCACACCATATTTAATTGAATTCACTTTACAGTGACGGCTCAGACTGCGTCCTCAACTCCTCTCTCCTCGTGTCTCCTCCTCCCTTTTGTTTCCTTGGCTCAGAAACATGGAAGTGGGTCTTCACCATTATTCTTTACGAGTCAGTAGCTTCACTGAGAAGATGATGCTGGCCTTGGTTTGAAGACAAACAGAACGCATTCATCTTTTCCTATCATGAAAGGTCAACATCCAGGATCCACGAGGCGCTGTTGAATTAACAACAATATCTCCAGGTAAAATGTCTTCCTGATTTCATCATTTAGTACTCTGACCATACATACATACGATGCACTCCCAAACCATGGTGGGATCCGGAATGAGAGTTGAAACTGCATCTAATTCTTTCCTGTGTCATAGTATTTTGTATTTTATTGGGATCTGATGAAGCTGAAGCTTCTCAGAGTTCTCTTTCAGTTCCCACAAAGTCAGTTACGTTGTCTGATCGCATGGTAGAAACGTGTCCTCGTCACGTCACCACCAAGCTAAAGGCGGAGGAGGCTGCGTGATGACGATGACGCCACTTGTTACCTTCTTTAAGACACGAAAATGCTTCAAAATCCCATAGAGGGATATTTGCTCACGTATATTATGTTGTAGAACCAAATGTTAAACTCTCCAAAGCTTCTGTTAGGTTAGGTTGTTCTGTTAAAGACCTAAACTATAAACCTTATTTTAGGCATTTAACCAAAACCCATTTACTTCCATTTTTAGGAAACAGGAAGTGCCATAATGATAACTCCTTTTCCGGGTTTTGAGACCTATAACTGCAGCGCTCCATTGTATTGAAATGTCCTCATCAGCAATTGGATATTTGTAAAAATGTGAATGATGATATACATGGTCAATACTAATGTGTTGGTAAGGTTTCACTCAAGAAGTGGCAGCAATTCATCTTTTATTTTGAAGCAACAAGCAGCCAGGCATAGACTTTGTATCTAAAACGTTTTATTTAGATGAAAAGGCATTTTATTTTGATGAAAATGCGTCAGTTAGGCATGGTGTATACACATTTGTAAAGACTGGATAACCATGATTCACAGTTTACAACACAGTTAGTTTGACATCAAGGTGTGTGTTCATTTACTTGGTTAATATTAACGTAGTCTCAGTAGAGAGAGAGAGCTCCAGGTACTCATGTTTGGTATAAAGCACATGACAGAAGGCAGCAGTGACACGTTTATCCACAGTTCTGGCACAGCTGGTTAACTTGGTGAGGGGAGTCTAGAAGAGGCTGTCGACGTCACCCATTTCCACAACCACGGTCTTCAGCTGGGAGTAGTACTCGATTGTCACCTGGCCGTTCTCTCTGCCAAAACCTGGTGCAGCACAGGAGATATCTTTTGTGTAGTGATTTACCCTCCTTTCATTTCAGTAAATATAATGCAGGTCACTCGCTGCAACTAAATGTTATGCTATATATGCATTTTCTTAATAATTCAGGAAAACTTTAACCTGTAAAATATGTTTTACAAAATAAAAAACACCCCACCTGACATCTTGTATCCTCCAAATGGCACTTCAACAGGGCTAATGTTGTAGTTGTTGATGAAGCAGGTCCCTGCCTCCAGGTTCTCAGCCACGCGATGTGCTCGGGAAATGTCCCTACAGTCAGAGGAAAGGAAGAAGGTTCAGATTTAATCAACAAAAGAAAAGTCTGTATGCAACTTGATTACAGTTTAAATGCTGTGTCGTCTACCCTCCAACCTCAGAGACTACTGTTGCGCAACACTCTTTTGTGCTGCTTCTGCAGAAACCCTGGCCATGAGCAAATAGGATGTAATAGCCGCATTATCTTTGAGCGCAAACTGTCAGCGTTGTGAATCAGTAGTTGCAAGCAACTTCCAAGTAACTGCATGCGTGCACTCTGCTGACCTGGTGAAGACGCCAGAGGCCAAACCAAACGTGGTGTTGTTGGCTCTTCCGATCACTTCTTCCTCCGTGTCGAAAGGCAGCACTGACATGACCGGGCCAAAGATCTCCTCCTTCACACAGGTCATGTCATCCCTGCAGTTGTCTGCGTCGGGGGACAGACAGACTGGGTATAACACACAATGCACACCAGGACACAAAAAAAACGTAATTGTGCGATGGTGTATTGTCACTTACCAAGCACACAAGGTGCCATAAAGTAGCCCCCTTTCAAGTTGGGGTCACTGGGGACAATAGGCTCTCCTCCACAAAGCACTTTGGCTCCCTTGGAAAGATAGACATTAGTTGAAAATAATTATGGGAACAGAGAAAGGTATGATTAAACTTCCCACAACTGCTCTTAGGTCTGTATGAAAGCACTGGCGGCGCCATCACTCAGATAAACGCCTGTCACGTTGCTCAATTCTTCCACAGGAATTATAAAACGGTTCCACTGCTCTAACGATTAGAGAGGGTTAGGGGTTGCACCTCTTTCTTGGCCTGGCTGACAAATCCCAGCACTTTCTCCAGGTGCGGCTTGCTGATCAGCGCGCCCATCCGGGTGCCGTCCAACAGGGGGTCACCCACCGGGATGGCCTTGGTCCTTTTCACGACTTTCTCAAGGAACTGGGGCATGATCTCTCTTTGCACGTACACTCTGGTGCCGTTGCAGCAAACCTATATATACACACACACACACACAGAAGAAAAGAATGCATTGGATCAGTTCGAGCAACGACACCGTACAAGACAGAAATGACACAACTGCCTCACCTCGCCCTGTGTCAGGAAATTTGCCATAAGCGCTCCCTTCACTGCGTTCTCCAGCTCACAGTCTTTGAAGATCAGGAGGGGAGATTTCCCTCCGAGCTCCAGAGTCACTTGCTTCACCCCCTTTGCAGACATTTCCATGACCTGAGGGCAAGGAGAACACACCGGGCATTGACAACAGGGACCATTGGGTTTAATCATGCAAAAAGCTCACTGGTTCAGTCTCTGCACCTTTTTGCCCGTGGGTACACTGCCGGTGAAAGATACTTTGGCGACCTTCGGGTGCTGGCAGAGCAAGGTGCCGGTGTCCGCCCCGCCTTGCACCACGCAGAAGAGCCCGTCGGGCACCCCCGCCTCTTTGTAAATCTCAGCCAGAATGACAGCCGTCACAGGGGTCATCGGAGAGGGCTTGAATACCATGGCGTTACCTGAACACAACACACGCATCTAACACTGCAGGTCGAAGTTTTAGGGGACACGTTATTGTTGGAAAAACGGTCAGAAATAATGATCCTTTATTTATTTTTATTTTTTTAGTCACTCACCACATGCCAGAGCAGGAGCGGACTTCCATGATGCGATCTGGAAGGGGTAGTTCCATGCCCCGATTCCCACGCACACGCCAAGGGGCTCCCTCCTGGTGTAAGCAAACGATCCTCCAGGTAGCTGGATGTGCTGGCCTTTGATGAACAAAACACAACTTTAAAATGTTGTTTTTATTTGACCAAAAAAACCTAAAAGTGTTTGTGCACCCACCTGCGAGTGTACCAGCCAGGCCAGCATAGTACTCAATGCACTGCCAGGCAACATCAATATCAACCAGCGCTTCAGTGATGGACTTGCCATTGTTGATCACTTCCAGCTTTGCGATTTTCTCCCTTCTTTCCTATTTGTATTGGAATAACAGAAACAAAACCAAAAAACTTGAATGCAAACTTTGACCAAACTGTTTAGACATATATGGAGTAATTTGGTGTTATTACATACTGTATATGGCTTTAAGATGATAAGATGACTCGGTCAAATTGAGGTTAAAATCCAAACCGGCATGACATCAATATGGCCGCACAGACACATAAAAGGTTTGTATTGTGTGGAAATGTAGGTCGGCAGTAGAAGGGGGCACGGTAATGAATAACTAGTGTCTTACACTTGCCAAAGGTCTGCTCCAATTTGTGTTGCGCAACACTGAACTCAGACTGGCTGGTGATAATGGAAACAGCTCACCCTGATAATGCGGGCGGCCTCCAACATCACCCTCGCCCTCTCCATGCCGGCCATCTTGCGCCACTGTAGGTAGGCAGCGTGAGCGCTCTTTATGGCCTCGTCCACCTCCTCGGCCCCACAGGGAACCATCTGACACAAGATGCGGCCTACACAAACAAGATTAGCCGGTTTACAGGCTGGCTGAGCTCCAAGATAAAAGACATAAGGGTGCAGCCAAGTGGTGCAACCAATCATATAGCTTTAATAATGTTTTAAAAGCTTATTAGAACAAGACATCTCTGTGGTAGTTATTTAGTTCTTATTTCTTACATGAGTTTATTATCTCTTACGAGATAACGTTAAATCTTAAGATGTATAACTTAATGTTAAAAGTTGAAGATTGACCTAGAGCACTGACTTTTTACTTTTGACCGAATACACACACACACACACACACACACACGCGCGCGCACGCGCAAACTGGACTCCAAAGTACACAAGTCCGTACTTGGTATTGAGAAAGCGCCGTAGACTTTTCACAAGTCACTTAACAGAAGAAGAATACGAGGCGGTTCCGTCACACGACGGCATGACCTCATAGTGAACCTGCCAACCTTTCAAATGGGCTTTAACATAAACGTCACACATGTGATTATCAAGAGGCCACATAACGGACCAGACGGCAGCATTTACCGGTCGCAGGTTCAAACACGGGCTCCGTGTTTTTCTCCTGCATGGGCTTCACTCGCTTCCCACCCCAGAAGTTCAGCGGGTCTGAGATCAGCACGGTGCCCGTCGTGGCTCCGGGCATTGTGTCGAGGATTGACTGGGCCATTGTCTGAGAGGGAGAGGACCTGCAAGGACACGGGGGAGATGCAGACAAGTGGCCGTGAGACGACGCGGGCTAACATTTAGGCAACCGCACGGTAGCTAACGGTTTGCACTTCCTTTAGCTGAGCTAGCACAAAGTTAGGGCCCTCTGCCCTCCTGAACTAGCGCGAGGATGTGCAGTATAATACAGGACCGTTAGCGCATGCAGGCACATCGACGCAACCTCACCTGCTGTTCTTCACCAGATGGACTCGATCCTGACGAAGAGTTCAGATTTAAAGCACAATGTCGCGCCACAGGACACGCCCACTTCCACTACACTTTGGGGGGGGGCGGGGTCTCATTTCTGTGTTTGCTTCCTCGCCCGACAGAAATTTAAACAAATAAGATTGAAATGTTTGATTTTGCTGTATTCTTAAAAGGAGCCACGTAAACGGTTTATGTACAAACGTGCACTCATCTATTATTGTATCACATTCGGGGATATCTCCAGCAGGAATGCTGCATCGCCAGTTTTATAGGGTCCGCTCTGTTTACGAGGTTGTGAGGTCAAAAGTGCAAAGTTCAGCAGTGGCTGGGGGGAGCACCTCTCAAAGAACAGATGCAATGTGGAAAAGAAAGGGGGAACAATCTGAAAAAATATATATAAATGTAAACACAAAAATTAAACCCATTACTACAGAGTAATCATAAAACTTTATTAATATGTAAGAAATAAGGATACAGACAATGACGATAATACTGACAAACGGATCAGATGTTTCTGCACCAATTAATCATTAAAATCTCAAAACAATGTATGGCTTGTGCTGAACACACGGTGTCATTTGTATCCTTTATGTAATCAACGTAATTATGGACTAATTTTCTTTTAATTCCTAAGGGAGACAATCTTAAAAGTTAAATAAACAGAAACGCGGAGTGAGAAATCCAACAGAAGGCAGTCGATGCGGCAGATAACACAGTTGCTCCTCCAGTGTTTGCAGAGTCTGTCCGCGCTCTAAAAGGACGGAGCCACGGCTGCGCATTCGCCGTGCAGGAACGGCGCCGTTGAACCCGCCTGGTAATCAGGAAAACTTGGCTGCTTGGGGAGGAGGTCCCAGGAAGCCTCCAGCCTGTTTGGTTGCAGCTCTGGAGGGCGCGAGGCCGAGCATCTTCTGAATGTTCTGGAGAGAAGACACAAAAAAACATGTTTTCAAGCTGAAAGTTCACGTGCCAAAGGTTTAAAATCGCGTATTACATGATATAAAATTGAAAAATGAGATTTGTAAAACGGTTCCACAATGAACGCATTGCCGGAATAAATGTTATCCTCCCCTGGTTTTGGCGAATACTCAGTTCCGATTAGCGGTCCATTAATTCCTGATAATGGTCACATACTTAATAGTTCTGGTTAGTAACCGTATGTTCATAAATATATATGATGATGCAATAACATTTCTTGGACATCGGGCAAAAACGGCTTAATAATAAGATAATACATTTGCGCTTCTCATTTGACATTTGTAGATCATGTAATACACATTTGTGACCATTCAGATCACTTTCATGCTGCAATAACATGCTTAGCCAGAGGGTGGCACCAGAGGGCACAGCATGTTGCTACGCCTGGAAAACTAGACTATCAATCTCTTATCCAAATACATTAGAGTGCATTGGAGTGCCACTTGGAGCTAAATTGTCATGCTTCTCCAACTTCTCTACACTTTGGGCCACCGCTGCCCCACCATGGGTCTATTGTCAAAGTTACCTGTCTGATGGACATGGTGCAGAGGATGTAGAGGAAGATAAAGGAGCAGTCCGTGTAATCCTCGCCCAGCAGGTTGCGATGCGACAGTCCCTGGATGTAGGAGAGCGGCACGAATGGCAACCTGGCCACGACTCTTCCGTCGAAGCTGAACAAAACATAAAGAAGTGGGATGAAGAAGTCTGCTTTCACATATTACGTAAGGGTTTACTGCAGTCAAATGCAAACCATAATTCCTCATCAACGCCATTTTAACTCTTCTCTTAATTTTGGTTGATTATTTATATAAATCAAAAGACGAAGACAAAGATGGAAAAAACAACTTGATGCAACTTCGTGCATCACTTACATGGAGTTGAACATGCCCATCAAAGCTGTGAAGCAGAAGCCTATGGCGAACATGGACTTCATGCGCACCTGCAAACAGCACACACAAGAAAAATTGAAAGTTAGATCACATCCGACTACATTGATCATGTAAAAGTGTAGGTAAGCCTGTTAATGTTGTCGTAAAATATTTATTCTGCACTACACCCAAAACAACCAGAATCCCAGACGTGATCTCATTTCATGTGACAATGTAATAATGGATTTATCTCCAAGTCTAAGCATTGCATATGTATTGTAAACAAATTGCTTCTCACCATAGACAAGTCTCTGTTGTTGTTCTTCAGTTTCTCTTCTTGTCGTTCTGTAACACATTCAGAGGCACACATCACGTATCGAGGGACAAAGTGAGGAAAAGGGGCAGAGACGTTGAGGGTTCTTTCTCGTTTGCCTAAAAGCAACTTATTTCTTAGCCTATTTATTTACGGGGTTCTTACCAATTTTCTTCTTCTGTTGACGTCCTGCAGATTCTGTGATGGTTTCCTTTTTCTTCTCGACTAATATCAAAACAAGCAACAGAGAATGCATCAAACGGTCGACAGAAAGGCAGTCAATGCAGAACTGACAGTATGAGGGTCACATATGAGTGAGTCGCTTACGTTTTTTGCTTTGTTTTTCAACTTCAGCCTTGAGCCCCTTGTACTTTTCAGTGCGATACACTAAAACCCAGGTAATCCCTGGGGGGTGGGAGAAATCAAGAGAAGAGGTTTGATTATGAAATAAAAGAACTCTTTTGGACCAAAAAAATTAAATTTATACATTTGTCAGATTTCTCCACTATATGTGAAGTCTTTACTGGTTTTATTGCTTATTTCTAACAATGTATTTGTTTTCTTCTTACTATGCTGCTGTAATCCTGTACATGTCCCCACTGCAGGACTAATAAAGGATTATCTTATTTCCTGGTGGAAAAAGCAAGACTAATTCTAAATGGTAAATAACATTGTGTGACCATCTCGTTTCGTTGGTTTTCAGTCAAAGTAGAATTCAAAGTCAAGATGCTGAACTGCACTTAACATGTGGCAAAAAAAAACTGTTTTGGACATTTTGCCATTGAAAATATGAGTGTAAAATGCCCACCATCAAAGCTTACATTACTAAGAGCGCAAACGCTTTTATTATGAAAATCTAACCGGACGTTTCATTATTAGCTTAGTTAGCTAAATGCGCTGCAAGCACACTACTGGTCCTCAAAAGCACAAAAGTAGACATCAATCAACGTTAACAACGTAAAAAACAAACGCTTTATACTTAACGGAGAATGGTATGAAACAAATGGCGTCTCAAATGTGTTTCTTGGACGATAGTAAAGCGTGTTCATACTCGAGCTGCCTGTCGGACTGTCGGGAGGATTTCACTCACCTTCGGCCAACAGCGCTGTACAAACGGAGATAAACACGATGAGGATAGTATCGGCGAACATGGTGCTCATACTCTTCGTGACCCGTCTAGTGTCAGTTTACGGGCCCGTTCATCCGAGCGCAGAGAGAATCCGTCGATCTGTCATTAGAGGCTACACCGCGGGCCGTGAGCACATCACAGCGGTCTGAGCTTCACTAGGCTGTGTCAGCGTTACGAGGAGGTCATGCGAGTGGGAAGTACTTCCGGTTCAACGGCCACAAACCGTTAGACTGTTCTATATATTACATACTACATAATATCAGAGCTGCCAACTCTCACGGTTTCGCCGTGTGACACACGCATTTGCATGTGTTCACACGCACTCACGCCACACAACAAATTTCTCACGGCAAAAAAAAATTCAGATTTTGGGCAGAGTGGGAGGTTGTTAAGTGATTATGTATTGTATAGCGTGTATACAGTGTTAACCCGAGTATAATAATGGAGGAATAAAAACAACGTGGGGGATCACTTAGTTTCAATGGATCTCTGCAATGCAAATCTTTTATTGTCACGTGTCAACTTCAGCACTTCTAATTGGCTGTTCTATTTGTCCATCAAACAGTAACTGAATTAACTCTATAAAGCCTGCATATGATAATACAAATATATCATATAATTGAGAACACATTTCCTATGTTAACAGAGGTCTGTACCCGAGACGCGTTCGTTCCTTTTCAAAGTCCCCGACGATAGGTGGCGCTAAGGAGCGCATCTGTAACCCTGTTCGCTGCATAGACATCCTATTTATCCCAAAGAGTCCCGAAGTTGGCAACAGAAGAATATTTTCAAAGAGACACTCTGGAGGAGCAGAAACTAAGGTATGTTAACTCTCTTAAATTTAGAGACTAAGGTATGTTAACTCTCTTAAACTTAGAGACTACGGTATGTTAACTCTCTTAAACTTAGAGACTAAGGTATGTTAACTCTCTTAAACTGAGAGACTATGTTAACTCTCTTAAAAACTTAGAGACTAAGGTATGTTAACTCTCTTAAACTGAGAGACTAATCTTTTTATTTACAGGCCAAAGAAAAGGACCCTTTCAATCATTTTCCAAACAGCACTTTGAACAGGTTCCAAAGAATTTAACATAAAAACAGGAAATTTGTGCAATAGAATTAGGCATGTTTTTGTAAATGAGTAGTTATTAAAAAACATTTTAATTCTTTAAGGTAGCAAAGATGTCTCGTAAAAGACCTTTGCCATGCCAAGGACAAAAGCAACATTTATTATATTATTTAAAGAACCAGCCACTGTCAGAACAGCCAGAACAGTTTATAGAAACAACAGGGCAACAGACAGGACAGAGAGAGATATGGACAAATATGGACAGCTTCTGGGCTGGAATGGCAACAAAGAAACATAAGGTATGCATTTTTTTTGGCAGGTGTGGCTTGACTACATCTGTTGCTTTTATTGATGCATGCATATATTGTGTACATGATGCAAACTATGCATGTTGTATCTGTGTGTTAAGTATTATTGATGCAACATGGTTCACAAAAATGTTGTCAAGCATCACATCAAGCAGCACATCCGCCACCTACAAGGCCATTTGAACATGTAATGATGGACTTTGTGTAACTCTCCCCATCGGAAGGTAAGAAACACCGTCTAGTAATGGTCGACATGTGGTCCAAATGGGTTTTCCCGTCCAGCAAACAGACAGTGGCCACTGTAGCAAAGGCACTGATTTCAGAAATCATTCCTCGCTGGGAAATCCCAACTAAGATTTCCAGTGACAATGGTTCACACTTTGTTAACCAAGCAATCATATAATTGAGTGCATACATGGGTATTGACTTAAAGAAACACTGTGCATACCATCCTGCCAGTGGAGGAGCGGTGGAGAGAGAGAACGGAACACTGAAAACAAAATTGGCCAAGTGTTGCACAGACACAGGTTTATCCTGGACGAAAGCGCTGCCTTTGGTTTTGATGTACATGAGGATGAGGAAACGAACACGCAGCAACTTAAGTCCATTCGAAATCCTTTTTGCAGTTCCTCCCCACATTGGTGTGGAAGCTCCGGGAACACCACGTTCATACACGTTTACCAAAATCACAGGATTAGCCCAGAGTTGTCCAGTAACAATAACATATCTCCCGTTTGGGTCGCTAATAATCTCTTTGGGATGCCTTTGCATTAAATCTGGAATGGACCACCTGGCCAACCCAATTTTACAAAGATGGGTTTCTTGTAGAAATGCTACATCTACTGTCAATTGTTGTAAATGAGACATGACCCTTTGTCTCTTAACAGGGTTATTAACTCCTTTTACATTCCAGGATGTGAACTTGGTTGGGATGCTAGTCACCTTACTGGGCCAACTGCTCATAGTAGTTTAAAAAGGGGGATATAGCAACAGAGCGCTGAGGGAAGGGCAGGGGGGGAAATAAATTAAAGAAATTAAAATAAAATAAAGAGATAAAAAGAAATGTTAAAATAAAAGGAAAATACATTAGGAATTAAAGCTGCAAGCAGCGATGTGCGGGTCCTCGTTCCTCCTCCACGTCGGGGGTACTGGCTGGACGCCGGCTCACGTGGCCGAGAATGTCTGCGACCGTCGGAGTAAGCGTCTGTGGGTTAGACGTTTTTTCCTGCATGGAGCAATGCTGGAAATTATACCATACTGCAAACAGTCCACCACTTGCTGTATCCTGTATGGCACGAGACAACATGCATCAACATAATACATTTGAAGGGGATCCGATAAATTCCCTTCATCCGGAGTTCAGTAAGTATAGTGGCATGAAATACACACAAATTAATGGAAAAATCACACCAAATTCAAAATGGCTGACGTGGGCTTTTTGCCTCAAGGGGGCGTGTTGAGTTGTAGTGGATTTTATATACACGTGCACATGTAGATAAGAGAGGTTATGTTTTAAATTAATACATAAAGAAAGTTATGATAATTCATTTGAGGAATATTCTGAGGAATGTATTATGAAGCATAAAAGAGGATCACTGTTTTATTATTCTGTTTGTTGATGACAAATGTAATGATTAATTGTATGATGCATGAGAATGAATGAATGTTTTATTGTTTAGACAATAGTTAAAGGGATGCCGATTGAAACCTGAGATGTTGCTTTTATTCTGAAGGCAGGATAATAGGGTTTTATTCTGAAGGGGAACTTCCTGTCCTTGACCGGAAGTGTGAGCTTTGACCCCGGTAGCTTATCGATTTGAGGCATTCTTTGAAGTGGCCAATGGAAACTGCTGGCTACGTCAGGAGACTGTGGAAGCGAAGCCATGTGAGCGCTTCCGGGCCTGGACCATGTATGTATACTGATGACTCTTGTTTGTTATGATTAAATACTTTTGATTATTATATATCTCTGGCTTCGGAGCTTCTTCTTCCAAGCACCAGGCAGCTCGAGATTCTCTGAACTTTTACAGGCGCTATAGAGACATTTCTTTATACCCAAATGCGAGACCTCCAAAATATAGACATTTTCACCAGTCCTGATATGCATGTCAAATTTTAAGAATGGGATATGATAAAGGCCTCAAAAACACTTTCATTGCTAGAGAAGAAAAATAATAATTCCTCAAAAAACAATAGGTTCCTCTACCACGAAGTCGTCACTAGGACCCTAATAAAAGGCTCCAGTCCTGTGTACCTAGACCTGTTAACCCTATCTGTTGTACTATTATAAACGGTGTGCATATCTCTATCATGCACTTTAAACTCTGTCTTTAAGAATGATTGTAAAGGCAAAGTTTTAACCTGAGAGCTGCTTCTTTTAAAGCAAGGGCATAGGTTTGCATATGGTCCATAGGGACTAGTCACAACCAAAGTTTTGGGAAAGACACAATTGTCCCCACCAATATTTTGTTAATTCAAAAAAATAATTGTGCACAATATATTTGCAAACTCATTCGTATTATTATCTATATTATATTTGTCGCCCAGAAGAGTGAAAAATACATTTCCAAGTCTTCCAAAGCGCCCTAGAGCCTGCGAGACAAGATGCCGTCATTTAATTGACTGAAGAGTCAGAAACACTCCGTGAATCGTAACTTGCAGAAAGAGAGAGCTGGCCGGAGTCACGGTGAGCTACTAAATACACCAGGAGTTAATAAAGCCTCATATGAGTATTTCGTTTGGTCTCAGCATTGATATTGTTGTCCCTGTTGTGCTTTGTAGTTAGGAAAATGACACCAAAAAAGAAAAGAGATATCCGAAGTTTGTTCACCACCCAGAGGGTCGTTGTTAGTTAGCTAGTAGCAGGCTAACTCCCCACACAGTGCAAACCTGCATCCCTTTGAGATGCATTCAGGTGCAGATGTAGTGCAGGTTGAGGAAGCAGCAGCTGGACCACCAGGGCTCCAGGTGAGGTCTTACTCATGGCATTTTGTTAAGAATGACCATTTTCTCTTGCATTAGCAATGAAACTGAAGGACGTTTGGGGAATCTGACCTCATGTCAGCACTTTTGGATTGTCAATTATGTGATGTTGAATAAAAAAACAAGGCTGTTCCATAAAACCTGAACCTATTACCTAAATATTCTAAATTGCTTTCAAAATAAATACATATACTCCTCATATACGGTCTACATTTATTCATTAAGGCATTATTTTTAAATGCATTCAGGAAACTCAGAAATCAGGTTGAGGAAGCAGTAGCTGGACCACCAGGGCTTCAGGTGAGGTCTTACATTGATTCTGTGTTGAGGTGTATTATCATGGCTGACAGGGTAAACATTGTCTACCTGTTTTAAGTGAATTATTATTATGTTGAAACATGCATGTGCAGACTAAGCTAAGTTCTCTTTGCTCTTTAGGGAACAGTTTGAGTGACAGTGACCGTCATGAAGTGAGCAGAGTCCTGGACATGAGGAGTGAACCATACAGCCTGACCTTAAACTCATCAGAGTACAGCAACCTCAGCACAAGAAGTTACGGTTTCAGGCAAAGTGATACAGTCAGTATCTGTGGCTGCATTGTAGCCCTACATTGAAAAAGGTACTTTGTTTTTGAGTGTGTCAAAGCCTAACCATCAAAAAGACCACTTTGGGAAAAAAGAATGACCCAGCCTTCTGCCTAAATGGTTTTAGTAATTGAAAAAATGAGTGGGGGGGGGGCGAAGCTGGCAGTGTCCCTTCCAATGCTGAGTCAAACCTACGGCCTTGCACACACCGTACTACACGCCTTACTACACACTACCTCTGCACATGCGCAGCTCTGCGATGTCATTTGGGTAGTGTGAGAGCTATCAGGGTCAACGCCGTTCCCTCTGCCGCGTCTTATCTACACGTTAAACACTCCAGTGTGTGTGTGTTTCCACCTCGTAGGGAACTGTCCGGGTATCAGTTAAGTCATGTGACCATCTCCATCCGGGCCTGTTTGAAAGAACAAAGCCAAGAACAGATGATAGATGGATATGGAGGGGAAAGACGTGCGGCCCCTGGAGTCAACACAGAGCTAGAGGAGTGACGGTGAGCTGTATCCACACCGAGGCCTCTCATAATACCAGCTCTCTCTGTTCCCTCGTTGTGTTCTCTCACATGTTCCTCGTAGTTCCTGGTGTGCAATCGCAAGCTGGAGAGTAAGAAGGAGGCCCTGCTCATTCTAAAGTCTTATAAAACAATGTAATTTTCTTCACATTGCACTGCTTGATGATACGATGCACCTATAACCACCCTAAATAACAGTTTAATCAAATAAACAAGCCAAGTATGTACTTGCAGTTAAATTCAGAAAGTAATATGGCACTAAATTTGATTTAAAAATATACCAAAATGAAAAATAACATTCAATTTCTTTGTTTTCAGTCCCACTGAGGCCGCTGAAGTTGATGTGTTGACGCTATTTCCTGATGTCTTTGGATGTGCTTTCAAGTTTGCCAAGACCAAAGGGTGGACTTCAGAGACCCCCTTGAAGGAAATGTTTCAAAGAGAAGACATCCGCAACAGCTTTACCAAGCTGTCAATACGCCCTCATGAGCATCTGGGAGTCTCAACCCGGGGACTTGAAGTGAAGTTTAAATCAAAAAGTCTAAAGGACTCTGATGCTGTACGTTCTAATCGTCGTGGTGTCTAGCCCATGGCCCGTAGGAAGAATTTGGCAAAAAGACCGCACAGAAAGGAAGTCCAATAGGTATTTTTCACACCTGACATTGTCAGACTTATAATAGAAGGAAAAGCACAGGTGTTATTAATATCATTAGCAATGGCTTGGTTTCCAGTAAGCCATGCCAGTGTGACACAGTGAGATGACCCGAACAATACAAGGACCGTGAAACTGAAGCAGCTAAATGGAAAGCATCCATCATTCATTTTATTATGTTGTCTTTTTCCTAATGTGACATGTCTATTATACACAGTAACTATTTTACAAAAAGTGACAGCAACAGTAAGTAGATTATAAAATAAGACTGTCGTACAATTTTAAGGGACCTTTTCTTTTTATATTCTATTATATATTTTAGTTGACCGTTCTCCTTCTAAGGAACTATTCTACTTTGATTTTGTTACATTTTCAGATGGTTGCAGTTGCTAGTTAATTCACAAATTAAGGTTAGTACCTAGTTAATACAACACATTGGAATTGATACACACAACTTGAAAGTCTACCTGAAGTTGATCAAACTCAAAATGACTGAGTCATTATGGCTGCAGTTCACTTCACATCAAGTAACTACAACTTTCTATGCGATTTAAGTTGGGTTATCTTACTTCTTTTATTAAGATGAGCTGGTAGGTTTTACAGTGTAGGACATTCTATATCTGAAATCAATCACACACACGTTGTTCTCACTGTATACTACCATGGTGTAGTGTGTCTGTTTTATACTGTTGTTCAGTTGGTGCACAGAGTCCAATGGAATCAGAGCAATGTCAAATGTAGGAAATAAGTAATAATCATCAACCGAGTAATTTAAAACAGCTTAGAATAAAGACACATTCCTACACGGTGAACAATAAATCTTTTTTTTTGGTGGTCATAATATGTTATAATATGTATGGATTATAATTGCAGAAAAATGTAACGTAAATATTGTGTTGAACAGTAATAAAACCTTAGTTTAAACAGTATTCTGCACCAAACAAATAATAATAATAAATAATTAAATAAATGAATAAGAATATATATAAACAACTTTTACCAGTTGTGTATATGAAAAAAGACAATATTAAATATATATATTAAAATAAATCTATCATAATTGTTCGACAGTGCCTTGCCTCCTGCTGTGTTTTAGCCATTGCACGTCGTAGTTGGGTGAACTGGTGTTTTCTCCAATGCATGTGTTGCTACAGCATGATGGTGTGCTTTACTTGATGGCGATTACAACTTCCAATGGCATTTTTCCAATTACTAAAACCATTGAAGCAGAAGGCTGGGACTTTTTTTATGGTGTATGCTTTGACACACTCAAAAAAGTACCTTTTTCAATGTAAGACCTCACCTGGAGCCCTGATGGTCCAGCTGCTGCTTCCTGCTGCACTACACCTGCACTGATTTTCTGAGTTCCCTGAATGCATCTCAAAAGGATGCAGGTTTGCACTGTGTGGTAGTTAGCCTGCTAACGTTACTAGCTAACCCTAACTAACAACGACCCGGGCTAGCTACTTACCCTCTGGGTGGTGAACACACTTCGGATATCTCTTTTCTTTTTTGGTGTCATTTTCCTTTCTGCAAAGCACAGCAGAGTGAACAATATCTATGCTGAGACCAAACGAAATACTAATATGAGGCTTTATTAACTCCTGGTGTATTTAGTATCTTACCGTGTCTACTGTCAGTCACGATTCACGGAGTGTTTCTGACTCTTCAGCCAATTAAATGACAGCATCTTGTCTCGAGGGCGCATTGGAAAACATAGTATATTACATATAATAATATATAATATAAATAATAATCGTATAAATAATTGTGCACAATATATTTGCAAACTCTCGTATTATTATCTAAATTATATATATTATAGATAATAATAATAATAATAATAATACGAATGAGTTTGCAAATATATTGTGCAAATTACGTGTAAGAAGTGACTTCTTCCCGTAATGCCGAGGACATGCGCGTCCCTCGGAAATAAACCTTGAGCAGGGAGATGTTCCAGTTGTAAAATGAGACAAAAGGAGAAAACATTTGACAACAAAATCCTATTTCTGATGTTCATTTGTGTCCTATTTTCCTCAAGCCAAGAATAGGTTGGTCCTACTAAAAAGAAGAAGAACAAATAGACTTTAGACTTTACTCTTTGTTTCTGGTCAAATAATGGACAGTAATAATTGTATTTCTCTTACAGTTTCAAGAAGTTGAGTGGGGAAATGTCTCTTAATCTGCAAAGTAGTTATCTGTCAAATAAATTAAAGGAGTTTAGTCGGAAGACCATGCTGAGCCCGTCATTTAGTTATCATACATCTGCCAATCATCAACAAGAAGTAGATGCGCAACAACCTAAAGCACATAATAACGCTCCATATGCTGCGTGAGGTTTTCCAGGCACGTCCAACTGGTAGGAGGCCCCGGGGAAGACCGAGGACGCGCTGGAGGGATTATATCTCCCGGCTGGCCTTGGAACGCCTCGGGATCCCCCAGAATGAGCTGGAAAGTGTTGCGGGTGAGAGGGAAGCCTGGGTCGGCCTGCTGAACCTGCTGCCACCGCGACCCGACCCCGGATAAGCGGGTGATAATGGGTGGATGGATAGATGGATGGATGCTGCGTGATTAATTACAACGAGAGCATCATTTTAATCTACAATATTGCACGATAATAAAGTATTTCATTTACCATCAGTTTGGCTTTACAGCTCATAGCTTTAGTGAATAGCAACAGATCACCGACAAATACAATAATAATAACTCTAGTATGAATCAAATAGAAATATATATTTGACAAATTTGGGGAAATAATTAATACTTCTCTCTTTCTGTATTGCTCAATCGCACGCAAGCCCGTGCGTCAATGCCATGGAAACCGGACCGAGGATATTTAAGGGCCGCGGACGTTCTGATTCGTCCCTTTGCACTTTGGACTTCGACCTGAGCGGAACCCTCCTGAGAAACCTCCTGAGAACCCTCTGAGAACCCAAACCTGTGAAGGAAAACCTTTTGACTTGAGCTGCTTGACACTCTTTATTGTAAACGAAACTTGTTGGCGAACAAATCTACTAGACCACGACTACCGAGAGCATCAGAGACCCGGAGAAAGGCCTTCCGACGACTCCAGACCGAGGACCAGCCCCTGCTGACGGGACCGGACTGTGAGTTGGACCCTCTCTGTGCAGGTAAGACCATTTTTATGTTTAACTTATCATTTTTTATTATTAATATATCCCCTGAAATCCTTAAAAGTGTTCTCAGTTTAGAAATCAGTGAAGCATTTTGAGTTTTAAGGTTAATAATTCACCGAGTGACGTCAGGCAATTTGGGGGAAAAAAGATATTTAGTGAAAAGTGACTCAGTTCTCCTGTAAAATTATTTCTGAGCGGCAGAATGTCTTGACATTTTCGGGAGATGTGCGGAATGTGCTAAGGATTAGTGTAGAGGTTCGAAAACCCTGTTATTTTGGTTTGAAGGCATCAAAACGTCGACGTTTAATGTTAAAATTACAGAAAAAAGATGGCGCCTGAGCCATATTTATAGAATTCTAAAGTCAAATATGTAAAATGCATAAATTGTCGGCCATGGAAACCAAATGGACGTTCGGGAGTTCGGATCGAATCCAGCGGTCACGTGACCTGCACTTGACCCTGAGTTGCTTTGTTTTGACTGTTGAAACATGACTTATTGTACACACATGTGTTCCTTTTACTTTATAATATTAAAGGAGTGATTTATTTAACATTTAACATTGAAAGAGACCAGAGAGCGACCTGTTAAGTAACTGTATGGGAGTGCATGTGCGCGCGCTGCCTCCAGCATCTCCTCCACGCGCTCTGAGATGCACCTCATAAACTGGAGAATGATGAGTTATAAACGACAGAGGTTGCTGTGGTCATGTTGGATTAATATCGCCATGTTTCACTGTGCGTCATGACGCACGTGGTTTATGTATATTAAATACGTTCACACCGTTTATTGAGTGAAAGCAAGGCCGTAGGTTTGGTCTCAGCATTGGTAGGGACACTTAACTTTATTAAAATATATTAACATTTGTGTAACTTGGAACTGATTTAAACATAATTACAGTAATAAAACCTTAGTTTAAATACAAAACAGTATTCTGCTCCAAATAAATAATAATAATTAAATGAGTAAGAAAAGTTCTGCTAAAATGCCAATATAGTGTAACAGTATATTCTCTATATATATATATATATATAGAATAATATATATATATATATATATATTTTATATTTATTTGACAATTTTTTTCGTGAGAAGAACATGTTTAGTCTGGAAGGTGTGGCTCATAGTCGGTTAATTGACCTGCTAACTGATTAATTAGCAGCTGGAATCTGAATCCAGATCAGAAAAGTTTGAAAAAGCTATGCATAAAAGCGTGTGGGGAGGTGCTCCTCTCCTCCTCCAACAATTATGAAGTGCACCTCATGATTAATAACTTTGTATTATTATGATGAAGCGCACACAGTTGTTTCGGAAATATAATAACTAACATGGATAATATCTCATGTCAATAATAATAATAATTGTTTTTGTCATTTATTATCACTATTGTTGTTGTTCTGTTATGTGTTCTCTGTTCAAACTAACAGAGGCAAAGCTGCACTATGTTTGATATTACTGTTAAACGGTGAAGCCTCTTGTGTGTTGGTGCCTTCAGGACTTGTGTAGTCCTAGTTAGTTTATAGATATGCTGTCGTTTTTAAAATGTAAACTTTGATTATTGCTCAATGTAATCCATAATTATTTAATGTCATGAGAAATCCTGTTTAAATGTTTCCCTGCAGGTGGAGACTTCGCTGGAGTTGCTATGCGCCCCCCGGCACCAGGCATGGAAATCGGCTACGGAGGTAAAATCAGAGCAAGGCACACTTAAAGGCTTATATAGGGGGAAAGTGAGAAGATATGAAACATTGTTTAGTAGGTGTGGCTCACGAGTCTAAACAGTTGGTTAATTGAGCTGCTAACTGATTGATTAGCAGCTGGAATCTAAATCCATTATTGCTCAATGTAATCCAGAAATATTTCATGTCATGAGGAATCCTTAAATGTTTCCCTGCAGCTGGCGGAGACTACGTTGGAGCTGCTCAGCGCGGCGCCCATCCAGCCATCGGGTATGTCCCCGAAGGTAATGTCGTGCAATATGAGGTTCACGATGCGTTTGGGGTTGTGTTTGTTGTCTTGCCTAACTGTGATTCAGATTGGAACGACTCCAACCCGCCCGACCGCCTCCGACTCACCCAACTCCGACTGGCCCGCTCCCGTGTCCGACTCGCCCGACTCCGACTCGCCCGACTCCCCCGACTGCGGCTGGCCAGCTTCCAACGGGCCCGCCTGCGACTGCTCCGGAGGTAAGTAATCAGGTAAGTTAACAGGTAAGTTATACACTTGTCACTGTTATCTGTTTGTCTGTGCACTTTATTTTATATTCTACTGTAAATGCATTCTACTGTAATGTTATTGTCCAATGTTGCACCACCCGCCATGACAAATTCCTTGTATACATATTTAGCAATAAAAGGTACTGATTCTTATTCTGATCAGGTAACCCAGGCGAAAAAAAAGTATACTAAGTATATTTAATTTTGGCATACTTGAGTATACTTGAAGCCCTACTTATCATAAGTATATTTAAACTGTGTTATTTTGGAACAACTTATTTTGTACTTAATATATTTAAGTAGTATTTAAATAGTATTTAAGTACTATTTGAAGTATATTTTAATATATTTGTTACTACAGTACAATTATTTTAATGTGTGTTAAAAGTATACTTTTTTAAAATAGGTGAAAGCATGACTTTAGTATACTTTTTATATATTTGCAGAAAGTACACTTCTTTGATAGTATATTTGCAATATACTTTTGACAATTTAAGTATACTTTAAATACATTAAAGTCTATATATTTTTTCGCCTGGGAAGTTATCAGTAAATAAACAAACGCAAGGCATGCTCACTTTCACATGCACACACATGCCTACTCAGCCTCGATATAATTACATTATTTTTCTTTCTTTTTTCTTTTGTTGTCTAGCTTATGCATTTTTCATTTTATGTTTGTAATTTTGTAAAATTTTGCTTCAAATAAGCCCAGTTGGCTTTTTGTCTCTTCCTGCACTGTGATATTAATTTATCTCTGTTGTGATTTTATTGTTTGAATTGTTCAAATAAAAAAAAAAATACCAAAAAAAAAGAAGAAAAAAATACCAAAAACCCCAAAAAGATATATAGTTGTAGATTAGATAGATACTTTATTCATAACCAGAAAAAAACAGACAGATGTGTGATTAAAAACTACTAACGTTAAGAAAAGTCTCCAAGTCTCTTTTACTAGGTATCGATGGCCGTGACACAAGAAGCAACATCCAGGATCTCCTTGACGACGGAGCAGATGAGAAGGACGGAGGACCACAGGACCAGATGAGAAGGATGGAGGACCACAGGACCAGATGGAGAGCGGCGGTTGCCTTTCTGTTAGTGGGCGGAGTAAGTAATCCCTCACTAAGACTACAGAAGTATCATTAATACGATTCCATCATTGGAGGCCAGATTCAACACACTAATGTAAAGGTTGTGTAGTTCAGTTCAAAAGAATTAATCTCTTGTGTTTGTGACAGGACCCCCTTGCCCGTCCACCCAAACCCCCGACACCACCCGCCCGCCCCGCCCGCCACCGAGAGGGCGAGGAGCGTCCCGTTCCCACCGGCACAGAGGACGTAGTTTGTCTCCGTCTGCTTCTTCTGTGCTGGTGGGTTCGGGAAGCTCCTCACACACACAGGAAGCAGCTGTTTGCATCTGCTCACAAATCCAGAAGGAGACGGAAGCTTCTGGCTGAACAAGATTCATAATTATTCTAAACACTTTAAAGCATTTTATTTGTCACATAGAATACTGTATCTTCATGTAAACTGTGTATAGTATTTAGACTGTTATCTCCTGAAGAGTTGAATGATTAAATGTACAACAAAATCTCAATCTGTCTTTTGATCATTAAAAACTACTGGGTCAGCAAACACCACGTTATCTTCATATTGGGTTATAAATCATAACTTTAATGGTTGATTCTTTTATACACTACAATGTTTTAGTGTTTATATTTCCCTTTTGGGTTGTTAATTCATAACAGTGAGCGCTTGGTCACAAACACCGGTGAACTGACAGAGAGGCCGGAGCGAACGCATGCAATGGCAGAGTGGTCACTCAAGTCTTGACTGAAGACTCCAGACTTCCTGTTTATAAATTAAAATATGAAACCACGAGACTGAAAACATAATTTTTGCACTTTCAGGCTACTCGATAGCTGAATATTAAATGCTTAATTTTGACTAGCTTTGAATCAGTCTGAAAATCATGGACCACATTGTTGATAAACTGTTATCTATTGTAATCAGTGTATTTAAATGTGTATATACATTGAATCATAACAATAACTAAAGAAACATTATTCAGTTTTATGTTGGCCTTCACGAAGACGAGGAGGACAATGAAGTCCTTTATGAAAGTTGTATCTGATCTCACTGAAGAACGGATTATGAATATTAGCCTCCTTGAGACTTTGATGTAACAGCTTTGTACATGTCGATCATTCAAGTGTTTCAGAAGGCCCTCCATGTTTTATAAATGTCATTTTGAACCTTATTTGGTGTCAGTACCTGAAAGAAGTGGACAGCTTGTGACCGTGAGTGTCTTTCAGTCACATTTACAAATATATGAACCCAATAGAGTAGCTTAAATCACCATTCAATTGGCAGCTTGCACATTGACTGCAGGTTGTTTTTCATATTTAATATTAGCATTTTTTACACACACACACACAGGTAAGGTACATATTTGATTATACCAATATATAGCGGCTCGGCCCTGCTTATAACACCGTACAAGTGCGGCGTTGACAGCTATTTGACCCTGTGTTCCTGAACGTGTCACAGGAACGTGGGTGTGGCCAATTACTGGATGCAGAGCACCTGTTCCTGGAGCACCTCGGGATAAAAGCCCTCCTCCATGGTAGCTCTCCCCTTGCTGTCCGGCTCATACCTGGTTAGGGCTTTACTAGTTTACACCCCGCACTTCATCATGCTCACGCATTCACATTACTGATGTTACTGACTAACACACTTCACAATTGTAGTCTTTTCTTTAGGACATTTTGGTTTAAGTAGATGTTATTTCATGCATTCTAGTGGATTTTTGGGTGGTATGCTAAAGATGTGCAATACCTGAACTTATTCTGATTCATGTTCATCTGCTCATGACGTGCAGGGCCTTCTAGACTTGAGCTGAACATTCAACCAGAAAACTATTGTTGTGCGTCAATGACTGTTTATGTACCACAATATAGCCTAATTAATAGACCTGTGTTTAAGATTTGACCAAGGTAGGTTGATTGACATTTTGATTACAATGGCATTCAACTAATTATTAACTGAAACCTAACCTATATTGTTAATAATTGTATTCTTAAGAGCAAAAAATGACACAAGATTAGTTAGGGAGAAATATTTTTCATTATGAAACAAAAAAGTGCAACAAATAAAGTGCTTAAACAGTAGCATTTTTAACCAAAACAATGATTCAACACATAAATAAAATAACAAAAAATTAGGTATCCGAATTTTTTACGGTTTGTGGTCAAGGATTTGTGGCCTTCTTGGAGGCCTTGATGACCGCTGAGGGGGGCAACCATCTGAAGCAGGGCTCCAGGTCGGCCATCTTTATGGCCATGATGGAGGACAGGGTGCCATCCAATGCCAGGCTATTTCTGGTCTTTGTTTTATTTAGTCCCACAACTGAAAACACCCTCTCAGCATCTGCATTTGAATGGGGCAACACCAGGACCAGCTTGGCGACGGCAGCAAGCCTCTGAAATTCTTTGGCTCCTGTCACCTATTGAAAATGAACCAAGAACAAAATGGAAAAACATACCATATTTTGTTTTCATTAATACTGTAAGTATACTGTAACACACTTCAGATACAACATGCATAGTTTGCATCATGTACACAATATATGCATGCTTCAATAAAAGCAACAGATGTAGTCAAGCCACACCTGCCAAAAAAAATGTATACCTTATGTTTCCTTGTTGCCATTCCAGCCCAGAAGCTGTCCATATTTGTCCATATCTCTCTCTGTCCTGTCTGTTGCTCCTCTGTCTGTTGCCCTGTTGTTTCTATAAACTGTTCTGGCTGTTCTGACCGTGGCTGGTTCTTTAAATAATATAATAAATGTTGCTTTTGTCCTCGGCATGGCAAAGGTCTTTTACGAGACATCTTTGTACCTTAAAGAATTAAAATGTTTTTAATAACTACTCATTTACAAAAACATGCCTAATTCTATTGCACAAATTTCCTGTCTTTATGTTAAATTCTTTGGAACCTGTTCAAAGTGCTGTTTGGAAAATGATTGAAAGGGTCCTTTTCTTTGGCCTGTAAATAAAAAGATAAATGCTATGTGAACAGCCTTAATAAACAATGCTATGATGTCTTGGGCATGAAGTAAAGAGGTTAACAAGGTGCTCTCCTGCTGCTTGTTATGACAGCTGAGTTTACATTCACCACACAAAATCACACGCACAAAACACAACAAATCATTTCTTTCAAGATTTAAAGTTTAAGACAGTTAACATACCTTAGTCTCTAAGTTTTTAAGAGAGTTAACATACCTTAGTCTCTCAGTTTAAGAGAGTTAACAAGTCTCTCAGTTTAAGAGAGTTAACATACCTTAGTCTCTACGTTTAAGAGAGTTAACATACCTTAGTCTCTAAGTTTAAGAGAGTTAACATACCTTAGTCTCTAAGTTTAAGAGAGTTAACATACCTTAGTCTCTGCTCCTCCAGAGTGTCTCTTTGAAAATATTCTTCTGTTGCCAACTTCGGGACTCTTTGGGATAAATAGGATGTCTATGCAGCGAACAGGGTTACAGATGCGCTCCTTAGCGCCACCTATCGTCGGGGACTTTGAAAAGGAACGAACACGTCTCGTACAGACCTCCCACTCTGCCCAAAATTCAGAATTTCTTTTTGCCGTGAGAAATTGGTTGTGTGGCGTGAGTGCGTGTGAAAACATACAAATGCGTGTCACACGGCGAAACCGTGAGAGTTGGCAGCTCTGTGTGTATATATATATATGTATATATATATATATATATATATATATATATATATATATATATATTGTTTTTAATTGTTTTAAAATTGTGGAACAACGCTAACATAAATGTAAGAATGTCTTACTCATTTTTGTTTTTCAAAAGGATTGTTCGTCAAGATATTTTTGAGGGTTGAATGAAATATATTTTTCCTTCTTCTTCCTAATTTCCTTGTGGTTAACTTAATTGATACGAATGCCTGTGCCTTTTCAGTCATATATTGTATATTGTTGAAAGGCTTTACTAATTGTGTTGTGTGTGATGAATAAAACACTACTACACGATTGGAGAGCTGAGTTTAGCATAAGTGGCGCCCACCGGGTTTTTTTTTATGCATCTTACCCAACTCTGATTTCATCCTCTCGTCAATGTCAACATCGTCTTAATAACCACCGCTTCGCCATCATTGCTTCCTTGAATGCGTGCCCATTAACGTCAGCCTCGCCATCATCAAATGGGAGGAGCGTGCGCCAGGAGCTCAGCCCCCTCAGCCCCCCCCCCACCCACCCCCACACCCACACCCGGTGTGTGTGTTTTTAGAGGGCCGCATCGTGCTGCAGATGAAGCATGGCAGGAGACAACGAGACAAAGCCAGGTGACCAAGCCGAAAATGAGAGCGCTAGTCGGCAGCCTTTCCTCATTGGTGTGGCTGGAGGGACAGCCAGCGGCAAGGTTGGTAGCCTGTGATTTACGCGTTTTAATGCTATTTGTATCTGTGTGAACCGGCTTCAATGGATTGGTTTTGGGGGGTTTTACATTGAAGATGACACGCTTTTATTTGTTCTTCCGGAAAATATTCACAGCCTATTTATAATAATTCAGCTGGAACAATTAGACGAATTATGTTAAATGATGAGTATATAGGACGACCGAGAGCATATTGTATGTCAAACTAACACGTGCGTTGTCAAAATAGGCCTTTTCTTAGATGGTTAATAAAGAAGCATAGTGTAATATATGGAAATCAGATTTAAGGACTCCCATGTATTGCTAATGTGTTTTCCCTTTTTTTATTTTAAAGGGTCGTAATGCTCAGTGTCAAATAATTAGCATTACCTGCGCAGTGTCTGACTATCAGCCCCTGAAATTATGTACCCAGAGTTAGATGTGAGAATTCTTTTTTTTTTTTAATGATCTTTTTTTTTCTTCTGGTGGGTCTGCTGAAATCCGGATTATTTTGTTCCCTCTGTGATACCTCTGATAGAACCTCTGTCTCAAGCGCCTGTTAGATTTTCACTTTTTTGCTAATTTCTCAGGCTGGCTCATTGAGATAACAAATTGTATCTTCAGTGTCATGAGACCAAATGTCTGCGATGTCATTCTCGATTCTGTATTCAATAATTGCTGTTCTCACTCTTTTGAAGATCAGAAACGGACACATTAGTTTGGTTGCACCGTTGCTTTTGTAGAGTCCGTCCTCAGGGAACAGAGGCGGACTCAAAGTCGTTATTCCTCCTTCTCAGTGTGTACAAATGTGTATTCTCCAAATGTCTTTGAGGTAGTCAATCAAATCAAGTAGTCCTGCGCGTTGGATACGGCAGCAAAATGTTATTATTAAAGTGCGCTGTTCCTTGTTGGTCACATTGGTTGATTTAATAGGTGATTTTAAAATCAACCAAACTTGGTTCAGCAGACAGTTGTTTGGGTGTGACTTCCTGGTACTGTGGCCTGTTTCCCCCCCACAACAGTAACTGCTCACAGAGCCACCTGCTCTCCCACACATGTTATCTGAGTGCGGAGTGAACGGCAGTCTTTTTGTTTTGGGAGTTTTCTGTGAGTGTGTCTGTCTGCCGATCCAAGTTTTTTCCTGCCGTTGTTTTGCCATGCCACCTGTTTTGTTGTCCTTGTGTGACTAGTCCTCGGTGTGCAGCAAGATCATGGAGCTGCTGGGCCAGAACGAGATCGACCACCACCAGCGGCAGGTGGCCATCCTCAGTCAAGACAGCTTCTACAGGGTCCTCACCCCAGAGCAGAAGGCCAAGGCACTTAAGGGCCAGTTCAACTTCGACCACCCAGGTGTGTCGGTGTTAATCACCTCATCACATGCCTCAGTTGTGTTCATGTGTCATCTGGCAGCGGGGTAATCAACAATAGACGCCTGCTGGCTGGAAAAATGTGTGTCACCTGCTGGGAAACGTCTGCCTTGATCAGGGGAGATTCCAGCTGGTAATCTGGATGCAATTCAGGAGCTTAGTTATGGGGTTTGTTTTGTAAAAATCCTGCTCCAGAAATAATGTTAACTGCTTTGTTCTCTTTCCCTCTGCATAGATGCCTTTGACAACGACCTCATAATCGCGACTTTGTGGGACATCAAGGAGGGAAAAACCGTCCACATCCCTGTTTATGACTTTGTCTCCCATTCCAGGTGAACGCGTCTATAAGGCTACCTACAGACGCAACATATTTGTTTCAGCCCAGGCACTATTAAAGAGGGCTCCAATGCGCCCAGAATGTGGCAGTAACACTAACTTTAAAAGTGAGAAATTCAGAGCATATCTATGGGCTCTGAGTCGGTAGCTCGCAGCTAACAGTGCTGGCAGAGCTAACAGTGTTTCCCTGAAGGGGGAACCGCAAGGTGGGTGCTATGCTCCCAAGACGACATCGTCCTACAAAGCAAATAGTTTTTTGCTGTTATATTAATGCTATTTTAAACAATAGCTTCAATAGAACAACAGTTGAACATTCAAACGCCACAGAATGAGCTCATCGTTAATGCAAAGTATATTTAAATTGTCTATAGCAGTGGTTCTCAAATGGGGGTAAGTGTACCACTGGGGGGTACGTGAGATTAAAAAAATGTTTTATTTAAAATGAGCATCCATTAAAAAATCCTTTTAAAAATAGTTAATTAATGAATATTCAATTCAAAGCAAGACAGTAGCTTTTACAAAAGAAAGGTTCAATGCGCTCTTGGAAGGAGCAAATGTTCCATGGGCACACGTGTGTTTTTATGTTATGTCTTTTGTACGGCAGGAAGGAAGAGACGGTGACGGTGTACCCTGCTGACGTGGTGCTGTTTGAGGGCATCCTGATGTTCTATTCTCAGGAGATCCGAGACCTCTTCCAAATGAAGCTGTTTGTGGACACCGACGCAGATACACGTCTATCTCGAAGAGGTGAGACATCCCCTCTGGTTTCCAACAGCTAGAGGCAAAGCGCTAAGTTAAAGACGGTTGGACATTTTTCTGAAATATGGCCGGTGTATAGCTTAGCTCGGCCCACAGATGGCTAGACCGGCTCTAAAGGCAAGATGTCAAAGTTAACTCTTCCAATGTCTTCTCTCCCCCAGTGCTGCGTGATATAAGTGAACGTGGGCGGGACCTTGAAAGCGTTCTCGCACAGTACATCACTTTTGTAAAGCCTGCGTTTGAGGAGTTCTGCCTGCCAGTAAGTGCTATTCTACACGTTCTGTAACACTACTCGACACATTGGCATGATTCTGCCCCCGAGCCTTGACTCATGGTCGAACCATTTGTCCTTTTAAAAAAAAAAATTAAAAAATGTATTGACTCTATTCAGACCAAGAAATATGCTGACGTGATCATACCGAGAGGAGTTGACAATCTCGGTGAGTATTTGTGCTTTTGGAGCTGATAAGCCTTAGTATATTAATGGAAGCCAAATGTGCAGACACTTGTCTTAACGGTGTTATCGTAAAGGACACAGCTGTGTTCGTTGTTGGCCTTCTGAGCTGGGAATTAATTGTCTTCTCAAAACTGAGGAAGCCAAAGCATCTGCTGCCGGGAGAACCAAACCGCTTCGTCTGTTGATTTGAGAAAACCATCCAAAAGGAACTGCAAACAAAAACTACGCTGCATAGTCTAAATATCTTGAAGCGGGTTACCTACGCTTGGCCTTGCCCCCAGTTTGTGCCCCGTATTGTCATTACATCGAGGTCACAGAGCTGAGCATCCAGTTACACTCTGCAATCTTTGAACTGAAGATAGCGTGCCATGCTAGCAGGGAGGAAGTGCTTATGCTGCATTCGCATGGAATCATCATTTTTAATGGACGAGAGCACGGCGCTAACGTTTGGAATATGCTACATGCAGTACTAGAATAGTTGCACAAAATACACACAAAACAGCAACATTTCGTCATGCATGCTCTGTTTTCCCCCCATGCCGTCCAGAAGGTGCCCGTCTACTGTCTACACGGGCGGCAACCTCCAAGTCTGAAAAGTGACGTCAATGTAGAAGTGCCTTAAGCCTGCATTCTCTCTACTGGCCATCAGGAGACGACTACTGGTTGCAAATGGAAGTTTGATTGTATAGAATTCAATGAAAAATGACTACTTCTCACTTAATTCAGTAAACATGTGTTTATGGTCTCAATCTCTAGTTCCAAGTCTCCTTCAATACAGCATGATCATTTTGTGAATTCCCATTGAGGGTAAAATAGATGACAAAGCAGGGTATGCTTTGTGCGGGGCTACCATGTGATTGACAGGTTGCTACCAAAGGCATCAGCTGAGGCTGATGGGGATATCATCGGTTTTGCTGGTATTTTGTCATACAACTAATTAATGGACAACAAAAGTCACAGGGTCAGCAAAACTGTATCTTCTGTGGTCCATGATTGTCTGTACACAATTTCAAGGCAATCCATCCGGCAGTTGTTGAGATGCAGTATTTTAGTCTGGACCAACAGACAGGAAATGTTTTGTTTCTTTCCATGCAGTGGATGAATCGGCAGTTTTATCAAATAACCTTCTGGGTTGTTCAAAGATTGCTGTGACTTAAATGTAATGGTCATACATTAGACGCACAAACGGGGACTAACCCTGACCCCGTGATCTCTTTGTCTCTCGATACAGTTGCCATAAATCTTATAGTTCAGCACATCCAGGATATCCTCAACGGCGGTTTGACCAAGCGGCTGAACGGGTGGTTAAATGTTTATGGAACGACAAAGAAGCAGAACATGGAGTCCAGCAGTCGGCCCCACTGAGTGCAGCGCCCCCCGACGAGACCAAGGAGGTGCTCAACAAGCCCAACGTGCGCTACATCGTGGGTAGCAAGGCACGGCTAATTTCCAGGGACACAAAAGGCCTCTTTTTCTTTTTTTCTTTATATGGTTCTGTTTGGACTGAAGAAATGAATCGAAGGGAAAGTATCCCTTTCGTGAAATTTAAAGCTTCAGTTATATATTTCTCTTCAGTTTGTGCACTGTGTGAGAAAAGTGATGGAGATAGATACAAAGGGGCTAACTTGCAATTTAATGAAATGTTGCTGCTTTCCTTGTACCACAACACTGACGAAGCAGAAGCTGCTACGGTGTCTAAATACGATTTCAGAACACTTGACCGCCTTTAAGCATACGACGAATGCCGTCAAGCGACATGCTCTTTAAAGGCAAGGCCTTACCCTTTAGAAGGAGCACTGTGTGACCTGGCGAACTCCCCTTGTGTTAATGCAACTTTTTTTTTTTTTATTTTTTTTTTTTTTTTCAAGCTCTGTATAATTCCTAATTTGACCAGAACAAATAGATTTTGAAGAAACGTCTAATGGTTTGTGATTACAGATGTTTGCGTCTTGTTGTCTCATCTAAATCTAACAAACTGAATTAGCTATTAGTCCATTTGAACGACTGATTCCCACCTCAAACCATCTGATGTATGAAATCACCAAAGATCATTTTCTGTACCATCTTTGTGGATGAATTTTTTTTTTTTGTTTCAATGTTATGCTGATTCAATAAGATGCTAAGAAATTACCACACGGTGTTATTTTTCCTTTTTATTCCCATAAACTTGAATACTCTGATGCGTTCGTATGCAAGTTTAATTTGAGAGACACATTGGAAATGGTGTTTCTTAATGCACTGAGTTGTTTAAATGTCAAGTACAAGATGCCCAATGTAAATGTGCACTGTAAGTGTTTAATGGGATTTTTTTTTTTTTTTTTTTTGTCCTGTGTCCATTTCCTCATGATAAAGTTCTCAGGTACTCTTGTTTGCTTGAGTTGACACATGTCATTTGCATCTGATTTAAAACAAATAATTTTTCGGACAATGTGCTGCTTTCCTCTTATCTACATATTAAAAGGTAAATACCACATGCTTGGCGCCACTTTGTAGATGCCAAGAAAAGGTTAAATAATGAACCTACTTATAAGTTACTGATATTAAGGACACAACTGGTCACAATGTGTCTGTCACTAACTCAGGGGCCACTTAAGTCCTTCTTTCTTTGTGTGAATTTGGGGGTTCATGCATTATTCCGAGGTGGTCTGCCTGGCTGCTAACCTTGCTGTATTTTTAATCAAGCAATATTAAAATTTGACTTTGCAACATCAATGCACAAACTTCTTGTTTCGCCACCAGTTTTATTCCTCATGTTTGGCATGACCTTCGTGTTGAGAATAAAAAAAAAAATTTTAAATAAAGAATTGAAATCCAAATATTGAGGAAGATTGAACTTCTTTTTGGTGCCTGGTCAACATTTTTGAATATGAGCCTGCAATGCATACAAGGTCAGAGGTCTACAGCGATGTCCTATATTCATACTTAAGTCTAAGCAAGTTTGGAGTATGTTCACATTGGAAAAGTGAGACAATAAAGTAGAATCATAGTCGGCATGCATAGAATAAAAAATAAAAAAAGTAGTGTGTATAGTGCATGCATACCACTGTACACACTTTGTAAGGGCAGGACATACTAAAAGAAGAAACGCATGTGATTTGCTACGCATTCTTGATGAGTGTGCCGTTATGGAAAAAGGCGCTGCCGGCAACTGGAATGTGTTTTATTCGTTTATTTTTAATTTTGCTTTATTTACATTTTTGTTTTAGGATGCAAATATGGCATAATTCACTGTACGTACAAAGCGGTGAAGCATGTTGATTTATTTTATGCTAACTAGAAAAACAGTATATTACGAAGACAAGTATACCGTATACAGTTTGTATGGAATTGGGGCACAGAATATACAGTTCACTATTTATAAAAAAGAGAAGAAAAAAAAGGTATAAATTGTAGACATTTTACTTGAATCAGGAGACTTGTTCACAGAAGAAACATTTATACATAAATTTTTTTTCTTCAAATCCACTGAACTCATTATGCATTTGCACAAAGAGCAGGCCCTCTCCTCTGTCCTGCTCAGCATCATCTGAGGTTTGTGAAAAAAGGCACTGCTTTGTTTTACATCCTGGCACTTCGGTATGTGCTCCTCACGAGTACCTCCGACACATCACTCCCTGACTGCGGCGTTCTGACCAAAGAGGCCACGGTACACTTCGCTGCGAAACTCGTCACTCACTGAGCTGTGGTCCACGGGAGCCATGAAATTGACCAGCTTGCTGTGGATGTGGAATCGAACCTTGCGCCCCTTGCTGGCTTTGGTATCTACTTTCTTCTTGATCTTGCTGCGCAGCTTCTGGATGGCCAGCCACTGCCTGCCCATAGCGACCTGGTCATTGGGGTCCGCCGCGCTCGTCCTGCGCTCAATCAGCTCTCTGAGCAGCTGGTGGTAGAAATCATCGTCGTCGAATATGTTCTCGTCCAGATCATTTAGATGCGTGTTTGCTTTCAGCTGTCGCTCCAGCTCCTCGCCCTCTGCGGGGACGGTTTCAGACGTGAGAGCAGCGGCCTCCTTCTTCCCCAGGACCCTGTATTCGGAACGTCGGGTCTGGGTGCGCCGCACCAGCCTCTCATTGTCCATCAGCACCTGCTCCACCTGGGTCAATATGTTTCTGTCGAACGCCCCGAAACCCTTGCTGCCTTTGCCCATAATCAGTCTGGTTTTATCGTGCCACTTTTGCAACGTGGCGTCGCGGTAAGGCTGGAAAGCGGCAAAGCGCTTGGCCATGAAGTCTGGATACTCTGCCACTTCCAGTTTCCGTTTAGGCGCCCCACCGTGCCGGACGGGCGCCTCTTCGTCCTCCATCTCATCACTGTTTATCTCCTCATCCTCAACCTGAGCTTCGGCCTCCCCCAGAGCGATGGCTCTCGTGTCTGCATTCTGGTACAGCAGCTGATCGTGCAGCTCCAGCAGGGATCTCTGAAGGGCTTTCAGAGCTTTGTGGGCGTTTTTCAGCTCCTCCGCAAGTTCGGCGCCACCCCTCCTCTTGAACTCTGGGAAGGTCGGCGTCTGTGGAAGCTGGTTGGCGTTTACCAGCACTTTCTGGATTTTGATTCGACCCTCGAGCAGTTGGTCCCACAGGGCCAGCTGTTGCTTCACAGCCTTCCCTTTCTCGACCTCCTTGTCTACTTTTACTTTAGAAAATGTGAGGACCGCTTCGTCATCCACGCCGTCTTCGTCATCGCTGTCGCTCTCCTCCTCACCACCGTCATCATCTTCACTCACACCCAGGTCATCCATGTCCTCTGTCAGTTTGTGGAAGTCCACTCCCTGAGGAAGGATCATGTCTGCACCCTTTGGCTTAGGCGCCAGTTTAGCATCACTGCCCGCCAACTCCTCATCTTCTAAATCATGTTCTTCTTCATCATCTTCATCCCCCAAAGATTCTTCTTCTAGCGCTTCTATGCTGTCCTCATCATCATCCTCCTCCTCACCAGATGCCTCAATATCCATCAGCAGCTGTTTACGAGAGACTGTCTTCCCCAGATACCGTCTGTCCGTTTCTGAGAGCAGGGATGTGGTGTGCTTCCGCAGGGCACTGAGGCCGACCGCATCTTCATCCTCGTCCTCATTGAATCTTTCTACCACTTTGGCTTTGGTCGTCTCGTCATGGTCATCCTCCGGATCGGCAAATTTAGGCAAAGGATTCAACAAATCCTCAAGCTCAAGAGAAAAGGAGCCTGCCATGGGTAAAATTGATGAAAACCACCACACGTGTCAGGGACGTTTCTTGGTGAGGGGAGTTATGACGTCAGTAATGTGCGACGACCCATGGTAAACGTTTGGTTTTAATCCCTGAGTATTGTCTTTTCCATGCAGAACCTCTCCTTAGAAAATTGGATCCAAAAAAGTGATCAGAATAAATGCAACAAAATATTATTATTATTAACATTTTGAAGAAGGGGGTTGAATGGGGAAATTGTGTATCCATTAATTTCATAGATAGTAAGTATGTGTATAGTATAGTAAGAACCTCCTGCGAGACAGCTCGCGGGGCTTAATTACCCGCGATCTTCTACGCATGCGTACTTGGGTGGCGAGGTACAGGGCTTCTTGCTATTTGAGTTTTGTTCCGCGGACTTTTCTAGGGAGAGGACTTTCTGGACAGTCAAGATGTCAACAAGTGACTTCTACTTGAGATATTATGTCGGGCACAAAGGAAAGTTCGGACACGAGTTTCTGGAATTTGAATTCAGACCCGACGGTAAGTAAAGTTTGTCGGTAAACGGTAATGCGAATGCGTTAGCTGCGCGTAAGCTAACGTGGGCACCCGGTAATAACTAGGCCGCAGCGTCCTCGAGACGAGCTGCGAGCCCCAAATGGACCATCTTTGTTTCACCTGCATTGTATAACTTTAATGCAAATAGTTATTGTCTAGACTGAAGTAATACCGCAAGACTCATTTATTACAAACGCAGTAATATTTGTATACAATATCTCCGCTGAGCGTTTGAGCGCCATGTGGCCAGGAGGGATGTTAACAAACTGAGTTTTGTTTAAAGTCTTTCATTGTTTTCTTTCTTTCTTTTAACCGTAAATTAAACGTTTTTTCTTGCAGGTAAATTGAGATACGCAAACAACAGCAACTACAAGAACGACGTCATGATCAGGAAAGAGGTACGTTGGTGTTTATAAACAAGTTACTGTAAACCGAATCGTCTGCTGTCCATGTTGTTTGGGCTTCTGTCGTTGTGGTCTACACCGTGTAATGGCGCCGTCAACGTAAGAACCACGTCATTGTCTGTAACTTAAGGGGGGGGGTCATTCATTAAGGGGCTTGATGGTCAGCAAAGCAGAGATGTAACATTTCAGTTTTTAATATGAAGATAATCAGTATCTCAGACGTATATGTTATATCTTCTCACATCATATCTGTGTTCATGAATGTATGGCCCAGCTCCACGCATTGACAACCTTCTGTCCATCTTTTCTCTGTGTGCAGGCGTATGTACACAAAAGTGTGATGGAGGAGCTGAAGAGGATCATTGACGACAGTGAGATCACCAAGGAAGATGATGCTCTGTGGCCGCCTCCTGACAGAGTTGGCAGACAGGTTTGTGACTTAAGTCATCACCAGTGGCCTGATTTTGTTTACCCATCTTCTCTCTGTGACCAGTATGATTTTCCGACCTCAATAGAAATGTTTTTTGTTATGACCTGATATTTATCTTTAAATAGGGTCACAGCTTTTTCAAGGACATGCAGAGGATGCCGCCTTTCGATATTTGGGCAATTGTTTTTTTGAACATGGTCCGACACGTCACAGATTTTTGTTAACACTGGCACTGTTGTAAATCAACTCTGGAATGATGGATTTGATCAAATGTAATTTAAGCCGTAGAAATCACTTTCTTGTCTTTGTCCTCATTTTCACAGGAACTGGAGATTGTCATTGGGGACGAGCACATTTCATTCACAACTTCCAAAATTGGCTCTTTGATTGACGGTCAACCAGTCAAAGTGAGTAATTCGTCCCAGTAGTGGGGAAAGGAGGACACTGTATATTTGTCAGTGACAATAGGACTTAATTTTTGAAATTGTTCTGTGTTCCAGGGACCCTGAAGGTCTTCGCGTGTTCTATTACCTGGTGCAAGACCTGAAATGTCTTGTATTCAGTCTCATCGGCCTACACTTCAAGATCAAGCCTATCTAAATGTGGATTTTGCTCGTTTTAATTGATTTAGATAATGTTTCTGTTGTTGTACTACTGCATTTGTACGTTTGCTTTGAGTGGAACTTTTTTATTTTAAATAAAGGGTGAGAAATGTACTACTTGTCTAAGCTACTCGTGATATTTCATTGCAAGTGTCCTTTGCTGGTCTCAACACCATTGCTTAACCTTTTTAATTATGATTTTATAGTAGATGTTCTATATTATATTCTAGTGTATAGGTAGGATCTATCTAGTAAAATATCAATTCTAAATTGAAAGATTGTTTTTGCCATACAAACATGAATGGAGCAAATGGGATTACATTTTATTTTTTTTCCTAAATATATTCAAACACATCAATGAGGCTCTAAATGACAATTTAAATTATTACATAGACAAATGGCAACTATTACCAGCACTCTGAAGCTTTCCCTGTATAATGTTACCCTAAAACATAAAAATTAACTTTATATATATTATACACACGCTCACCGGCCACTTTCTTAGGCACACCTGTTCAATTGCTTGTTAACAAATAGCTAATCAGCCAATCACATGGCAGCAACTCAATGCATTTGGGCAACTAGATGTGGTGAAAACAAGCATCAGAATGGGGAAGAAATGGGATTTAACATGGCATGGTTGTTGGTGCCATACGGGCTAGTCTTGAGTATTATTTTAAACTGCTGATCTGGGATGTTCACACACAACCATCTCTAGGGTTTACAGAGAATGGGACGAAAAATAGAAAATATCCAGTAAGCAGTAGTTGTGTGGACAAAAATACCTTGTTGATGTCGGTCGGAGGAGAATGGGCAGAGTGGTTTGAGATGATAGAAAGGAAACGGTAACTCCGATAACCACTCGTTACAACCAAGGCATGCCTAACAGCATCTCTGAACGCGCAACACGTGAAACCCTGAAGCAGACGGGCTGCAGCAGCTGAAGACCACACACTCCTGAGCCCGACTGGCTCAGTGGTGAGCAAGTTGTCCTTATAATCAGAGGTTATAATTCACCCAGACTCACCGAAACTGGACAATAGAAGATTAGAAAAATGTTGCCTGGTCTCAATATAAGCTGCAACATTCAGATGGTAGGGTCAGAATTTGGCGTAAACAACATGAAAACATGGATTCCTGCCCTGTATCAACGGATCAATTGTGGGGCAGAATTATCTCCTTTCATTCCGTAAAGGAAGATCCAGTGTTTCCTATGCTAAAGGAGCTAAGTAAGGAAGCATTCATTAATTTAGAGAATTCAAACCGCTCTTATCATGGCAGCCACTTAGATACTTCCGGGTCATTTCACTCAGTTAGGAACCTTCCTAAGCAAAAGGGACTATTCGACTGCAGCCGGAGACATGTTTCCCCAGCTTCACATGCTGCTTCCTGTCAGACAGGAAGTCTGTAATCCACTTGCAGGTGGAGTCGGGCAAGTGTAGCTGGGAGAGCTTGTCCTGCAGCAGAGACGGGATGATGGTATCGAAGGCAGAGCTGAAGTCCTACAAACAGGAATCCTGGTGTAGGTTCCTGAGGAGTCCAGATGCTGGAGGACGAAGTGAAGGGCCATGTCGACTGCGCCGTCTACAGACCTGTTGGCTCTGCAGGCGAACTGCAGGGGGTCCAGGAGTGGTGTCGGTGAGGGTTTTGAGGTGGGACAGGACAAGGCGCTCAAAAGACTTCATGACCACAGAGGTCAGGGCGACGGGCCTGTAGCCATTAAGCCAATGGGTGGTTGTGAGGCATGGGCCCCTGCTGAGCTGCGGGAGGGGGAACTGGTGGATGGGGTCATGGGGGATGAGGTAAGGACTGTCCCATTGTCTTTCAGAGCAACCGTAAAACTTCTTCAGCTTGTTTGCCAGGCGGAGGTCTGTGGGCTTGTAGTTGGTGATCTGTCTGAGACCTCTCCAGACAGAAGCAGAGTCACTTGCTGAGTCTTGTGTTGCAGTTTCTCCGATCAGAGTGCTGATATTTAGGATCTCTCACCGCCTTGCTGAACCTGTATTTTGACTCTTTAAGTTCATGTCCCCACTCTGAAATGTTGTAAATGTTCCTTTTACTGAGCTGCCAGAGTTTAGCTGTGAACCAGCATGTTAGATATCAGGGTCAAGTGTGAGAATGACGCACTCACCTGAGATGCAGCTTGTGCGCATATTTATTTTGTCCTGAGCTACCAGTTCCTCTTGGAGCTGTTTTCCCACAGCGTAAGATTCAAGTAGTTAATATAGACCATAACGCTTCAAATAATTACATCGTAAAGGTTGACTCTCTTTTTAGAAACGTACCTGAACTGGTCATCATCCAGCAGAGGCCTCTGGGCAGTTAAATACCTCCTGACAGTATCCTCCAGCTTTGGTATGGGGAGTCTAAACAATTATAAAAAGATTCACCACTTGGGGGCGTAGTAATGCTGTCAAATAGGCAAGAGGTGAATATGATCAGGGTTTCTTGATACAGATGTTGCTGACTGGGCAGAAGCAAACTGTTTTTGACTGTGATAATGAATTAAGATGAATGCTATGATTTCTTTTGTCTATGATTTACAGTTAACAGTCTAAACCTGACTTTCAGTAAGTACTTCAACTTCAAAATAATGAACTTATTGCTTCGTGTCACAATCATATTAGAGTTTCTATTATCCCAAAACTATCGTGTGTGGTAAAAGACAGGATATGCTCATTTGTAGATATGCACTTTTTCATGACGCAAAACAATTTTATAATTTATGGCAAATTAATTTACTGGAAGCAGACTGAACACCTCCTGGGTTATTATCGACGCAAAGCACAGGCTGAAGCTAACGGACAAAGGCAACATCTAAAAAGACACTGAGTCACTTCAGTTGACTACAGGTGCTATTTATAATGCTAACTTGTCTCCTCCATTCCTTTCCTCGCCTCTTAGTCACGCCCACAAGAGGAGTCGAGGACACAGGCATCTAACAAAAGAGAGACTCTTTCCTCAGAACTGTTGTAAATAACTTTGAAGAGACGTCAGTTAAATATGATGTGTGATCTCTGTCAGATGAGCACACCAGTGTTCATTACAACTTGTTAATTAAATTCACAAGGTGGCATAATGTAATTTTGAGTATAATCCGATTATATTGGGGCACGTTTTACACTGGGATGACATACAGGGAAATGTTTCACAGGTGATAAAAGACCTTATGTTTCACTAATGTGTTGCACACACGAATGTGAGGCTCTTTAGTTTGAGTCATGGTGCTTTGAATAGAGTTGTACTTGATTAATACTGGAACCTTTAAGCTGACAAATCAATATTTGAGATGCCAGTTGAACCATCATCAAACAACGTTTGCCCAGAGGCATTTCTCATTTCCAGTTTGTACATCCTCCATTCCTTTCCTCTCTTCCTTTCCTCGCGTGACAGTCCCGGCCACGAGAGATGCCAGCGAAGGAGAGAGGAGAGAGGAGAGAGGAGAGAGGAGAGAGGAGTCTCTGTAGTAGTTACTCCCCCTACCAACCTGTGTGGTCCAGCTGTTCCAGGTGTGGACCAATGAGTGTTGTTATGCCTCTGATGCTGCTAAGTCTCTCCTCTGCAGTGCTCCAGCGTTGTCCGCTCCCAGCTGAAGACTGCTGTCAATTAGTGTTGCGTTCCGTTTTAAGAAATTAGTTTTCAGTTGTTGCCTTTGTGAACATTTTCAGTTTATCATGAATAAATCCTTTTTGTTTTTTCATCCGTTGCCCAGGATTTTTTCCCCCTGGATTATTGATATTGTTACTCCATCATCCCCTGGTCTTTAATTGGGCAACGTAACAGTGACATATATGATTGGGGGATGTATATGAACTTGTGAGATAGATAGATACATATACTTTATTCATCCCCAGGGGGACATTTGGTTGTAGCAGCAGCTAACAAGGTTGCAGAGTAAACATAAAATATTTATATTAAGTATGAAAATGAAAAAATGCACAATATATAATAAAATAGTAGGACATTAAATTTAAGATTAAATAATAAAGAAAAAGATCTGTCCAGAGGTCATATATTATACAGTCTTATAGCAGTGGGAAGGAATGTTTTCCTGTATCAGGAACAGGGTTGCAAAATTCCGGGAATATTCAAAGTTGGAAACTTTCCACGGGAATTAACGGGAATAAACGGGAATAAACGGGAATAAACGGGAATATACGGGAATTAACGCGAATTAACGGGAATAAACTGGAAATGTTGGGGTAATTGAACTGTATTTACCTTGTCATAAGCAGACATGCATGCAAACATTTATAATACACCTTTTAAAAATGACATTTTTGACATTTTGTGAGTAGAACGTTATTCTTTCATCGAACAAAAAAAACATGAACGTTGAATAAAAAAGGTGTATTCCCAACCCAATTTTTTTTGTGTGTTTTTCCCTGAGGTCTAAATGATGGAAAAAGCTGTAAACAGTTAGTCTACTGTATACAAATAAACTTGGTATTAAAATGAACATGGCTTCAGTTTACCAAGTAATTAATATGCTAGGTAATGACAAACAGTGTTGGGAAAGTTCACTTTCTACATGAACTAGTTCAGTTCATAATTCAACATTTTTAACTAAGTTCACAGCTCCAAAAAATGAACTAGTTCAGTTATTTTTTTCAATATGTTGCGAGCTATAATTGAAATCTCTATCTGTCTGCAATACCGCTCTTGGCCTCTACACAACTCGGCGCTCTCACACTTGCCAGGCATAGGGCTGAAACGTTCAGACAACACTGATGACAAAGACGTTCAAAAACGTTTATGTTTCTGGCAGACAATGTTCCCAACCAGCTGCATTCAGGGTCCAGCTGAGGTAGGCGTGCATAGTCTTGTTCTCAACTACATTTAAGTTCCCTGTTATATGCTTTTGCAAAAAAACTTTTTTCAAAATTCCCCAAATTCCCGAGACAAAAGTCCCGTGGAAACTTTCCGGAAATTTACCGGAAACTTTCCGCCCCTTTGCAACCCTAATCAGGAATGTATCAGGAATGTTCTCCTGTATCTGTCCTTGTGACAGGATGGTCCGGGTTATCCAATATGGACAATCATTTCTGCTCCGGCAGCAGACTACAGAGAAGAACAGAGCACTGGCTACAACACACTGGTAGAACATCTCCAACATCTTGCTGCACACATCGAAGGATCTGAGTTTCCTCAAGACTCCTCCCCTTCTTGTACACAGCGTTGATGTTGGCCTTCCAGTTCAGTCTGTTGTCGATGGAGACACCCAGGAACGTGTACTCCACCATACTTCTCCTCACCTACAAAGCCTTGATTGGTGATGCACCATCATATCTTAAGGAGCTTGTATTGTATTGTATATTGCCCCACTAGAGAGCTGCGCTCACTAAATGCGGGGCTACTCGTGGTTCCTAGAGTCCTAAAAAGTAGATGGGAGCCAGAGCCTTCAGTTATCAAGCTCCTCTTTTATGGAACCAGCTTCCACTTTCAGTCCGGGAGGCAGACACAGTCACCTCATTTAAGAACAGACTTAATAATTTCCTCTTTAATAGTGCTTATAGTTAGGGCTGAATCAGGTTTGCCCTGGTCCAGCCCCTTGATATGCTGCTATAGGCTTATAGGCTGCTGGGGGATGTTTTAGGATACACTGAGCACCTATCTCCTCTTTTCTCTCTACTTATGGATGAATTTACATTTCTCCACTTCCCATTACTAACTCTGCTTCCTCCCCGGAGTCTTTGTGACTTCACGTCCCCATTGGACCTGGCTGTGTCTGATGCCTTCTAACTGGTGGGCCGGCCTCCTGCCTTGGCCCTGCTGATGCGCCTCCCCTCTCTACCTCCTTCTGTTTCATGGATTGTGGAGGTCTGGATCGTGGTCTGGATCCATGCCTACTACGAATTATTCATAAATAGAAGAAGCCTTTGTGCAGCTCACCAGGGGGTCAAGGTGTTTGGGAGGCGTGTTGTGTGGGGGAGACAGATGAGGGCTATGAACTAAACCTATTGATGTAACATTTTAGCTCGTTGGCCCTCTCCAGGGAGCCCTGGTCGTCTCCCTCTAAACCTTATAGCCAGTTATCTGCTTCATTCCGGTCCACACCTCCTTCACATTGTTCTGCTGGAGTTTGGCCTAATAATATATATCACTGTACTTTTTATACAAACATTTGTGGTGCTTTACACAATACAATATATTAAGGCTGTTGTACATACTTGTGTTAAAATGATGCACATTCTTGTCACACCAGGGTGTGAATTAAATGAACACTTTTATGCTCGTCTGACAGAGGGAATAAAATACAACGCTGTAACAAAACCTTTGGAAGGTGATGAAGCCACAAGCCAGAGGTCAAACGTGTTGAGTGCATTTCTTTTCTCATAAACAAATGTATTACTTGTCTAAGCTACTTGTAGAATTTCATTACATGTGTTATTTGCTAGTATCAACATTATGATTTAACCTTTAATGATGTTATAGTATATATTCTTGTGCAAAAAGCTTTTTTACTGAATAGTATTCAAACATTTATGAAATATTGAAACTATTTATTACATTTTTATTTCCAAATACATTCAAACAGATCAATGAGAAATTATTACAGTGACAATCAGCAACTGCACTGTTAATTTAACATTTTGATAAGACACAGAAGCTGACTTCATACTCTAATCTGTAATGCAGAGCAGTTCATCTGCCGCATAAATATTACCAGCACTCTGGTCTCGCGACTTATCACTGCATCATGTAACCCTAAAACATAATCACAGCTAACGATTACAATCAGCTGAAGTACACTGCAGACAGATGATTAAATCAGTTTCAGTTGAAAGTTATTTTTTACGGTATTTTAGGTTCAATGTGTTTTTTTATGATACAATAATTCTGGTGGCTTGTGTCTACAGCTTAAGGTTTAAATAACCTCTTAAAAGAACACACTTAAAGTCTCAATCACCACTGTTTCATAAAATCAAACATTTTTAATGATAAACACTTGTTTCTTAGCCGAGTTTCTTTCCTTCCAGGACACTGAAAATGTCCTCTAAGGACTTGTGGACACACTGCAGGAATTCATGGACATTGCGAGTTGGGTAAGCTTGGAAACATTGCAGCCGATCCAGTCGTCATGGACACCGTAGCCAACACCAAAGCCATCAGGCACCACCGGGGCAAAGCCACCAAGATTCACAGCTGGACTGGTGAGGGTGCTCGTGGAAAGGATGTTGTGGTTGATGGCAGCGTAAGCTGGTTCTTGTGTAGAGGCTGTGCAGAAGGCTCGTTCTTTGAATTGGCCAGGTATCGCAGGGCAAACAGGTGACGGTCGAAACCTTGTCCTAGTGAGAGAAATAAAAGAAGTGGTCTGAAAAAGCTCATTACAGATTTTTTTTTTATTTTGTGCACACAAGGTTAAGAATAAATTAGGTCTAGACATGAATCCTTGCTAAGAACCTTTTAAATGACCAACAATGAAGGACTATCTTGTCAGTGTAATTACTGTATGATACACACCCATAGCTGCTTCTTTGGTGAGCTGTCCATGGTATTTAGAAGCATTCAGTCAGCATGGCCTGTAGTTGCTCCACACTGTGTTGTCCTGGCTGGAGAACAAAGGCGTGTGAACATCGTTGTGTGTGTATGGTGGCTGGCCGGATGGTTTCTGTGCGGCCATGCCTGAACGCTGCAGTGCTACAGGACTCATATGTGGCTACGGTCTGTCCATACTGCCTCAGGAACCCCATTTGAAAAGCCAGCTGGGCTACAGCATCTGGACTGATCTTGCTCTTCTTTAACTGTGCCTTGCCACCTTTCGTGAACTGCATGGCATCAATGGTGAGGTGTCGATACAGTTGAGTCAAAGTTTTCTTTGGCTTTTCTGATGCCGTTCTCACAGCTCGCTGTCCAGGTTGAACTTTAGTCTGCGCACAGCAGAGGCTGAATCCACAGCAGCAGCAGCAGAGCCCGGGTTCACCAGCGGCCGCTCTGTTGTGTCTTTAAAGATCTCATTTTGAACTCTAAGTACAGCTACGCCGTCACCCCATGAAGTGCTCAAAATTGATGGCTGCCTGTCCATCTTTGGTCAGAATGACTGTGAAGGACTTGTCAAACCACCGGTTGCAGCCGTCGCCGTGCAGCATGTTGTGGGAGATGTGGATGTTGTCCCTCATGCTTTCATCGTCCAGGCTGAGACAGAAAAGGGCGCCGTCAACACTCTGTAAATCCTCTGCGTTTCCAGCAGCTATCAGCTTGTCCCTCAGCCCGGCCCACACATCCCTGTTCTCACTGGTGAGGACCCCGAGAGGAAAGGCAGCCGCTGGCGTTGGGTCGGACAAAATGTACTTCAAGTGGGACTGAATCTCTGCAGGCTTCAACAAATTCCCATCCCTGTCTACAATGTCAAACACATACATGTTGCCTTTCCTCATAACGAGGAGATGTTTCGCTTTCTCGTTGGTGAAGAGCTCATCTCTCCTCCTCTTGGGGATGCGAGTTGAGTTGAAGAGGCGAAAGTACTGAGACATGTCCAGGGGGTAAGCATTCACCATGTAAGCGCCATACAAGACAGTGAAGACGGGACCCAGCGGATGAACCTTTTGAAGCCGTCTGTGTCGCTCTTTGCCGGGTTGAGGTTGGAAAACCTCCGGCTCTAGTAATCCAGCTCGCAGTGTTTTCATGAAGCGCACTGCTGAACACACTACATTGGTCGCCCGCACAAGCTGGTCATTGTACTCGGTCTTAGGGTCAGGATTGAAGGACATGAAGGGGTTGGAGTTCAGCACCACAGAGTCACGAGCTGACAGATACATGTCAAACCATGGTCCTGAGAGAAAATAAATTATATAACAAAATTCATTAGTGATTGTATGCATTTGAGTTGCTCAATGTTAGGGTGGTAAGTGTCAGAATGACAGACTCACCTGAGATGTAGCTTGTGTGTTTATTGCTTTTGTCCTGAGCTACCAGGTCCTCATGCAGCTGTTTCCCCACACCGTTCTGGAAATCCTGTGCAATTTTCTCTGTTGTTCTGAGGATTCACAGTTTAGATTGTTGCAGGTAAGATTCAAGTGGTTAGTCTTGACTTATTAAAAAGGGTTGACTTTCCTCTCTGCAAATCTTACCTGAACTGGTCATCATCCAACAGAGGCCTCTGGGAAGCTAGATACCTCCTGACAGTATCATCAAGCTTTGGTATGGGTAGTCTAAACATAAAAAACAAAAGTGAAATGACCAAATGTAGCCTCTTAACAGTCCAGTGAATGTGAGATGTCAGTAGATGTCATGCCACGGCCCCCTAGTGGCCATCGACCTCAAATCAAGTGTGCACTTTCACCTCCATTCAGTATTAACACCTTGCTACATTCACCTGCCATTTCCAGGGTAGTTCACATTTAAACTAGACCCAAGATATCTTGGATGAAATGTTAACGTTAGAGTGATGTGAATATGCGTCTGACAAATGTGACATTTGTTTTCTTACCTGGGTAAACTCTTCTGGTAATGCATCGACGGCACAACGCTTTGGCTCAAATACTCGGTTGAAGACTCCTTCTTGCTGCTGTAGTGTCGCTTATGGAGGCCCAGAGCAGCAGTTCTTAAATGAATCCCGGATTTCCTCAGAGAGGCAACACATTGCATTGGAATCGGACTGGCCATGGTGTTGTTAGCTGACTTAATGCCTCCTGCGTTATTGACGATGAAACGTAAAGCACACCGGCTAAAGCTAAAGGACACAAGAAAAAACTAAAGTGACATCCGCGTCACAGCTCACCTAGTCAACATTAGCAATCAGCATTAGCTGACAAGTATATTAAAATGTTAAATTAGAGCAAAAATAAACTATTACGCACTGAATAGACAACCGGAAGTCTGACTGGCCAACCACGTCACGTGACTTCTTCTTCTACGCCTACCTACCGGGCAGGGTGTAACCGATGGCGGTGTGGCTGTTACACATGCGCAGTGTAGCTGGAGCTGTCACCTTTAAAGGTGACAGCTCAGAGACGTATAATTATCATACTCTGCTTGAACTGCCACGAGGTGCGTCTGGCAAATGTTATAAGTGTCCAAACTTGAGAGTTTGCACTTATCGCCATTTCCAGAGTTATTTTCCTTCCTCCGACCAAGGAGGCGGGACCTTAGAGCCTGGAGGCGGGGTTAAAGAAAGCGCTTGTCAATGGACCTCATCGTGCAAAAGGTTAGGGTATTTCTTTCAAAAGTAATTGGATTCAACAATAGAAAATTCAATAATTGAGGTTTACATAGTGGAGATAGTGGCAGTGTTTGTTCCACTCAGATGGGTGGAAAACAACAGACATGATGCTGACATACTCAGACTACAACCCTAGTAACTTTAAGGTCTTAGCCGTCAAGATACACTGCATAGTGCTTCAGTCAGTCACAAGGATAGCAGATCAGGGAGGTCAGGTAGAAATCCAGTGGGTTCCAGTGCATCGGGGTGAGGGTGGATGAGTTGGCAAATAGGGCTTTAAAGATAGAAAAAGCTAATTAGTACAAGTAACGCAGAGGTTAAGTGTTTAATTTGGAGGGGGGACGTCAACCGAAAGTGGCAAGAGAGGTTGGACTGAGATGGGAAATGGAGGGACCTATATCAAACTCAAAAGGGTGTCAACATTACCTGGGTAGGTAGTGGGCACAGGAGAGAAGGAACCACGGTCAATGTTGGGACATTGTGCACTAAACAAAACACTGAAAATGATAAGGAAACACGAGACAGGCATTAAAAAGATCCCTGAGAAGGGTGAAAGAGCATGGGTTAGGGTAGTGTTAGCTTTCTAAAGGGACATAGGGTGTTTGATATGAAAGATAAGCAGGGATAAGGTGTTAAGGTGGACTGGGATTTTAAAGTAAAGACTAGTGTATACAACTTAATATATAGATTATGGTGTGTGTGTGTGTGTGTGTGTGTAGTGTGTGTGTGTGTGTGTGTGTGTGTGTGTGTTTTGGGGGATACATTGTAAATATATTATCTGATCCACATTCTATACCTATTTGTATCTGATTGAACTGACAATTCATTGTCCCATTCATATGTGAAGTCATTTACAGAGGAAGGCAGTTCCCTTTTCCACAGAGCTATTTCATCCACAGGCATGAACAGTGTATATTTGGTAATGATTATATAACTCTTTGAGTTCAGGCAGTAACCAATAGTCTGTTCATTGATGTAAAAACAAACAATACAGTATGACATTTAAAAAGCACATTCACCAGTTAAAATCTTAAATGTGCAAGATTATTGATGCTGTGCAGAAAAAGGTTTAAACTTCAGCTGGCGGCTCACTTGCTGTGAACCATCCATTTCTAATATTTTACTTTGTGGTCTTGCGGCCAGCAGAGTGCAGTGTTTTCCTGATTTGTAAATTAATATCACAAAGTTGTGTAGTCTGAGCTAAAACTACACACACACACACACACACACACACACAGAAAAAGAGCAGGATAGCATCGCCTGGCTTCTCATATCGGGTGAGAGAGTGAGTGAGTTGGATGCACAATTTTTTCTGTTGTCGGGCCTCTACTCATGCTGTGTCCATTGAAGGCAGTGCCATTTACACACCGATACCCTCTTTGCATAGCCTTTGTAGAGAACACACATCAGCACATTACATTGTCCTAATCTGATTGGATCATATCCAGCAGTCATCTGTTACCTGTTGATATGCTTACCTCATCACATTGTATGTATCTGTATCATTTAGAATGATTCCACAGAACATTGTGGGAACACTCTTGTAAGTTACACATATTTGTATTGATTATTTGATTCTAATGCAAGATGTATGTGATGATACGTGTGATGAGACAACAGCACTGCTTTTGCTCAATTTAAACCATGAGCCCAGATAACTGTCCAAAACCTGATGTTACAGCACTCTCTGAAAGGCAGCCAACACAATAATACCTCCACCCCCATTTCTACTTAAACCTTTTCGAACAGCGCTAGTAGCTATACTGTACAACTGTGAATAATATAGCTCATACACTAAGGTGCATAGGAATATTAGTTGCTTAATTTTCACTAAAATGCTTACTCAGATTCACCAATGTGGCTGTGAAATGAGCACATAATGTCATCAGTGCCTCTCCAGCCTCAAGGAACTAACAGTCTGCAAGTCAATACAACTGCAATACAACTGTTGAATGTATGCTTACTTTTTTCTACAGACTCTTAAAACTTATACTTCAGTTGTGTAATCCACCACAGGTCTACATCGACATTGTCTGTTACATTATGGGGTTCTGCCGTTGCAGTGCACATGGATATGATGATTGATTTGAACTGCATCAACTTTTGTTTTCATTAACAATTGCACACGTACAATTTCCTAAATTTGTTGATAAGAAACAACAAAATACATTTAAACTAACATGCCAGGGGGGCATAATAAAAAATAGAAAATAAAGAAATGGGTGTCCTCTTTTTTATTTTATGCACAAACGGATTGTATAATTACAAACATATATCACAGGTATAATGCCGTTACTGTTCTTTTTGTTGGAAAAGCACTGAACTGGATCAACTCAAACAAATGTAAGCACTGTGGCGTTTAGTTTTCTTTTAAGGGACTCCAGCAGGTTCCTCGAGTGTCCTCTGATTAAAACAGATGAATAGACGTCAATGGCGGCCTACAATACAAGAATAAACAATACAAGTACAAAATAAACAAGTAGTTTATTTTTCTGAATTGTTGGTTTTTTTTTTTTTTGTAGCTAAGCTAATATATATTTTTAGTGTCCGGGGCTAAAAGTGTGCAACAACTTATGGTAAGTGTTTTTCAAGTTGACATGTGTGGGGCTGTTCGTGGGTCCTCTGGCTTATCTGGCATCGACACATCGAGTCTGAAGATCAGTGACAGAAAGAAGAAACAAGGAAGCTAAGTTCGCAAACAGCAGCCAAAGTACAAGCTAGCTTTTGACGAGCCTTACTGCAGTTTGGCCTGTTAAACCTGCGACGAACCCCCCGCGACCTGCACGGTAACGTCACGGCAACATGCTCGAAAAAAAGACACCCCGGTAAGAGGCACCGTGAATGGTTGTATCGAGAAAAGGCGAGTGACGCGTATTTGAATGGTACCCCGAGGTGGACAATTAACGCTAAATGTCAATCAGGCGGCCAACGTCAGCCATGGGTACGTGAACGTAAGTCGACGTCCCTTAACTCTCGGTCCCTTACACGTTACTGCGAGGCGTTAGCTGACGTGGTTACAGCATGCTAGCGCTCACGCGCATCGTGTCGTTACACTGCAGGTGCTTTAATGTTACCTGCTCAAGAGCTGTTTGAGGACGACCCGTCGGTGGTGTGCAGTGTTCACGTTTCCCCCGTTAACTGGCGAGATGACGGGGGGCAGAAAGAAGATGGTGACCGACTGAACCAGGCACCTTTTTATCCAATTTTGGTGAAACTGATAATTGGGTGGGATTGTGTGTTTTTGTTGAGTCCCTTCTGTGTTTGGTGTTTACGTGTTATGATCTGGATTTGACATGGATGAGCACGTGACGTTCAGGTTACTGAGATCCAGTGGTAAGAATATACAACATGTGCATTCAAAGTAAGGTTTGATCAGTGGTGGTTTGGTCCTTGGCAACCATATGACATTACGTTTCTGTGCTTTGTTTTTTATCACCTTTTCTTTTGTTATTGCTTAGTCTCACAATGTTGCCTTTGCTTTCACCCCGTCTAGGATTAAAGTCATCAACACCAGTGCTAGTGATGGACTGGAGGGGTTCAAGGCACATGCTGTGTTCCAGGAGATCAACAAGAAGCTCCAGGAGGTGATTACATGACTTATAATAGCAGTCCATGTTGTTCATCTCAGACCCGGGACTTTTTAGTATTATCACATGTGAGGGCTATGTATTCTCTTAGACTTTCATTTCAGTGGTTCATTAAAAAGGCAGCTCAATAGTTTGGTTTTAAGTAATTTGTTAAACATATAGATTTGCATACGCATTCATCAATCCATCTAAATGTATACAGTTAAGTCCATTTTATTTCTTAAATAAAATAAGTGTAATGTAATTTGTATTGCCCAATATCACAAATTACAAATTTGCCTCAATGGGCTTTACGATCTGGATTGCATACGACACCCTCTGTCTTTAGACCCTCGATTTGGATAAGAACAAAACAACTTTAATAGGGAATAAATGGAATAAACAACAGAGCGAGCCCTCTCACAGGACATCATGCAGTCTGTGCCATACTCCTACAGGGGCCTTAAGCCTCACGTGGCACATTTTAGATCACGTCCAAAACTCATTTAATTTTGAATCAATCAGACAAATGGTTTCCTCCAGAAGTCAGTGTTGTCAAGCAGTCACCTTTGGATGACCTCAATCACATCAGATTCATCTTGAGCTCTCTGTGCTGTCTTTGTAATGAATGGGATTTGTCATCAATGAGAAATTGGCGAGAGCGGAGCATGCGGGATACTTAAAGGCACGGCTTAGTGTAATATCTTAGGCAACTGATCGGACAAACAGATGGAAGTTTTTAGATGCAGAGCTTATATTTAGTGAGAAAATCTGTTTACATATTAGTTGAATGTTGAGAAAGATGTGGATGTTTCTGTTTCTAATCGGATCCCAGTTGTTTAGGGAGATTTAGAGTAGTATCCCTACTTTTTGTTATTTGGTATATATTTAACTGGTGAGTGATCTTGATAAACACAAGTTTGTTTTCTAGTTTATTTGGTGTTTTCTCATAAAAAACTAAACCTGTATCCATCAGGTCAACATGTTCATTGCATTTCCTTCCTGATGATAAAGAATGGCAAAGAAATTTCTTTGTGTTCATTTACAATTTCAAGCCTACATTTCATTTTTTACATCCATCTTTTTCTTTGCACCACTATTGGGGGAAATAAGACAAATGTGAAAATAAGTCTTTTTTTTCCCTTCATATTCTTTAAATTTTCCATAAACACGGTCCTACGCATTCATACACAGATATTTAGTATGTGGTTATAAAGACCAATAACTTCCTGGAATACATATTGTGTCACATGTGAAAGGATGGAAGCAATATGATGTGGCCTGCTTAGCTAAGTGACTGAGCTTGTAATACATACAGGTAGTGAATACTTGCTGTGTGTGGGGTTTACTGTGTGTCTAAGTTATGTGTGCTTTGAACAGGAAGGGGAGCAGTTTGTGAAAAAGATCGGGGGAGTGTTTGCCTTCAAAGTAAAAGACGGCCCAAATGGACAGGAGGCAACTTGGTTTGTGGACGTGAAGAACGGCAGAGGCTGCGTTCACAATGACGCAGGTAAGCGACATGGGGCCTTTTTTTTGTCTCGTGTGACAGTGGGAACGTTATAGACGCATGTACTCGTGTTAATATTCAACTGTGGTTGGAGGTTTAAAGTACAAGGTCTGCACAGGGTATTTTTCAGCTCAATCTGTGTATCATTTATTAGATGTTTACATTCGTTTTTGCCTCAACAATACCTGCCAGTCACTGAATAGATATCCCAACGATGCACATTCCTGTTTTTGAACTGAGCCATGTGTGTCTGTGCCCTGCAGCTAAGAAAGCCGACTGCACCATTTCCATGTCGGATACAGACTTGTTGGCCATGATGACCGGGAAGATAAACCCACAGACTGTGAGTATTCCATCTCTGTGTGGGTTGAGGTGGACTCGTGTGGATGGGGATTCTCTTTCAGAGGCGGCGCAAGTTTTCTTTCTTCGCCCTATCTTCTCAAGGGGTTGGGAGTATTTAAATTGTACCTGTCTCACCCACAACGTGCGTTAAATGAAGTCATGTTCTGGCTCTATCGTGGCTGCTGGAAGAATGTCAGTCTAGCTATTGTGCCGACGGTAACCTTTCTGTTTTCCCAAAGCAGCAGATCTGTTCTTGTACTAAAAAACCCCCGCATTTTGTAAGAGATTAGTGTTGTCATGGCAAGTTGTACAGGTCGGAGTAAAAACTCCTGCTGCCGTTGTGGCTCTGTGTAGCATCCCACTGCGGGCGTCGTGCCTGAGCCTGTGCACTAAACCGCTGTGGGGACGGCAACGTAACAAGCTGTCAAACTTCTTTGCTATTATAGTCTAATGAGAGATGAGGACAAAATTGGACTACATGGATTTTCCTTTTTATTGAAATGAAAAATGGCTCCAACATGTAATAATCACATCAAATGAAATACAGTGACAGCCCATACAAAAAGGAATTTGCTCCATATGGTGGCTTGTAAACCAATGAATAGATAAATACAATGTAGCCTATGCGAATATATGATATAAGAGACTTGGCTTTGTTGAGCCTGTCATTGCATTTTGATGCCTAAGGGCAGCGCCCCTTCTACACTCAACAAACAGTGCTGTCAGAACACCATCTAATAGTTGAGCTTGTGTGGGATTATTATTCCTTATTTCATGTGCCTTTTGGGGGTTATATATATGTATTTTAGGGGGAAAAAAACAATGCATTTGAATACTGATTTGGAAGTTGATTTCTATGGCAATGATCGAAACTTTGAAGCATTCGGGTCAGCGTTAGAAGAAAGCTTGGATGTATTTGTTTGTATTTGCAATGCTGATTGTTCACACCCAAGTCGAGACCCATCTCAGTTGAATCACTGCAGTCTTCTTTTGTCAACCATTGCCATTGTGCCCAGAGCGATGCAGGAACCGCATGCCATGCTTTGCATTCTTCAAAGTTCTTTGTCTAAAAATCACCCTCACCACAAAACTGCAGAAATAAAGGGGGATGACATCTCTAACCGGGAGAGATGCTTCATGCACACTTTGTATTTATCTGACTGTGTGGAAATGGCTATTTTCACGTTGCAGATGATGGACATAGGAATGAAAACATCGTTCTCACATGTAAAATAAGAGTTTAGAAATGCATGCCATCGAATCAACAGATTGGTCCTCCAGTTGGATGTAGTGCTGACAGGATATGTAGTTAGCACCTGGGCCAAATTAAAAGGAAACGCTGTTCTGCGTCATTAATGGCTGATTGTGCCAATTTACCGCCCTCACACCGGAGCCCATGAAGCCGCTGCTGTGTGGGGTAAACACATTAGACAGATTTCCTGCATACAGGGGAGAGCCCTGACCATTAAATAAGATTTGTTTCATGTCCGTCTTCGAAATCCAACGTGATCTGTGTGCAAAAGGGAATGGAAAGTTCTCTTTCAGCACTGTTTCAGGTATCCTCTAACATGTTAGTAGACATGGAGCTTTTAAGGGCAAGGCTGTCAGCAAATCCCATGAAAAGACCTAACCCACCATTGAATTGATCCTCTCAACCTGTATTGTGTATCCAAAGCCTGATGCATCCTATTCTTCTGTGCCAGACGGCTCCATCCGTCTTAAAAAACACACATGGCAGTTTATTTAGACTCAATCCCACATACACCCTCATGATGCGCACAAGAAAATTAAAGATAAAAATACATTGTCCTTGTTTTCATTGTCCGTTTATCTTTTTTGTTATGTCACAAATATAGGCCACAAAATCTGAACAAAGTATTGTTACGTCAAATCCCACACAGTTTAAAATGATTGACTCATCCTGCACTCGGGAGTGTTTACAAACAAATATGATCAAATCAAATGAGACATTTGGCGACTAGCTGGTCATAACACTGTCGGCGGACTATCGAGCAAAAACGAATGAAAGAAAGTATTGTCTTCTTGCAGCACAATGAAATGCAGTTGTAGCCTGTTTGCAACACAAGAAACAACAACAAAACATTTCTCTGGGCAATATGGCCGACATACCCAGCCACCCATTCTCCGGGGGCAGGCTCGCGAGGGTAGTGGGCTTAGGAGGGTGTTCCGGACGTCACTCTCCCAAGCAACCTTTCCCAGCTCCTCCTGGGGAACCCTGAGGCGTTCCCAGGCCAGAAGAGACATGTGATCTATCCGGCATGTTCGGGGTCTCCTCAGACGTTGGATGTGCCTGGAGGCGCATCCTGGTCAGACGCCCGAGTCACCTCAGCGGCTCTACTCCGAGCTCCTCACCCTAACTCTAAGGCTGAGCTCAGCCACCGAACGACAGAAGCTCATTTTGGCTACAATCTCCTTCTTTCGGTCACTACCCAAAGCTCACGGCCACAAGTGAGGGTTGGAGCGTAGATAGACTGGAGGGAGGCCGGATGCTCTTGTGACACATAGCCAGTTAAACAGTTACCATTGGCGTCCTCCTTACTTCACAACAGTTGGGGCGGAGCCAACAGTCCTCTGTCGCTACGTATCGCCCTAAACTCTAAAACCCACCCACTTTTTAACGGTCCAATCAAATCCGATTTAAATCTCTCTTGTGACTGTGCACCGCTCAAATATTGTGTTTCACTGTACAGAAGCTAAAGACGCTCTCACTTCGGTTTCACTGTGTGAATCCGCAGCTGAAAGTAGGTTCCAGCAAATGCACTATTTACTGTAACGTTGCTAAAAAAGAAAAACACAGCTGAGCCCATGTGTTTTGGGAAATTAGTCTGGCTTTTAAGTAAATTAAACTACATATTTGCATTTAAAGCTGTTTGTCAGCAACAGGAACAAATGGGCTTGGGCCTGAGAGCCACAAAAGGATGCTGAAAGTGGACCGATGCATTGTCTGTTTTGGTCTTTCCATGGGATTAGTTGACGGTAAAAACAATATAAAAATGAGTAGCTAGCTATTCCTTCTAGATGAGCCTGAAATTGCACCGTGAGCGTCAATGTAATGATTTAAACAGGAGTGAGAAACATTCTTGGAATCGGTAATTGCTTTTTCTCTTTCCTGTCGTAATTGCACATACAAATCTTTTCCGTGAGGAACCATTTCCCCCCAAAGTCGCGGCTCTCTCTTGATTTCCATGCCGTGTTTTCCAACTTTTGAATTGTTCTGGGCAATTGTTCAGGTCATTCGTGCTGGAAGCGTGACGTGACGACACACCCCTCTGCCAGCAGTCCTCAGCCATTTGCTGCGATTACATGCATCAGGAGTCCCTGTCACTGCACTTTGTTCTAGTAATAAAAGAACAGCTGTGCCTGCTCCAAAAACACAGTTTCTCTGCCGCTTTATCCCTCTTCATTTAGACCGGTTGACCTTTTTGATGCCTGAAGTTTTTAATACAAAAGCAAAATAAAAAAAATGTCAGTTCTTCCATTGGCACAAATGCATTTTCCTTCTGAGAACCAAATATTCTCAGAATCTAAGAGTTAGTTTATTACCTCCTCCACTCCAGTCCACTAACATGATTTCCCTCTTACTCTACCCACCCTGTGTGGCATGCAGTTTTATGTATTTCATAAGCCGTTTGTTGCTGCTGCCCCACTTTCCCTGGGTTGAGTTAATCTCTCACGGTAACTCTTAAAAAAAAAAAAAGCATCGAATTCACAACCGCCTGGCTGACGTTCTTTCTTTTCTTTTTTTTCTTTCACCCTTTCTGACTCGTAGGCATTTTTCCAGGGCAAGCTGAAGATCACAGGGAACATGGGACTGGCCATGAAGCTTCAGAGCCTGCAGCTGCAGCCGGGAAAAGCCAAGCTGTAGATGAGATGTCGGCGCGAGCTTGTAGCTGCACAGAGTTAACCGCAAAGAATTTAACAGCAAGTCTGGTTTCAGATCGGTGAAGGTCTGTGAAGCTTCTCATCACAGGAACACACCTCTTTTGCCAATATAGCTGGAGAATAAGTTAGATGGACTAATCATGAATCCTCTAATCAAGTACCTCTTAATATTCTGTCAGTACACTAGAGGAGAGAAAGGTGCTCCCTGCTTCTAGACACTAATTAATTTCATGTCCAGTTTACATTAACTTCCCCGATGTCTGTTGCAAAATAAATCTTTCTCTGAGTGTATTGTGTCTGGAAATGCTTTGAGGAGTTTGCTTGTCATTTTCCGCAATCATGGACACAACATTGTAAGTGCCTCCTCGTCTCAGGCTCTCGGTTTGCTCTAAGGTTTTTTAGCTAACAACATCGAAATGTTTTTCTCTGTGTTTTAACTGAGGGGGTTGTAATTTTCTGCTGTACTATCATTGTATGGTTCTCCAAAATATTTCTATTAAATAAATATGCGTCTGCATCGTCCTTTGGGTGGTCTTGACTTTCGTCTGTTCTCGAGCGGTTATTGCATTTCGCACACGCCCCTTGACTTTGTGTCTCCTCATTTCGAAGACCTAAACAAAACAGCCAGAGTAGTTTATCTGCGAATCGGCACATGCAATTAGACTTTTGGGGGTCGGCTGTAGCTCATGGGGGTAAGTGGTCGTCCCGTAACCACAAGGTAGTCGGTTCGATCCCCGCTCTCCCCATTAGTTGCATGTTGAAGTGTCTTTGAGCAAGACACTGAACCCCAGTTGTTCCCCGGGCGCGTCACTGCAGCCCACTGCTCCTTTAATAACTACGGATGAGTTTGTTTCTCTTTTGGAGGGACTTGCACTTTTCCAACACGGCTGCGACCTCGTTCCAGACTCCAGTTTTTCCTTTTGTAAACGCAGCGTGGCTGAACGACAAAACCGTCAACTACCTCTGACCCAGATTCCACTGCAGCTTTGGTTTGGCTGCAGCACTTTTGCTCTGCAGTCGCGGCGGTGTAGGTTCTTTGGTCACTAATTACTACTTTTGTGCAGGAGTGAGATTTCGTCTCATGATTGATTTGAAATGTTGGCATCAGATTTTTATTCAAAACAAGGTGAACAAAAAGAACCATGTCATTCTTTTAGAGGCTGATTTTTAAAAAAGTGGTCAAATCACAGATGTTTTTTTTCCCTCTAATTTCCTTTTTCCCCTCCAAAATGAAAACTTAAAGGAGCACTCCAGCATTTCATTAAAGAAGTTCCCGTAACTTGTCATGGAGAGTACGACGCCGCTTGTAAGCGCAGTTCTCTAATGTGTTCTGTGACTGGAGGAGTTTTGTCTAGTCTGGCAAAAATAACCCTGATGACGTCATCAGGGTTATTTTGGCTTTGAGACAAATCATAACAGAACGCCTGTAGTGCCAAGTGGGAATTTTAAAACGGGGGGGTTACGAAAGGGCTTACCAAAAGATGCTTTTACAGTCAGTTGCTTTATGGGCAATGTAGGATTAATTGTTTTTAGGAGCGTGACACAAACAAGGGGGGGCCTCATAGTCCTACTAGCGTTTAATGTGCTGTGATACTTTGCATTAGTGCCGTAAATCAACTTTCATGATGTCTCTGCCTGCTCTGTTGCAAGCCTGTCTCCATACAACTAAACTACACTCTCTATTACGTTCAGAGGGAAAACATTTTTTCTCCCAGATTACGGTCGCAGATTTAAACACTTTTCTTTTTTAAACCACAAAAAAAACACAAGGTCGTAAAATTGAAACGAAAAGCAAATTCTTACGACAAAACTACCTTGTCATACTTAGCACATGGACAGCTGTCTCCTGGGTCAAAGCCCTTTCTTCTTGATCGATCAAACAACCTGACCTCCCCCTAAGCGGGCTTCCACAGAATCATTTTAAACTTATCTGTTATTCTAGTCAAGAGCGAACGTAATCCACGTCAAAATACGTTTTCCCTTCGAACTGAGCGTAATTCCCAATGCAGTTTCGTTGTGTGGGAACATAATTTCTAGGAGACCGGTCTGTCCGTTTTCCCCATGACCTCGACCTGATTAAAATGTTTGCTACTTTCTCAGAGTTATGTAACACAGCAGTGGCTCAGCTTGTATATACGTCATTGCTGCCCTGGGAAATGAGTATCTGCTGCAAGATGTGCCGTGTCGTTCGTTTGCCTGCAATGTACAACAACGACAAATGGACCCGTCTGCCTTAAATGCCGCATGGCGTAATAAATGTCACACTTGTGGGATTAGCAGAGTTGGTTTAACAGTGATGACTAAGAGGGCAGCAGCTGAGGAGCTTTTATTGGACATGTTTTGCATTACAAACTCACTGGTGTGTCCCACTGGGTGGGACCAAGTCTTGTTTCGTGCTCTGCTTTCACACGAGAGGGGGAAGCTGCCCTTTAAAGAGTGGTGCTCAGTGGAAAAGAGTTTGTCCAAGAAAAAGATGAGAAGAATGGATTTATACAAATGCAGACAGGACCTTGGCTGTGTGCGAAGAAGAATGGGCCATATCCCAGCAGTAATTGATGTGTCATTGTCTTTGTAATAGCTGGCGCGATCCCTGCTGTTATGTGCACACATGAAACATAAAACAACCTGTTCAAAACAGTCATAAAATTAATCTGTCGCAATGGGGCCTGTTGCTTTAAGAAATTTGTCAGAGAAACATGTTCCAATGAAATTCAAAACATGTCGCAGTGCCCAGAGAAAACAAATTCTGATTCTGATTCTGTACGTCAATTCAAAATGCCATAGTTCATTTGGGATTTTTTTTATACCTAGGTTAAATACCTACAGAAGCAACTGTCTGTGTAAAACCCATAACAGACACATTTTACGCCTTTTTCTGCTTTTTAATATAAGACCTTCAAAATACTGATACTGCTCTCTGCCTTTGGGTAATCTTCAAAAAAAGAAGAATCCAATCAGTAATTAGTTTTCAGCTTTAGTTAAAGCTAGCTAGCTTTAATGCTGTTTTCATGGAAATTAAAGGATTATTTTAGAAAATGTGCTTTTAGCCCAAAGTGAGACTGATACCACTCACATCTCTGTGTAGTAACATTTAATATTAAGATACAGCCAGTGCTTAGCCTAGCTTAGCTTATTTTAGCTTAACTTAGCTCAGTTTAGTTTAGCTCAGTTTAAAGACTGGAGAGGTTGGGAGGCCACCAGCAGAGACTCCAGGAAGGCACTGCTCCTGGCCCCAAAATAGCATCCTAAAAAATAACAACTTGCTCCAACTCTTCGGTTTTGCTACAGTTTGAACGAACAAGATATTATGTTATAATTGAGCTTTAGAGGTTCTACGCAAAGGGTGTTACCTTTGGACAGAGCCAGGCTAGCTGTTTCAACCAGTTTCCACTCTTAAAGCTAAGCCAAGCGTCATATTCCTACTGTAGAAACATGAAAGTGGTATTGATCCTCTCATCCAACCCTCTTATGATCACATAAGATGTCAAAATGCCAGATCAACAACATTTTGAACATGTATACATTTAGGCTTTGTAAACCAGTTTGATAGAATGCCTTCTGCCTTCTGTGTTGGAGATGAGAAACAAGACTTTGATTGTCGCTCTAATTGTTTTTGATCAGAACCAGAAGGTAGGAAATGAGGTGTGGAACCCTACTAGAAAAACCAGCAGGGAAGTGAAAAAAAACAAAAAATACATATTTAGTTGAAGGCTATTTTGACTGCTCACTGTGATGAATCATCCCAGAAGTAGAGTGTAGGTTTAGGGAACTGTGCTAATGCATGGTCATGGTTGCAGATGTTCACCCACTGCGTCTAATGGGAGTCGGGCTTGTTGAAGAAGATGCCTGGTCTAGAAACATATGGGACATTAGATCATATCCTGGAATATTTAGGACAATACATGTCTCTTCCCCAAATGAAAGTTATCTCCGTACATGTCAACAAATAAGAGGCACAGCTTTTTCCCCACCTAGATAACGTCCTTTATCAATAAACTACTTTGTAGAGAGCAAGACTATGTTTTAAACTGTTTATTCCAAGAATATTGTGGCATGCATATTTCAGACCAGATATATTTGAAGTGAGGAGGCCTCCTGTGATTATAATCTAACCTAAAACCATGTGGGAATGGTAAGTTTTAGTTTAATTCAATGGAAAATTGACAAAGTTATCACAACACAGACCTATTACACTAAAACTGGGGGAGTCAATTCCCGTGGAAAACAATATGAGGGAAAGAATGTGTGCTATTGGCTCCATTTCAGGTCCGAACCGTCTCTCTTACTCACTCCCTTCCTTTTCACTCTTGCCCGTTCCCCTTCTTTCTTTCTCTTAACTTTCCCTCTCCCACTCTCTTTCTCTCCACACATCTGGAGGGTGTCTGGTGTGACTGTGACTCCTCGTCTGCTATGGGACAGCCTGCGTTTGGACTGGACGTCAGACTTCGGTGCGTTTCGGCAAACGTTGGTCGGACGGGGTAAGGCAGTGGACCAGAAATTTGCTTTGGCGGATTTTCCTGCTGCGTGTTTTACGGGTGGCTGCAATGTCTTGCTGTGTTGTGTAGAGCTTAGAATTGAAAGTTTCAGGGTCATTCATCCATGCATGACGATATGTGTATTTCAGACCAGATCCAGACTACGTAACGGTGCAGTGAAGCCACTGCATGACGCTGACATGCATGAAAACAAGAAGATGACGTTTAAAATGCTCAGCATCTTTGCATCTATGAATGCTGCTTTTTGCTCTCTCTCTGTGTGTGTGTGTATGTGTGTGTGTATGTGTGTGTGTTTGCCACTTTACCTCTGGTAGTTGTTTTCTTGCAACAAACAGAAAAGGCTGATGGATGGCTTTTAGACCTCTGCATTCAGTGCTCCCTTGGACTATTTCTATACACCAATTAGAGGTCTTTTTCCTGGCTTTGCCAAAACAAAAAAAAGGGGCTATATTAATGTTATTCTATTTAATCTATTCCCAAAGAGTGCACTGTAAATACCTGTAAATGCTTCTGTATGAATTCATTTGAAACCATGTGACTCTTTTCTTTCAAATTGGCCCTTCCAGTTGCTGAGGATTGAAGCTTCAGCCACCGCAGAGAAAGAGAGAAAGAGGACAGAGAACTGGTTGCCTGTTGTTGTTGTTGGCCTGGTGCGTAAACATTGCAAACAGTTAGATATGTTTTTTTAGGTGTAATGATACAGTTTTCTTTTTTTGTACAACAGTTAGAATAGGCTCTGCAAGGACAGACCAGTGTTGGTGGATTGAAACGATTTTAAGTGAATTGATGCAGCACATAGTCATCGTGAAATTGTGGTAAGCAGAAACATGTGTTTTGCTTACACTTTGCTTGCACTAAGGGAAAACAGAGGGGGAAGATACTGAATCTCAGTCTCTTGTGCGGGTCAAGAGCCAAAGAACTGACATGGATCCGACACTTCCCATAATGCCACTCAAACGGGCCAATCTGTACATCCTCACTGCATGGTAAATGACCACGTCCTTCAAAAACCAAGCCCCCAGTTTGAAATAGAAGAATATATTGATATGATGAAGAGTGCGAGCGCGTTGATAAACCGGGGGATCAATAATTTGAGAGTACGGTTGATAAACTGTGACTGCAAGAACATATTTAGGTGGAGCACTCGCGTTGGCCAGGAAGAACACGGCTTCTGATCTGTGATCTTCGAGCGCCTCTGTGTCGACCTAAAGGCGAACATCAGCATGATGTTTAGCAGGTATCATGTTCATCATGTTCAGCATGTTAGCAGGCTAACGGTTTCTAATCAGCGCGACACAGGGACGTCACAAAGTGCAACCGAGGCCGATGACACTGTCATAAATTTTGCAGCTTTTGGTGCCGACGATGTAATCACCAAAGTTATTACAATTCACCCTTTGGGGAACATGAATGTCTGCAACAGATTTCATGACAATACATCTCATATGAGACCCTTAATTCTGGACCACAGTGGTAAAGCATCTCTTGAGGCACGCTGGGCTGAGAGTTACATAATGTAAAATTAATGTAATTCGTTGCTTAGCCGTGCTTCATAATCGGCGCCTGAGGATCAGAATACTGCAACACCCGCCCCTCTCCAGTATGCTGCTCGCAATAGGTTCACAGCGGATAATTTGACATGTCATAGCAAGAAAAGTTGCAAAAAGCATATTAACAATGGCTCTGTTCTACTCAAGTGTCCCAGTGAGTCAGTGGGCCAGCATGCACGATACAAGGAACCTGAAACTGAAGTGGCTAATCCAAATCCGGGAAAAAAACTTTTTGCCAATTTTGCTTCTCACGCACCCAACATAGTAATAACTTACATTGATCAAGAAGTCTCAAAATATGAAAATGACCTCCCACTGCTGCTTTAATGGACACAAAGTAGCAGACTGTGGCTTCGACATCCTGTTTCTAGGGCCAACACACTCCGGATGTTTTTAACTTCACTGTCCATGTGCTTGTGCAACAGGAGAGCTCAGCAGTGGACATGGCCTTTCCCAAGCATTCCTTCCTGCAGGCCATGAGTGTGCTGCTCTTGGCCTCGGTGTTGGTGCGTTGCCAGACCTCTCTCGAACCAGAGGAAGAGGACGAGGAAGAGACCGGCACCGCTGTTGCGACGGCAAAATCCGAGCCGCTCGAATGTCCGTCGGAGTGCAGCTGTACGGCAGAAGGGGCAGTGGACTGCGCTGGAGTCGACCTCACGGAGTTCCCCGCCGAGCTGCATGACAGAACGCGACAGCTCTCTCTGCAGGTCTTTCACACAACTGCACGCGCACGTCCACATTTTATAAATTTGGCCCAGAAATTAGCGAGTCAACAGTGCAAATTCTCTTCTGAACTTGTATTGTCTGTGTTTTGTCCCGTGATGCCAGAACAACAAAATTGCGGAGATAACCGTGGAGCACATTTCCCATCTGCATCAGCTCGAGACGCTCAACCTTCAGAACAACTGGCTTACCACCAATGGTACACACTCTCAGACAGTCTAAACACCTGGCAGGGACTTGGAGTACAGCAGTGGGGTGGACTAGATTATATATATATATATATATATATTTGCAATATTGTTTTGTGCTCATAGGTCCTGCTCAGCAGTGGGTCTGTATCAATCGGCTTTTTTAAAAGTCAATTTGGAGCAATCTTACAAAGCAGTGGGAGAGAAAAATATTGTTTCTTAGCTTGCTGTCAATTCTTACGCTAATTCAACTGTTTCTATAATATCAGTCTTTGTTTCCAGACTATAGCCACATCCAGGAGAAGAAAGGGCGATTGACAGGGACATTCGAGTGATTTTCTCTAGATAACAGGATTGTTCAGCAGATAGTCTGGCTTTAAAGGCAGAAAGAAATGCGCTGAACAGCTAATCTTTATGTTGGGGATGGCTGTGCTTTATCAGTGTCACATAACACCCATAAATAACACAAGTTGTGATTTGCGGCCATATACAAGCCGTGAGAGAACCATGCAAGCAGGCATCTGCCCTCTTGTTCCTGAGCTTTGGTGAATTCTTTGATCGTCCAAAAGACAATGTTTAATCCCAGTCGTAGATCTGTCATTCACTACAACATCCAAAATACATGTAAAATGGCAAAACTGACATTGAACTTGTTTGCTTCCTCTGACGCCTTTATTGTTTCTGCTCGAGGTGTAGCTCAACGCCGGTTGGTCCTCATCATTCTGGCTCACAGCAGCGCAAACATAAACAGACAGCTTTGTAGATCTTTTTCTCCCTGACCATTATCCTCCATTGGAAAAGAAGTGAGTGATAACACCATAGGATGAGATTGTGAACCTACCTACAGTGTGTAGAGGAAATGACGGGATTTGTTTCACAAATTGTAACACGTGGGTGGACTTCTGAACCTGCCACGTAGTGTTTTGACCAATGCTTTGATGTTCAAGTCAAGCTGCACTGAGCATACGTGAATCATGATACAGTGTGATTTACAATACGTTATCAGTAATGATGCAATACTGGTATTGGTATAACCCTAACCCTGTACAGCGATGGTGGATACTCTTAATGCCTGACAGCGGGTCAGACATCAGGTAAACGAGCACCCAGCCTGGACAGACTGAGATCAGACTCGTCGGCGGATGTAGGACCTCAAGCTAACTTGCCCGCTTCTTGGGAGGCAACACTGACAACACGCTGCTGGAGGCCCAGGCCGTATTGCTGGGCACGAGAGAACCAGGACTAAGCCGAGCAGACTATCTTGAGGGTTTTTCTTAAATCCAAGGTATTCTAAAGGGACTCTGGCAGCTGCAGATCTTTATGACGGGAAGTGTTGGTGCTCAACGCTGTTGCCAACAAATCATTGGGCTGAACCTAGCAAAACAATTTATATTAGCAAGAGTAATGTGTTATTTCTACCTCTGCCCAGATTAGTCTCCACAGCTTTTGAAGATCTTCAGCACAGTTTCTGTGGATTGCCTTCATAGGATTGATTATTTTCATTTGTACTATGTGTTTGATGAAAACAACACACACCTTTTTGATCAGCTTGTGGTGGAAGGTAAATTAATTTGTAATTCAGTATGTTTTTCCTCTTCTACAGGCCTTGAAGATGAAGGTTTTGAGATGCTTGAAGAGTTGGCTTATTTATACTTGGCAAATAACAAGGTGAGTCACACACACACACACACACACACACACACACACACACACACCACCAGACTTTCATATGTTTGTTCTCAATGCTGACCTCAAATCTGTTTACAAGATTATACTGCAATTTGATTTTTTCTGTCTTCATCTTACACTAATTTAGCTCTATTCTCTTCCGATACACTGACATAAAGCCAGCTGGCAGAGAGAGGTGACAGTCTCATCTCATACACTCTATGCAAGCTTATGCTTGTAATCACTTCCAGTATGGCTGTGCCAGCTGGTGAGGGCTAAAATGTTACTGACCCCTTTGGACACAGAGTGAGAGAGAAAGGATGGACAGATTTGTTTGTGCCTTCACAGAGATGAATAGGCAAACAGGATACAGGAAGAATAGGGGATTTTAAAGTGCTCACTAAGCTTCAAAGACACCCATGCTGCTTTAATCCATAAACCATGTTATAAAGGAGAGAGCTCTAAGTGAACATCTAATCTCACCAGTGCTTCTCGGATTTGCTATTTTGTACAATGTAGTGATGAAAGTGAAAAAGAAACCTTGCTTATATTAAGGGGCACACACAGCTTGCAATACAGAAGTTATTAACTGTGCATGGTGCAAAAAATAGGTAGTTTGTCACTGTAGTTTGTCCAAAACATCAAGTTCATATGAGCTTTTTCTCTACCATGGTTAAGGTTTTGGTTAAATGTGGGCAACCAAATCTAATAACTTGGTGAGGGTGTCATGGTTTTGTTGGACTGTAGGGATACTTGGATTATGTCCAAACCATTTATGCTGTTTTCTGTGAGGAGTGTTTTTTAAAAACAAGTTAACTGGTGCTTGCTCTGTGTGTTCCTGATGTGTCCCTGTAACCCTGTAAGCCTGACCAGTATGACATCCCTTGCACACCTGTTTACGTCCAGCCTCGTCAGCCCTGCCTTTGTGTCGTCTTGCTACCCAATCATATTTTTTCCCTCCTTATTCTGGTTCTCTGCCCACTCCAGCGGTGCCTTGTCTGGTAATAAGCACCCTTTGTGTTCTTTTTCAGTTTGTTTGTCACCATTTCTATGGTTTCTGCTTTTCATAATTAGTTGGAAAATAAACGTTTTGTTCTTTAGTTCTGCAAATACAGAGACAACACATTCTACATTTTTTAGGTTGGACATGACCTAAGAGGCCCTTAAAACTGAAAACATCAAGGATTTCAACAGAAGAGTCCAAGAAAACCATGATAAAAGGTTATGTAAAGTTTGTGATCATGCATGGTCAAAAAACACGACCACTGGTCTACAGCGGTCGTGTTTATCCATTGAGTAGATGTGGAGTCTATCTAAAAACCTTTCACGGGGAAAGGCAGTTAAAGGAAAGAAACCTTCAGGAGCAACAGAGGAGGATCCCTCTCCCTGGATGGACAGAAGCAATAGATGTCATGTGTACAGAATGAACAGCGTTACAGAGTTACAACACATTCAATGAATATGACAGAAATGTATGAATAATAAGTAGTAGGACAACGATCCAGATTTCCACAATCCATGAAACAGAAGGAGGAAGAGAGGATGTGGGGGCATCAGCAGGGCCATGGCAGGGGGCAGGGGCACGGAGGCAGGAGGCCGGCCCACCAGACAGGAGGCATCATGAAAGAGGCCGGACCAATGAGACCAGGCCTTTGAGGCAGGAGGCACAAAGAAGGAGGCAGGGCCATTGACCTGCTGGTGGTACTAATTAAAAGTCAGGGCATCACCAAAGTCATTACGATACATCAGCTAGGGACCATGACCTTCTGTACAAAATTTCACGTCAATTCATCAAATATTGATTGAGAGAATTCACTCAGGACTGATGTGGTGGACTGATTGACTGAATGACCAGTGGACATTGCCATCTGTAAAGTAACAATGTCCCATCATGCTTCTTTTATTGTGCTTGCAGCTCAACTTAGCTCCAAAAGTCCTACCACCCTCTTTGGTCAGTGCGGATTTTGCTGCTAATCAGCTTACAAGGATCTACCCATATACGTTTGGCCAAAAACCAAAACTGAGGTACGAATGTGTGTGTTTGTGTAAAATGTACTCCTTGTTCTTGGAATCATGTCCATGTACACATGGCAATGTCCCATGATCATGGCTCCTAGGTCTGTGTATCTCCACAACAACAAGTTGACTGACGCAGGACTTCCTGACAATACGTTCAATGGTTCTGACAAGCTGGAGATTCTCACCATGTCCAGCAACTTCCTGCGAGTTGTCCCAACGAACTTGCCCTCCAGCCTTTACCGTCTTCATCTGAAGGTCCAGCCCATGTTAAGTTTGTATTTAGATGTCAGATGGAAGATATACATTGTGGTTCTTTTGAGTCATTAGTATGGTAAATGATAGTGCAAGGATTGCTGTTTTTTTCAGAATAACATGCTCGAGAAAATCCCAGCGGGGGCCTTTGACAACTTGTCAAACCTCAGAGAGTTGTATCTCCAGAACAACCTTCTCAACAATGAGGGCATGGACAACGAGACTTTCAGGTAGAAAAAAACCTATATTCTAACATGTTGATGCTATTGCTAAGTGTGAATGAGGAGAAGCCTTGATTGATGTGTTTTCAAGTGTTTACCAGAAAAAAGCATCCACTCGCAAAGACTATATGATTTCCTGTGTCGTGACGTCCGACAGAAAGCACCCAGAACTGATTCAATGATTTTCTCGTCTGGCAGCCAATTGAGCAGCCTGGAGTGTCTGGATTTGTCAAATAACAACCTGAGCGTCGTCCCCAAGGGTATGCCACGCAATCTAGTGCTGCTTCATCTGGAGAAGAACTCCATCAATAGTATCCCCGGAGACGCTCTTGCCTCTGTCCGAAACCTTGAGTACCTGCTCCTCCACAATAACAAGCTGCGCTCACGTTCCATCCACCCGACTGCCTTCCAGGTACAAGTCTATTAAATGTATTATCCTTTTGGATCTTGAACATGATAGCTGAGCCGTGTGATCTTCAATTGTAACTGAAGGTTGGACGAGATAATTTGCTCAACAGCTCTTTCCGTAACACATTTTCATTTTCACTAGGGCTTGAAGAAACTGCACACTCTCCACATGTACAACAACTTGCTGGAGCGAGTTCCCAGGGGCTTGCCTAAGCGGGCAAAGACCCTAATGATGCTCCACAACTTCATAAATGAACTTGGCCGTAATGACCTGGCCCTGTTGTTCTCCCTGACCGAGCTCAACCTTAGCTATAACAAACTGACCAGCCCCAAAGTACATCGTGAGGCCTTCAGAAAGCTGCGTAATCTGGAAACCCTGGAGCTGTCGGGGAACAGCCTTCAATCGATGCCCATGGGTCTTCCTCGCAGCCTGCAGGTGCTCGAAATCAAGAGCAACCAGCTGAACTCTATACCGGACGGTGCTTTGACGGGCATGGAGAAGCTACAAAAGCTCATCCTCAGCGACAACCAGCTGAAACTGAATTCAGCCTACCAGGGAGCTTGGATGGAGCTCAGTGCGCTCACAGTGAGTGGGCTGGGGGAGGAATAAACATGTCAGATGTTAGTGCAAGATGTTTTGTAGCCTTGTCCACTGCAGGAACTTAACCTGCTACATGGACCTTTCTGATTCTTATGAGGCTTTAGTATGGGGTTCGTCCTTACACTTCCATTGTGTTTGACGAACCGTTTTGGATATATATTTTAGTGCCAGGAAGTGTTATGTCGCCTCTGTATTTACTAGGCTGCAACCTCAGGGTCTGAAAAGTGAAGCCAGTGGGATAGTGCCTTAATTTTGCATTCTTTCTTGGCCATCAGACATGGTATAGGGCGTGATTACCTTGTGATTGACAGGTCGCTACAACGACATTGTCTGATTTGGATGCTGTCTTTGTTTTCGCCTGAAAACTTTAGTTGATACAAGTTAATAGTAGCATTTTGGTCGTCTAAAATGTCTTATTTAGCACCCAGTTGTACAGTACCTAAATTGTGTCAAAACAGACTAAACAATGACTAACGTCACGGTTACTTCTTATAGTCAATGGTAATTACTGTGTTAGACCTATAAATATATCAAACTTTTGAGTTTTCATGATTTTGAGTATTAGGCTCTAAGAGTCCAGTGAATGTTTAGTAGAAGCAAGGCAATTAATGCTTTATTGGGCAAACGTTTTGGATGTACAGGAAGTGTTGATAGCACCGACTGCCGAGGTGAGCTGGATTCCCATGTGTCCAAGTCCAGTCAGGTCGAGGCGAGTGTTCGGGTTTGCAGTGCAAAACAATCTCAGCAATGATTTCCTTTTAGATTTGTTTCTGCATTTGTTTCACATATTAAAGCATATTTCTGTATAATTGTTCTAATTTATCACATAGATAAATATTTGATTATGTTCCTTATTCATTAAGAATCTTGTAATTTTAGACACTAGACCTGTCTGGCAACCAGCTGTCACACATCCCCCCTGACCTGCCTGAGTCTCTGGAGTACCTTTACCTTCAAGGTAACCGCATCTCCAGTGTTCCTGCTTCAGCGTTTGAAGGCACTCCGAACATCAAAGGCATCTTCCTCCGGTAGGGGACACATAAACCATTTCTTATCAATGCGAAGGTTGTAGTCAATAGACTCTAGTCTGAGTGGGTGTGAACTCCATTCATCCGCTGTGATTATTTGTCCAAGCTGTTTTACTTCAAAGTAGCGGCATGAGGTGGTTGGCCTAATTCTGACACTATAAACTGTGCTTTTTTTCCATTTGGGTTTGACCTCCACTCAGGAAATGATGATGAAAGAGCTGAGTGAGGGAATTGTTGCTTTGGTTTATGCTGTTTTGAAAGTATCCGAGGGACAGCTGCAGACGGGAACACACACCAGGGTTATTTCCCCCTTTTAAAAGACACTGGGGACAATGAAAATGATGAGATTTTTGTTCTTTTGATTCCTGTGAAAGTGTCTGAGGAAAGAAAGGCATTCAAAGTGCGTAAAGCTCACAATCCCTGAACCAAGCACGTTGAATAGATGCAGGTCCTGCAGACTACGCCGATTCAGAAACTCTAAATGTAAAGCAATAGTTTAACACATTGGGAAATACTTATACTTATACACTTTAAACATTTTTGTGTAAAATATGTTTTTGACAGTACAGTTTTGTAACTCTGCACATTAGTACACACCTGATGTTACATTAAACTGTTTAACTCCTCACACCATAGTTTAAACTGTAGAAGTTACTTTTAATCTGACAAATAGTTTCACTGGTATGTGAATGAGATTTTGCCTTATAAAAGTGAACTTCTTCAAACTACCCCTGCTATCCTGGTCTTTTACTAATCAACTAAATTTACTATGAGTTGACCGAGCTTCATTTTGCAGAGTACCACAGGGCGTTATCTAATCTCTCCATCTCTTCATTTGCTGTGCATTCAGCAAATGTTCCACTTTGGTTTATTCCACATAGTGCAGGCTTATACCCACAAGCACTGCAGCTGAAAGCAGCGGCCAGGCAGCAGAGTAAAGAGGTTTCAAGGCTTTTGTTCTGTTTGGTTGTCAGCCTCACCTCAACCTAGCAGCTAGCAAGTATAGGCCTTGACCCCTTCCAGGCTGTCGTGCTCTTCCTGGTGTTCATATCAGCTGTTTTCTTTTTTTTTTCATCAAAATCCGCCCACAGCTGGGAGCCAATGCCGAGCCACCGGAATGCTCTCCATCAGTGAGGGGGGGTGGGGGGTGGGAGGGAAGTGGATTCCTCTGTGTGCGTTCATTACTAATTGCATGTTTATTGCATGTTGGCCAGTTGTAAAGGTTCATGGGCCCTTGATGCAGGTGATTACCGTGTTTCAGCCGTGCTCTGAAGCGCCTGTGACTGCGTTCAAAATAGGAATGGGTGCCGTTCAGCATGTTCGATAAACAGGTCCCACTGCACTGATCAGATGACACATGTCATTTGCCAATGTCACCTGCTGTCTGTCAACCGTCCCCTCTGCATGAAAACCATTCAGCTTTCAGACGCTGAAAAGTCATCCAAAGTCAATTTTGTTCAACCGGCAATTTTGATCAAGTGGCGAAAAATACCTCACACATGCCCCTCTCTTTTTTTACCCTCTTCAGGTTTAACCGCCTGTCTGTGGACATTGTGGACGAGAGCTCGTTCGCATACCTGTCCAACTTGCAAGTGCTGGACATCGGCACAGAAAACACCGACCTCCCCTTTAAAAGAGAGGAGATGGAGGAGGAGCAGGAAACATAAAGATGCGCTTGAATGAACTGACGTTGGACTGCATTGTGTGGAGGGCAGAACAGGCTTTTGAATGGGAATGAACCTGTGAACATCATTTCCCATTTGAGCTGAGTTACACGCTGAGTTGGCAGAGTTACATATTTCTGGTGCAGGATACCGGATGAAGTTCCATTAGTTTCCATTTTTTGGGCTGGTTAGTATAACATATCTTTATATCTGAGCTTTAAATATTTGTGTTGGACTGTTGACACGCAACATCTATCATCTAATTGTGTTTTTCAGCTTTATTTAAAAAAAACACATTCACAGAAGGGAATTTACCAAAATATCCAAAAATCTGAGCAGAGTGAAAACGAACACGTTGTTTACACGGTGTGAGTCTTCCTCTGCTGTTTGTCCTTGTGTTGCTGGCTGCCTCGTCTCCCTCCCCGGAGAAAAGTGATTTAATCAGAAATTCTATGATCAAATTTGTGTTTTCATCGTCAAGGGGTGTAAGATAATCAGTTTCCCATTAGAACCAACGATTATGATTATGTATGAATCTAATTTCAAACTTTTGAATGAAAGTCTGCAACCGTCAAAGTCTCAATTTTATTATCGATTAATCTATTGCTTTTTCTTCTTCAAGTAATCGATTAATTACTTCGTCACGAAATGTCAGAAATGACGAATACTCATCACAAGGCTGAAGTGATTTCGACAATCCAGAAAACTCATTACCTTTATAATGATAGGAAAAAGAAAAGATGACCCCACATTTGAGAAGCTTTAAATGTACAATTCTTAAAACATTCATGAAATCAAGCACATTTTTTGTAGACACATTGAGAGTTTTCATTGTTACTGGCGGAGTACGCTTATGTTTCACATTCAAATTGAGAATCCGTCGACAAGGGTTCATTGGACGGGATGCACATGTTTGATCATGAGTTCAGTATTTCCGTGTTGGATTACATTGCATTTTTTATTAAAACATTGCATTTGATAAATTCTTTTAGCTCACCATTTTGTTTGGATGTGCTCCAGACCGACAGAGTTGCACTGGCTGTAACCACCGGTTACCACAGCGTCAAACCAACCGGGACTGAAATGTTAAAGGGGCAGTTGACTCAAAATCAAAACGTACATATTTTTCCTTTTACCTGTAGTGTTATTTATCAATCGAGTGTTTGTAATGTTGGCTAGCTCAGTGGTGCCAGGTGTGCTGCCAGCGTTGAGTATAGATGCGCTGTGATGCTGTTGGCGGGTGAAGGTCTGTATTTCCAGCACTCATCAACACACCGCAAAACAGATCGTCTAGATTGACGTATAGAAACATATGTGTTTTTGATTTTAGGGTGAACTGTAACTAAAGTAATTTACCTACAACGTGGATGATTGTTGATATGATGATCATTTTTACCATGTGCTTGTGAATGGAATATTTCACACTTAAACACAATTTTAATATATCTGAAGCTTCAATCCATGCTGCTGCCACTTCAGTCCATTCCCACTTTTTTTGTTTTTAATGTTAGCAAATATTTTTCTATATGACAAAAAACTCACTATATTGCTATGAATACAGTGTTACTTTCACATACAGCAGTATAGTATTGTCACATATACAGTCATTGAACACAGCAATACATTATTTTAAAAGGCTGAAGAAGACTTCGCGTTTCCTAACATTCACAAGAACATCTGCTTGATATTTCAGCAGCTTCTCCCCTACAGGGCGGTGTCACTGCTCATTTCTCTTTTGTCTTTCTCATACATTATATATATACTCTCATATGCAGCGACTGCATATATAATATGTCGAATATAAATATATATGCCAGAAACTGTAAAAAAACATCTCAGAGTACAATCTGACAGTTGCTGCGCACGGACGAAACAGTAGATACATGAAGTATTTGACCAGAGTAAATTTGAGCCTTTATGTTATAAGAATGAAATTGCACATGTAAACATTCAAACATTTAAAGGATATAGGTTCTGATTTTTCAAGTCTACTGAAAAAAACACGCTGTAATAAATCCTCCTGATCACAATGGCCACAAAGCAACATTTTGGAACATATGTTTGCACATAATGAGGATGGTAAGCATATGTCTGAAAGCACCTGCTGCTATAGATAGATAGATAGATTGGTTGGTCACCCTGCACACACCTGCCATTTTTATATTTTTGTATTCACTCGTCCCAGATTTGAAAGGAAAACCGAATTGCAAATGTCAATTTACTGTCTGCTTACTATAGAGTTGTCAAAATGTGAAACTCTGGGTTGCTGTCGGATTTTTCCAAAGTTTGCTGAAGAGTATCTTAAGCAAAGTTTGGAAAAATCAGACAGCAACATCCGGACCTGAAAAGTGAAGCCAATGAGGAAGTGCCTAAAGCGTGCATTCTTTCTGCTGACCCAGGAGGCGACTCCTCATTTGTAAAAAGAAATCTGATTGTATAGATACACTCACTCTACTTCTCACTTAATAGATCCCCTCAGTAAACATTGTAACTTTGGGACTTTATGGTCTCAATCGCTAGTTTTAAATCTTCTTCCATACAGCATAATGTTCAATTACTAAATCGTGGTCCCATGTAGAGTAAAATAGACATTAAAGCACGGTATGCTGTTTTAGAACTTGAACCTTTTTGAGTCTGTTTTCAGTTCATACAAGTTAACTAACATCTTGGTCACCTCCATTGTAATTACTTTCACTTCTTGTTGGAAATAAAACAAGATGGCGGCGGCCAAAAGCCAAGATGGGGGCCGTCACGATGACTACATCCACTTCTTATAAACAGTCAATGAGGAAAAGACCCCCCACAGTTGTTTTAACGTCTGTATGTAGTCAACAATTGACAGTCATTTCAAATATAGAAATTTAACAATATCTATTGTCAGATTTCAAATAGAACTTGATGAATTCTAAACAATACATACTCTAATAACAAATACATTGACTTCTCTCATTTCAAGTAAATGAAGGATTGAATTAAAAAATGTAATGTATAACAGAAACCTTTTGAAAAATGTGCATCAAAGTAAAAATAAAAAAGAGAAGAAAGAACTGAACTGAATTGTTGCTTTAAATTCAGTTCATTCGCGTGTGAAGTGAAAAAAAAGCCACGATATTAGATTCTTTTAACCTTCTAAAAAGAAAGAATTGTGTGCAGGGTCTTTATCTGTGGTTAATAAAACCACTTGTTTCAGCTCTTTTCTCCTCTCTATTAAGCTCAATGTTGGGCAGTGAATGAAGGTGAGGACTCTGATCATATTGAGCTGTTTATTTTTATGTGTCTCCATTTCGGATGTGAGTCGGTCTGTGCTTTGTCTCGTAGTGGAGCTTAACGTTGCCACTTTTAATAATCGCCAAGGTCTGAACATATAACAGTCTCTCCATTCTTGGTTAAAGGATCAGCTGTCCATCTTTCTCTTTTTGGAGAACACTATGTGAAATAGCTTCTCTGACTACTCAGTCTCTCACATGTGTGTTTATCTCTCGAGGGCGATGCTTATCAGAATGCACATGTTTGAATGCACGTGGTATGATTTACAACGCATGTGATTGGTCGGTGTGTTTCCTGGACTGCTGAGCGAGTGCCGTAAAGGCTAGAAAATGTGCACCGGTTACAATAGAAGTGCTACGTCAAAATGTAATGATTCTCAATTATCTATTGGTTTTAAGTCGGGGTCAAGATACAACAGAATCAGCACGCCTATTAGTGACCCCGCCATAGACTCTCAACAGAGATATGCTAAAGTTGCTGTTTGACAATGTCTGTCCGAAGTCATTGATTAGTTTCTGACTTTGGGAAAATGGTAAAAACAGTCAAATTCCATAAACTACTGTGTCCCTGATCTATCTCTTTATCCAGATCACTCACCTTTACTGAAAACTATTCTATGCGTTCTTCTTTTTGGTAACTAATGGGATGTCTAATGTCTTTACCTCCTTTCACTGAGCCTCCTCTGAAACTGTTGAGAGCCCCACTGGGAAAACCTCTGCTAGAGAGAAAACTGTTCAACGAACAATGCAACGAAGGAGAACATTGTGTCCCTGAAGCCTTGCAGTAGAGTTGTCAGGGTACATTGACCTCAGGGTCAGTGTGAGCAGCGCTATTGTGTTACCTTTAACAGAATGGCGTCGTTGTGGTGCATAATGGTGAGAGATTTGAATCAACGACTACACTAGCTCCGAAGTAAGTTCACGTGTTGTAAATAAAGAAAGTTCAGCTCTTGTTTGTTATTTTTGCAAATAGCAGCACAAATTAATTCCCTCCAACCGACAAACAAAGATGACTCGGCTTGTGTTGAACGGTGCAAGGAAAGTTTAATTAAATCAAGTGCTCCTGAGGCTGTTCAAACAAATCTCTATGTTGCCCCTTGTATCACGTTTGTATCACGACCACGAGGGGAGGTCAAATTCTGGATCTTTTCTTCAGCCCTCTCTTCCCTGCCATCCCGTCGAGCCAAGCACCACAAGCTTTGTTAAGGCAAAATTAAACAATTAGGGCATTTCACTTTGCCTCCTGATCATTCAACTAAAACCAGACACCTGCAACCCTGTCCTGTCTCTTATAATGACACAAACAGCTGGTTGCTTTCAGTCGTATAAAATAAATTAAATACTTTTCTAATTAACATTTTGAACACAGAAAACAAATTATAATAATGATATAAAATGTAGATATCAAATAGGAAATCAGTTCGTCAATGCATGTACCTGTAATCAAAGGTATAGATGCGGGTCCACACCAAGGACAGGTTTTATGAATAAAATCATATTGCTGTCCTTTCGGTGTGATGAATCCCACTCTCAGCGTGCTACTTGTCCAGTCGTACAGAAAGCATTTCACTGCTATATAGCTTCCCCACTACGAGGCGTTCTCTCTTTTCAGGACATGTTGTCCCCAATGAGTTTTGCCCCCGCAACAATAAGATGAAGATATGAAGATGAGCCTGGCTGCGCTGTAGTCCCTTGTGTAAGAGTGTCCTCTGCTCCGAGGTCAGCTCATCCACACAAACAGCCCATCAAACTGCAGCAGGAGGCTATACGTTGGTCTCAAGGCCATTCATGTCAATGGAGCAGTGCTCTTTGCCCTTCTTTAGGTGCCTCGGGGGAATCGGAGGCTTCTTCCTATCCGCAGGCGGCCGGACGCCCTCCTCCAGCTGCATCAGCCGGGCCACGTCGGAGGGGACAAGCTCGTGTTTGACTCCCGAAGAAGGGGGCCGGTAGTTGCCGTTGTTGTTGTGGCAGTTCATCATCACGGGTTTGGGCTCGCAGATCAAAGGCACCTGGAGGCCGACAAGGTCACAGGAAGGGAATTAGGGAAAAGTGGAAAATCGATGTTGAAAAGGAGCTGGATACCGAATCAATGTTATTTTATTATATTGTGAAGAAGTTTTATAATTATAATGTCAGTAATTTACAGATTAAAAAAAGGTTATTTTACCCTTAATCAGAAAAGAGGCTCAAATTAAAACTCACCCCATCTCCCTCTTTCATGAAGTCTTTCCTGCAGATATGTGCCATGATGCCTGTGGCCAAAGCATCCCCCATTACATTTACCATGGTGCGGAATCTGTCTCTGTAGAAGAGGAAGACATTCGAGAGGATGAGTTGAACTTCAACCCGAAATGTTTCGGAACATCTTGGCCGAATGCAGAAAAGATGAAGAAGATGGGGCTCATGGGGTTTGGCTACTTACAATGCCCAATCTACTGCAATGATGAGAGTGATGTCATCAGTTGGCAACCCAACGGATGTTAGCACTATCACCATGGTGACCAGTCCAGCTTGCGGTATCCCCGCTGCACCGATACTGGCTGCAGTGGCTGTGATACTGGAGATTTAGAAAGCTGATGTCAATTAGTCAACATAAGAGCTGCATGTAATGTAACAACTGACAAGATGATCGTGGCTGTTGACCTACGACAGTGGTTCCTGCGTGATGTCATGAGAGGCCGATACACATTTAAAGGTCGCAAGGATGTGCTGTTCTTTTTTTGTAACAACAGCAAAACAGCACCACTTAAATAAGGCAGAGGCGACAGGGTGGCCGAATCTGAAAGGTTGCGCCCTGGTGGACTCCTCCAGGCAAAGCTAAACCAGGAAGACTAAAAATGACCCGGAACAGAACTGTGATGGAACAGCGAGCCAAAGTGAACCTAACTGAGGGGCTCAACATGGAACAATGGAGGGAGTTCATTGGTGGCTTCTGTCTCGTAAGTCACCAAGTTGTTTATGAATCACCATTGTTCATCTCACCATTGTTTATCATTGCCATAACCATTATCTTTCCCTAACATGACCAAACAGAACCATTTGCTGTGTGCAGAAACTATAAATTGAAGAGATCTAGCTCTCGTGGGTTTGCAGCATGGTTCAATATCAACCCTCTTGTATGGCGACAGGGTCGGGCACTGGGCAGAATCGTACCCGGGCCCACTGAGCTGCACTTGAAGACCCATTTCTCTACAAACAATTATCCATTATTAACCATTATCATCCTCACAGTAAAATCACAGAGCGATTGTTTACTGAGCTGAACTCTCCGTGGACAGCAGGTCGCTTGGAGCAGCTACTGATTTACAAATTTGAGGGGGAACATAAGAGCACTTACACTCCAGATTCAGTTAATGATATTTTATTAATTTGTTCTCGACATGGAATAAAAACATATGAGCCTGGACTTGTGAGTCAGACAATGTCTCCATAGCAACTGTCCAGCTACATACTTATTAAAAGCATCCTCTCTGTTAAACCTGTGCATAACAGCAGAGATTGTGTGGAGAGTGGACGACATGTTAGTGTCCGTCTGCTATCTGGAGCCGATCCAGAAGCTGAGGATGGGATGATCCCATCGCTCATCATGGTGAGCGAAGGCAAAGAGGTAGGCTTTGGGGTCAGTGGCGTGACTTGGATATGGTGGTTTATCGAGGCCACATGGCTCTTTTCAGAGAGATAAGAGGATAGTTTCAATCTACAGTTGCTATATGGAATTATATAGAAAAGCATACAAATATGCAAATATTGAGCAGCTTGACAACTGATGGTGATGTCAATTATATTTTCACGTTACTGATTTATGACAATGTTCATTCACAGGTAGTCTTGGAGTCCCAACACAACGGTGAAAGGTTTGTTCTGTGGTTCCCTGGACGTACACAGTATTATTGTATTTCAGGACAGGGTGAAACACAATGAGCATCACTCTTTGCTTTACTCTTAAAGCACAATGGAGCCTGCCGTCATGTATTGCTTTTGTCTGCAGATTATCTTCTGTGCGCTGAACCAAACAACCATTTGTTTTCTGTTATCTGTGCTTCCACTTCTTGCCCTATTGATGTATCAGTTGGGAAATACCCGCTTTTCCATACTTCAGAAATCAAAACTGTAAGAGATTCTATCTAAACATAAAATGGTTACATTATCTGGTGAAGAGATACAAGAAAGGCCGTCATTATCCAGGAGAGAGAGAGAGAAAAAAAAAATAGATCCAAGACTTCTAAAAGGCATCCGTAAGCTTTAACTGCAGCTATGTTATTAAAGCCGTCAATCATCAATCTTCCTCGCTAGCACTTTCAAACTGGTGTCAGACATCCTCCGACATCTGTGCTGCGAATAAACAGGTCCGAAAATCACGGAAAAGTGTATTGTGTATATTTTAAAAAGCAATAAATTATGTACAATGTATATCTGTTCGACCGTTTAAAGGATTTATTCTCGTTGATATCATTGCTTTAAAATCCCAGTAATATCTTCCCCATGTTAATGAGCTTAGAGGCACAGCTGGTATACGGCATGGCCCACTGACCTGATGGTGATGATCTGGCCAAAGTCCAGCTCGTAATTGTTAACTTGTGCGATGAATATTGCTGCCACGGCCTCGTAGAGAGCGGTGCCATCCATATTGATGGTGGCGCCCACGGGGAGCACAAAACGAATGATGCGGCGGTCAATGTGGTTGTTCTCTAAGAGGCACTTGAAGGTTATAGGCAATGTGGCAGAGCTGAGGAAGACAGAGAGCAAGAGAGAGAGATCAGAGGTCAGCAAAAAAAAAAAAAACATAAACATCCCATCATTTCTCCCAGGCATGTGCGTAAACAAGTGTTGTCTAGTGGTTTGCTGTGGTGAGAGAAACAGCCGGAACTCTTATGAGACATTCAGCATGCAGCACATGCTTTTTGCTGATGTGGCCATGTAGCGGGCACTTACTCTGGCAAAGTAAATAATAAGCTGTATGAATCTCTAAACACACCGTCCTGTCCAAGGATTGATCATGCAACATGTCTTGGACCATTCCAAAGCTTGTGTGTGTTTTCAACCAATTCATGTAAAATCCCATAAGCCTAGATTGATGAGGAACATTTTCCAAAGATTTTCAGTTTGTCGATTTCCTGCCTTCCAGGCAGCCACTGGTTTCCATTCATTTCCATGTGGGTTGTAAATGAAACCAGTCTGAAGTCTACCACAGCCAACATAATGTCTGCTAATGTGGATGAGCCAAACATGCAAAACCATTGACAGTGTCAAGGTTAATTCACCGGTCAGTTTGTATAGAGGAGCTAAGTCACAAAACATCAACAACATGTGCATGCACTGGACAGGCGCCATTCTAATCGAATTGCATTCCCATCTCTTCCCACACACACCAGATGTTTCCTGATCTCCCACAGCCCCTTTGAGGCTTTTCATGGTAAGGTTCCAGTAAATGGAAAGGAAAGGAAAGGATAAGTGGTATTAGGATATATCATTTTGAGAAAATAAAAACCAACATACCGATCTCTTCACATCACATCAATACAAACAAAAACCCAGTTAATTAAGTTTGATCTCCCTGCAGTTACCTGGAAGAGGTTGCCAGGGCGATAAGCAGGGCTTGCAGGATTCCCCGTATATAAACGATGGGACTCTTTTTGGTGATGAAGAAGTACATGGAAGGCAGGATGAACAAGCCGTGCAACACCAGACCAAACACCACGGTGATGGCATAGAAGCCCAGCTTCTTCCCCATGGCTGACGGGTCACTCATCTCCAGGATCTTACCGGCCACCAGAAACACGATGCCAAACGGGAAGTACCTGTCAGGGCGAGGAGTAGCTAAAAGGGTTAGCAGTGGCTGTGAAGTCCTTCATAAATTATACAATCTGTTCATCTATAGACAGGTTCCATGTGACGCCATCACGAGATGCTCAAGTTAGCTGTTCAACCATTGAGTACCTTTTAAGGTGCTATACAAATAAAATGTATTATTATTATTATACATTTCCATGATCCCCAAAATAGTATTGCAAAGAACATTTTGTCATGGCCCTGGGTCATGATAAGGTGATGTGGTAATTTTGCACATTTAGCAAATAATAATATTGTTTTAAGGTAAGCTCATACTGTTATTGTTATGGCTGTTTGATGAATATCGTAAAAGTATGTCAGCCTCTATGATCAATGGTTTGTTGATCAGTTTGATGTGCGTTTAAAGTTCCAGTGTTTCATTTGGTGACAGTTTACAGAGATGAAAGTGCATCAAGCTGTAATGCTGCGTTCACACTGAACGCAAAGTGAATTTAGATTACATACAAAGTCAATGCAAAGACACGAATGGATGCAAGTAACGCAAATTTCTGCCGGGCGGAAAGTTGAAAGTATGATAACTGTTTCCCTGGAGATAAGCCACTCCTCCTCTCCAGCGTCTGAAGCGAATGATCGAATGAATGATTAGTCCTGCGAGTAAACTCACGTGATTAACGCAACGTGAAATGTTGCTTCGTATTTGGTGTTGACCGCAGCATAAAGCTTAGAATTTGTGTGTGAAGTGAAAAACAGGTGTGCTTAAATGGAATAAAACAAATTATTTTTATTAAATATTAAATGGCCTTTAATATGGATTATTAAAGCCGGAGTTGAAATAATCTAGCATACATATCTGGTATATCTTGAAGGTAAACATTAGGATTTTCTCACATGCTAACGTCACAAATATTGTTAACCTGCTCTTTAATCGTGCAGCTGGCAGACAGCAGAAATTAATATAATAATAGATTTATACATGGTAATGTTAAAAAAAAATACAGACTAACTTACTTTACTTGTGCAGCAGGCAAACAACAGGAATTGTATATGCTAACCTTACTTTTTTTGTAATGCTATCGGGTGCATGATAATGTTTCTAATATCCAGAGATTTATCAGGTAACTTTACTTTTGTATGCTAAGATCCATAAAACTGGAAATAAAATACATTTACTTGCATGACGGGGGCTTCTGTACTTTGACCCTGTGCTGCCTGTATTCTTATTTCATAGCTATCTATCAGCTGGTTAACGTTTCGATGATGTTTTGGTATCAGGTATCCTTGTAGCTAGTTGGCGCTGCTGAGGCAGCTTTGGGAAGCTCACTAAAGTTATGAGGTCAACGTGTCACCATCGCCTTATCATAACATTGTGGCAATGAGTTGTTGACCCTCCTGCTGCAGATGCATCCTCTGAAGTTGTATATTACTTCCCTGAAGTAAAGTAAGTTGAAAGAGAGCATTACCATATAACAATGGCAACAATTCTAAGGACGGCCTCGTTCAGGCTCTGGCAGAAGTTCACCAACGCGCTGCCATTTGGCCCCATCCTTCCCAACATAATACCTGTGAAAATAAACGGCACCATTGTTAAAAAGATGTCCGAAAGCATTTCCATTGGCAGTGATGAATCCAGCAGAATCCAGACAAGAATAATGCATGTTTTTACCCATGGTGGCTGAAAATATAACGATTCCAAGGACATTCATTCCATCGCTTGTTCCTTCGCGAATGCGTACGAGCACGTCAGGAGGCGGAGTTAGGTCGAGGGCGAAGTTCTGGATGTCGGTTCCGTTATCATCCTGGATACCGTAAATGAGCGCTCGCCGCGTGGTGGACTCCGATTGGGCCTGACTAACCGTTGGCTTGGGTTTCACAGTGTACACGCTGCTTGTTCGATACTGTTGACAGGGAAAAGAAACACAATTAGAAAAACGACCTTGACTTTGTGTTTAAAAGCGATGTGCGTATTATATCGATTGTCTCACCTGCTGAAAGGTGGCCTGGACCAAGTTAGATGGGAACATGTTGCTGCGAGGCAAAGATGCACACATATTAAAACTCTTATTCATGAAGGTAGAACAATAGGAAAGCAAGCAAACAATTTGATACTCTATGCTTTTGAGGGTAAAAACACCCTTTTCCCATTGGTTTAATAAGTTGTTACATCAGTATGCTTGTCCACCGTAAGTAACATTTTACAATACATTTGTTAGTTATATTAATCAGATCCTTCTTCGTTGCAAAGATCTAGAGAACTCAGATATTTTTCTCCAGGTTCTTGCTTTGGTAAATGACAATGGCAGTGAGTCAGCAGGCTTCAAATAAAACATCCCGGTATTTCGGGCAAGCTGACAATACAGAACAGGAAAAACACTTCAGCTTTTACTCTGTTTCCAGGAGTGTTGGTTGCAGGAGACCTAATTATTCCCATTCATACAAAATAAATAATGAAAACAAAAATAAAATGTTCTATTCTATTGTGACGGTAGAAAAAAAAGAAAAGAAGAAACAGGATGTCATTTTAACTTTTACCCCGCTGTTTTAACAAACCAAATCATGCTGAAATAAATAGTTTGGCTGCTGGTCTGTTTGACTGCAGTTGTGCAACACAGTGCCGACTCGGCAGCCGTGACCTCACTTTATACTTTATGTTCCCAGTTATTTAGGACAACGCGTTGTCATTTGTATGCTATCCTACAATTCTGTAAAAACAAGAGGCAGAGTTCATTTGACCAAATAGTGGTTTCTGGAGTTGCTTTGAAAAAAAAGATGATGATCTTGAAATCCTGTAATTGTGGCTGATTGAAATTCCAATCTTATTGTGTTTTTCCAGTCTGTTAGCGAGATAAAAAGCTCTGTCACGAAGCACAACCGGTGTAGATTTATCTCAGGGCCCAAATTAGAGGTTTTCATTTGCTCTGCCATCATGACCTTGTGACATTTAAACTGATTGTCGAGTCAAAAGAAGTATGTCCCTCTTTACATGTAGTAGGAACCCTCAGAGGAAGAGCTGTTTAATCAGTCGTATTTCAAATTTGTTCTGAAAACACTGCGTTCAAATGCCAAACTCAGGAGTGGACAGTCTTTCCCTATGATTCAGTTTGGATTCACAGTGAAATATAATAATAATATAATAGAACTCCAGGCTGTACTAATCAATTTGTATTTATTAATGGTTAAAATGCAAGTTTAAGTCTCCAAAGTCAAATATTATCTGCTCGGATTCATAATTACACTTGCAAAGATGCATTTTGAAGCAGTCCCACTGGTAAGAGTTTGTACTGACTGCAATCGTAAGATCACCTACTGATCCATTCGGCCTGCCTACGCAGCTCAGCACATGTGCTCTCTCAATAACCCCTTCGCGCCACCAACAGCATGGAATAAAATGCTCGGATTAGACTGGCAGAGGCACAATGTATGACAGGTGACCGTTAATAGTCCTGTTTATTGATGCCGGGTCTGAGAAACTGGGTAACATCTCTTATTAAAGAAGATTAAATGTTTTTAGTCAACAATGAAGTCATCCCAGAATACGGGAACTGAAAAGCTTAAGGCAACCAATGTTTTTTAATCTCGTCTCTGAGGCAAATACAAAACAGTCTGACAAAGTGGGATATTGTCAGGATGACATTTGCTCTTGTGCGGTGTTATTACTAATATTGTGTGCCATCTTGTACAGAGCATCAAATTATTTTCACATTAATTTATATTCATCAGTAACAGCAGAAAATAAAACCCAGTTTAGCTCACTGATTATTTGTCTGCAGTACTGGGAACATACATCATTGATAGCACTGTGCTGCCTGGAAAAACATTTGTATAACAGCTTGTTTTGTATGTGGCCAGCAAGCCATCAAATGCATTTTTTTCTTCTTCTTACATATCATGCTTAAACTTGTGTGTTGTGCTGTAAATAGGGCCATGTATAATAGGGCCACTGATAAAGCCGGAAGAGTGAGTCAAACCTCATCAACATGGGGTAATCAAGCCCAATTCACATGAAGTCCAGTTTACACACCACAAGGAGCACATCAAGTACAGTGCATGATGACGTCAGCAGTAATCTGACATCATCTGAGGGAACCAGCATTATAAACTAAGGGCATGGAGTTTGAGAGACAACGTAATTCACCAGGAAGTGAAGATAGTAATGCCAGTAAATTGAAATATGGGAAGTATAGCATCTAGTATTTCTGGACCTTGACCATTGTATACAAAGATGGAAGACATGACAGCTCCCCCTAAAAGTGAAGCCAAAACATCTGCGTCGGCCCCTGGATGACTGGCTGCAGAATAGTTCATAAACCCTGCCTTGTCCAGGGATTTAGGCCAAACTAAAAATCATATTCTGGAATAATAATAGAACATGTCAATTTCATTGTAAATGTATTTATAGAGATCTTATGGTTAGCTACCGTGGTGTTGACGTAGCAGCTAGGCAGCTCACGTTAACTAGCTGTGGCCGCGCTCGGCTCAAGATTGGTTCAGGCGGATGTGCAGGCTGGACCTCGACACCCCCCCCACCTGATCACTGCACAGCCTCTTGCTCCCAATGACGTCAAAATGTCATGATGGGAATTGGAGACGCGTTGTCCATTTATATATGAAGTCTATGGGTGGATCCATACAAACAACTACAAGTGGAGATGTCTCGGCCTGTGTTGTGTGATTCTGACCATTGTTAGTTTTAACCGGGTACGTTCAATACTAAATCTCCATTTAAACCTATGATAATGTGCTCCTGATATGGTCCCCTTCTGTATGTCCCTCTCTTCGTAACTCAGCTCCATACATCACCTTCAAATAATGACAAGACAAATCTCCTTGCAGCACAGAAATAATCAGTGTGCATCTTTCAGCGGGGGTTATATCAGAAGACGGCTGCGTCCGTAGCTCACTGCAGTTTTCCCAAACAACTCAATACGTGCTCCATTTTTACCATTTGAGTCAGACAAAGAGCCTAATACAGTAATTGCCATTGATTGATTAATGTCCCAGTTGTTAGAATCCCGACTGAGGAACTGGTTGTTCATGGTGTGCACAGATAGTCAGCCAGAGGCTATATTGGTCCTACCGGATGAGATCCAGCAGAGCATCAGCAGAACTCATGATAGGCTTGCCGCTATCCTCGGAGTCCTCTTTCTGGGCCGCGCCGCCTGGATGGATGATGGAGACCATGATGATTCCCACTACAACGGCTACAAAGGTGGTCCACAGGTAATAGGACACTGTGATCAGACCGAGCCGACTGGAACACTTGGCGTCGAGGGCTGCCAGTCCTGACATCAAACTGGGAGAAGAAACATTCGAGTTAGACTGATAGTTAGTGCTTTATTTAAATAATGCACGTTGAGCCATGTTAAAGCAAATGTGTCAATGCAATCCATCAGTAAACGACTAGTTTGTGCACTCTCCTCACTTCAATACTTATGTTGATATTCTTGTGATGTGTTTCTTTTCAGCAGCTTAGTAACATCGGTTTTCTGAGTGAAGCCAATGCATTTAGAATTGTCTTACCAGGATAAGACCTTGGACCACTTTCTTACTCTGTTCAGGAGTATGTAATCCTTCAATCTATCTAAAAACTTCAAACATAAAACTTGCACATTCTTATAAAAAATCTCACCACAAGGTCCCTGAGCACTTTTCACAACTTTGTAAGAGGGACATTTCTGAAAGCTCAGAGTTTACAAATGATGACGAGATTAACATTTTCAGAGACGGTTGAGAAAAAAGTTGATATTTCCCACAGTCCCTGCTTGTCATTACACCTTTGCATTTCCTGGCCTACGTCACACAACCTATAAAAGAAGGAAGGGTCATTACCTCTCTGAACTTACAATGGTACCAAGCTGGTCGTATTCATGTGTTTGATTGTGATAGAGCGTCTTTGTTATCAAGAACTAACCAGCGATCACACTGTTAAAGATATTTAATGACCTTCGGGAGGGCTAACGTTGGCCAGCTTTCTCGATAATGTTTCATATTCTTGTCAGGATGGCGCTAATGGTCACAACGTCTATGTCTCAAAAGAACATTAATAAATGAATATATATATATATATTTATATTTGCAGTCTGGTCAGTGATAATAGTTTGGTCACGTATCATGATGTAGCTGCCTTGAGCTGCTGACTGAACCATGTTCTTAAATGTCTTGAAGTATTTATTGAACAGACACTTGGAATAATTCAGCTCAATGCATAGAGCTCTTTCCCCACAGATGGTTCAGAGGCCTAACCACAAGAAAAGGTTTAACAGAGTCTTTATACACATTATTTCATATCTCCCCCCGTCCTCCTCAGTGTTCTGATGCACTAAGGATAAGATCCCAGCGTTGGTGGATGCCTGCTCGGTGTTGCTGTCCACAAGGCCCCCGGGGTGAAAGGGTGAGAACTGGGTGACAATACAGCACGTCAGACACAAAAGATTTAATAAGATACACTTGTGGTTTGGGCCTGGTGAGTTTGGATGGCGCCGAGTTTATGAGGTCAGGATGAGCCGTCTCTCATGCATGATCGGGGTTACGCAATACAAGGTACATCTGAAAAGAGCAATATGATAGATTTCTACAAGAATGGAAAATATTTAAGACCTCCTGTTTTTGAATTGAGTCACTTAGCAGCGGGAGATGTTTAGGGCATGATTAAAAGCATTTAAGGGATCAGAAGAAAATAGCAGTAATTCGGTTCAGAAGATTGAGACCGAGTCAATGCAATGTCTGATGAAACAAAGGCAGGGATGATGGCAGAGGTACTCAAAGAGTTTGGGCTGAGGGGCATTAGAGTCAGAGTAATGACCACAGCAGCTGCTCCTGGATTTCTTGAGAGAACACTTTTATGACACTTTTTAAACACAGTTTAATGGATGCTTCATTTACTTTGGAAGAAAAGAAGAGAGCAATAAATAAGACCATCACCTGGGAAGGAGCACTTAGTTGTTTTAGCATCTATGGAGCTGAAGAACAAAAGAACATTAATAAATGAATATATATATATATATATATATATATATTTATATTTGCAGTCTGGTCAGTGATAATAGTTTGGTCAAGTATCATGATGTAGCTGCCTTGAGCTGCTGACTGAACCATGTCTTAAATGTCATACAAGTATTTACCTTTATGGCTTATTCAAGTCAGAATCGGGACAGCCTTATCAGGAAGATACATGAGAGGGAATTATGTTTTGCAGGGTGATTTTCTGATGCTCATTGTTTGCTGATGACTGGGCATTTTGGAAAATGGGAAAACACTAGTCATACTTTGAAAAGAGTATTTAATGCTAAGAGTTAACAATGAACTCTTAAAGGTTGTTCCGAAGATCTTCATTCGACTGTGTTAGCGGTAAAAAGACATCATGTTATTGTAGTTATGAATGTATTTTGTGCTGCGGTTAGGTTTGCCTTCAAGACCGAACCGTTAATACAGGTGTGAGCGCCGTGCCTCCCTGTATGAGAATCTAATTCTACAAATAGCATCATATTAATAACTTGAGTGTAGCCTCATCTTTATTTGCAACTGTGCATAAAATACCAGGTTTATACACAGTGAGCAAAAAAGATGCGCAGCATTTGAATGTTGATTCAGAATTGAAATGTCAATAACATGAACTATTCATTACAGCCCGAGATATTATCATGTTGTTTTCTCGTTTATATAGATAGCCAATCAGCTGACTGACTCAATGATATTAGATAGAAGTGTATTAATCATGAAAGAAAATATTGTGCCTGAGATTGCTAAAAAATTACAATTTCTTAATAACAAAACACAACAATAGATGATAATAGATATAAAGTGTAAAACAAATAATACTAACACCATTGCCTAATATAAAAAGTACTATGCATACTAAAATTGACTACGGGTCTGCAAGATGTTATTCTTAAAACATTTTAGCTGTCAAAACATTGTATTTATATCCAGGCCAAGCCATTAGCCACATTTTGTATTCGCCACTGCTATATAAGTATGACATAACGAGTATTAAGAGTGTGTCCTTTTTTTAAAGGTTTAAAGACAATGTTGTCTGCTCTAAATGTCAAAGATTGAAGTCAATTCAACTTTCACACAAATGCTGCCACCGCAGTCATACGCTGAATGCTCCATCCGACCCCTGAAGGAGCTCCTTATGAGACTGCATACAAAGTGAAACGTGGTGGAAGAGGGTTCTCTTTCATTTTTAAAAGGCATTGTGCATCAGTCTCTTCCTTCATGGTATTGCATTGAGGACGGCTATTTGCGTATCGTCTCCAGAGGCAAATCATTCAGAGGGCTAAACTGCTGCTTCGAATCCAATCAGCAATGAATAATTCACCTGCTATGAAGTGTATTGTCGATAAAGTAGAGTGTTCAACTCACGTCTTCATGCTACATGTATACCAGTGGGGCCCCGTGGCCCTCTGTTGGCCAGCCGCCACTGATGTATACTCTAGTAAACACACAGAGAGCAGGGTAATCAACAGAGCCAAGCTGCCATCACATCAGGGTTAGTGGTTTGATGGATTTCTTTTGTGAATATAAAGAGGCTTAATCCCCCACAGCTTCCATTCAGGGACAGAATACAGCCCACTCACACACAAGGATGAATAGATACTTAAAGCAGCAATCCAACACAACAGCTTCTTGTTAGGAAAGGTATCTGTTTGAATGTGTGTCCTTCGCATATCTCGAGAACTGTCCATCCGATCTACTTGCGCCTGTGTGAGGGTTTTGCTGGGGACCCAAAGGACGAGCAGGGTCGAGTTGGTTGGCCCACTTTGGACACGTGACATGTTCATTGTTCACGTTGAATAAACAAGCGACGGCGCTCTGTGCAGCTGTGCGGGAGGGGCTTCAGGACACTGCGGAGTCGAGCATGTGGTCCACAGCTGGCCTTGACAGGCTGTTGATTATAACGAGATCGTTCAGAACGTGTGCAAATTAGATTTCCTCAGAACAAAAACTAAAAAGAGTTGTGCATCAAAACATCAGTTAATTTTCACCTTAATCAGGGAACATTTCCTAATTTACTGTGAGCACAATTATCACGTTTCTTTTTCATGTAGATTCCTAATTTTCTTTTGGAAGTTACTGAACAGTACAACCCAGCTAATTTGTTGAGTTGAGTTTTTCAATGAAACAAAAAAGACTGCTGTTTTAACTGCATGCCAACTTAATCTAATTAAGACAAACTGCTCTCAAACAGTCTGGTGAGGTGTTGCTCACTCCACAAACAACAATATACGTTTTAAAAGGCTATTTTTTAACAATCTAATATCGTCACATTGCATAGTTGTGCAGTATGAATTTTAAGATATTTGTAGGATTCTCCATCTGGAGTCCCAACTTTTTTATCGCACATCTGCCTTCCTCTTTTGCGGGAATAATGGTTGAACAGTTAATTATTAACATCCCTATTTATTTTCTTTTGGGGCAGGCCAACCCCATGTCTGTTTGCTGTTGTGAAATTTAACTCTGCTCATTTGTTATTTGTACTTTTCTTCACATATTTGTCCAAGCGAGAATCAGTTTTTTATATGTCTTATTTATTTAGATGTTTCAGCGCAACTCTCTAAATCTGAGGTTTCTAAAGTGCTCCAAACTGTTCCAGGAAAGGCTTTTTTAAAAGGTTGTCTGATTGGGGAGGGCGGTGCCCAGTCTCTGAAAACCCCATGCTCTAAATGTCAAAGATTGAAGTCAATTCAACTTTCACACATATGCTGGCACCGCAGTCATACGCTGAATGCTCCATCCGACGGCTGAAGGAGCGCTCGGTCCTTAGAGATATGAGATGTGAGACTGCATACAAAGTGAAACGCGGTAGAAGAGGGTTCTCGTTAAACCTTCATGGTATTGCATTGAGGACGTCTATTTGCGTATCGTCTCCAGAGGCAAATCATTCAGACGGCTAAACTGCTGCTTAATATCGTCACATTGCATACTTGTACAGTATGAATTTTAAGATGGGAGTGGAGATTTGTAGGATTCTCCCATTCACAACGTTGTTATCGCACAGCTATCAACTCTCTCTGTTCAAGAGCGGACATCTTTCCTGCTGGAGTTAGAGCTACATGCGCGGTACGAATAGTTCGACCTGAAAGTATCCGTTTGCAACTAATAAATGTGATCGTTTATGTCAACCTCTCTGGCGAGGATTTATGATACTCATGCACTGTGTTTTATGGTGCCTGTTATGCCGGCATGGCTCTTGCCATCAAAGGAGCAGAGACATCAGCCACAGTCTATTCCAGGGGTTTTCAAATCAAATTCATCGAGGACCAGTTAGAGAGAATGTCCTCATGCAAAGGTCTGGGACATCACAATAATTTCCAATTTGAGTGCTATGATTTTGTGCCATATTTTGTAGCCAACAGTTGTATTAACATCTGTATGTAGTCACCAAATATTATAGACCTTTTTTGATGCTTCTAGTCAAATTGAATTAAAAAACTATTCAGAAGGTGTTTTTTGTATGCACTTCACACCTTCTTGCTGGTTATGATTGACTTTCTCAAAGAAGTACCCAAATATAATTTCCACTATAATTGTAATGCCCGTAATAACTCTCAGAATATGTCACTAAAAATTCCTCATGTGTTAATCTAAGGGGTGACCGCTGTGAGGGTTATAGTGAACTGCAGGAGACAGTGTTCAGTACCTGGACACAACAAGGGGGAGAATCAGCATCTTCAGCATCCTCATCAGCAGTTCCCCGGGAAACTGGAAGTACTTCACCTCCTGCCAGGATGAGAAAAGAACAAATGGTAGTGACAGGTCATTTGAGGAGGAACATTAGACGGCTAGTGAAAAGTAACTGTTTTTAAAAAGAAAATGTTGATCAGCTACAAGACATTGTTAGGGTGTTAGGAGCACTGCAGAAGCTGAAAATGATCTATCTTTCTTCAACTTGATGAAGAAGAAAGGAAAAGTAATTATTTTATTTCATGTATCAAGGTTTTTTGGATAAAAAAATACCCATGACTTTGTAAGAAACTGAGCAATGCTGAAGCATCTCCTGAAGTGAAAGGAAATAACCTACTGGACTATTTTCCCTTTTTGGTCGTTAAAATGAAAAGCTTTACAGGCGGTATTTTCTTAGATGTGTCTTGTGAATGTACGGATCAATGCCATCTTTTAAGCACTGTAAACTGCTTTTACAGAAGCATAAATCCACCTTTAGTGCAACTAAACACAGCAGACAATGTAACGGTTGCACTGAAATCCAACCTCTGATTGTGCTGGAAGGTGTTTTGTAGAGTTAGCAGCCACGATATTGAGTGCACTGCCGTGACTCATCCAGACACTTTAGCAGTAAGTCTCCACCGCGTCAGTTAGCTTCGCTGTCAAGGTTTCCACCTTTTGTATTGCAATGAGTATGACACAGCTATAGCTGTGAAGGTAGAATAAATGCTATGTCTCGTTAGCCAGCCACTTGCAACCTGCTGCTTCAAAGGGATTGGGGTTAGCTCCGAAAGCTAGCAACAACTGATCAGGTGCCCTTTAGGTGTGCTGGCCTTCAAGGGGGATCAGCTATTCTCCTTTCGTCTTTTAAAATACTTTTTTCTAACATTAATCGGTCAACATTCTTATTGCCGGTTAACAGTTAATCCTTTACAATCCTAGTTGCTAACTACAAGTTAAAAGGTCACAAAGCTGAATATTACAGCATTTATTCAATGTTAATTATTTGTCTGAAAAAACATTAAAGGTGAAACTGGTCAGATGTTGTCTCTGAAATGGACTTCAGGAGTGGACGTCTTGTAAGGAAACCGTTTTGGCTTACAACAGCTGACCTTTTTTGTGTTTTTCAGAGAAAGTTTAGATTACTTTTTATTTACAAATCAGACCAGATGTTGTCCAACAATATGTATTCTACACATTAAGCAATGTTCTTGTTTTCGTTTTGCCATGGCACCACCATCTTCTTTTCACAATGCATGTCAAGTATGGTTGAGTTCAGCTCAAAGATTCTTGAATTAAATTATTGCCCTGGATAAATCTTTCCAAAGAACAGACTGATAACAAAAACAACGTCTCTTCTGGTTCGCCCATGCAACTCCAGTGTTAACCCAGCCGTGGCCATGTTAGATGTTCAGAGAAGGTGCTCCGGCAGTCAGGTGACAATGTATAAACAGCGTCAAATTCCACGTAGGAAGTGGAACCGGGTGGATTGATGGGAAAGGGTCTATTTACATGGCTACATGACACACCCCCTGAAATAACTTCTGGGATTAAAATAGTTATTTTAACCCATGCCATGATATTTTCTTTAACCTAAGTAGTTTTGGCCCCTATGTAGCTAGAACCCAAGGTTTTAAAACTACCCGGAAAAAAAAGAAGACTCAGCAACAAGAATTTAGAGAATTTAGAGACTTTAGAGACTTTAGAGACTTTAGAGACCTGGCTTCATCATCACGTCCCTGATCAACCTATCGCACTTGATAGGCGGACTGTATACCGTGCCGTGACAGAACGCAAGACTCCATTAAGAAGAGGGGAGGCGGACTGTGTGTTTACATCAATGATGCTTGGTGGTCAGACATAGTCAAAGTTGATGGACAATGTCTCCCAGATCTTAGAAACTTAAAGGCTAAGATGTCTAGTGATTGATCAAATAAACCTCAGATCTGTTTAACCGAAGTTCCACCAGAATGTCCAAATCTCCATGAGAGGAAACAATACACTGGACTATGTTTACACTAATATTTTTAGCAGCTACAATGCCCTCCTCGGCCCCCAATTTGGACTATTAGACCATATGTCCCTGCTTCTGCTGCCTACTTACGTCCAGCTAATTAAATGGGCCAAATCAAAGGGGAAAATAAGAATTAACATCAGCTGTATGAACATAAAGCTGCTCTACAGGACTGATTTGAATGTACAGACTGGCACATATTCATATATGTATATATATATATATATATATATATATATATATATATATATATATATATATATATATATATATACGTATGCTGCAACCCATGAGAACAACATAAATCTTGAGGAATATACATTAACGGTGTCATGGGATGGGATGTTTCCGCTACAGGGCAGGATGTCTCTACAGCGGGTGAATAAAAGCCATTGGTACCCATCTACCGAGCAGCCGAGGCATTGGTGACAAAAGGGTGCCCCAAGGATATAAAAAGACAATACCCACCCCAGCCACAGCCTGTTCACCCTGCTGCCATCTGGCAAGAGATACAGAAGTATCAGTTGCTGTTACACCAGAGCAGCTTCTTTCCTCAAGCTGAGACACAAAATTCATCCTCCACCTTCCAAATGAGACTTTAAACTGCACAACCCTGTTGTACAATGAAAGTATAATTAACCTTGTAACCTTTTAAACCAAATAGTTTGGTACCGACACCTTACTAAACTGTGACCATTTCAAGGGCGTAGTTTGCTTCTCCTGTAGTACGGTGCATTTGTTTATAGACCTACTTGGATGGATGAGTCAAACAAACAATGGAACTGCAACCAGCTGTTGTTTTGTAAAACCAAAAGTCCACATTGACCCATTTACTTTGACTACCTAACTCACATGGCCTAACTTTACTTGCATAACAAACATACTTATTTCAACCCAAACCACAATGTTTAACCTAAACTTAACCAAGACGTTTTTTTGCCTAAACATCACCAAGTAGGAATGCCAAGGAGCTTCCTTTCCCTGCTAAAGATGCTTAGTTTTTACACTGCCAGTAGGCAAGTTGTGTATTTAGCCTGACACCGTGTCTTATTTTATAAAACAATATATCTTAAATCTTGAAAGTATAAATAAAGATATTATCCAGACGTTATACTCAATAGATTGTGTGCATTGTCAGAGACTTGCAGAGGTGGAAGCAATGTTTTTGGTAAAGTGATTATTTGTATCTCTTGTCAAAGCAGGTAGAAGAAGGTATACAAAGTATAAAAGGGAGTCAGAGAGTTACAGATAAACACTGACGAGTAAACCTATATCTGAAAAGAATAGGAGAGCAGCCATACAATAACAGATAAAACACCAGTGACATGCTTCCAAGGCCCAATAGTTTTGGGTGACATGTTTGGCAGAAGCGTTCAGATCTTACAGGCTGTTTGTGTATTTGTGTCAGTGTCCACTGGGCTTAACCTAACACTGGCATCTATCCACTGCAGCAGTGAACAGCTGTTCTCTACCAGCTGTGCTGTTCCATCCCCCTGCAGCCAGACCACATATCTCCACTCTGTCAAAATTAACTTCGTAGTGTACAGATTGTAAAGCCCTCTGAGGCAAATTTGTAATTTGTGATTCCGGGCTATACAAAATAAACTGAATTGAATTGAGTGTAACAAGAGTTTGAAAAAGCTTCCCTCCAAGGCATCTCTGTGCTCTCAGTGTATTTGTGTGGGATATCTGCCACAAGTTGATGCTGCACTTTAAAGCGTTCTTGTTCGTCACACACTTGACAACAGTTCATGGGGAGAAAGACATTGGGTGACAGTTTACATCGGCTTAATGTGCCACAAAAGCTGAACACAATTTACTATTGAGGTATGAATACATTAGTAATACGGTGGGCAAATATTTAGTTTATATGGTAATTTGTTTGTGTCCTCTACTGATAAAGATTGAAATGTGGGTGTTATAAATTCAGCTCATTTAAAGTATCTGCTGAATGCAATGAGGTTGATGAACAGTACATTCCAGAAGGGGCATTTGTCCGGCGCTATTATGAGCCGCGCAGGGAGTCATCGGGTCAAACCCTGCACTTGCTGTGGGGGCAATATGTGTGCCTGCTGGTGCTATGGGCACTCACTTGCCTTGCTAAATGATTATCCGTGGCTTTGTCATACAACTGTTGTGGCCTGCGTGTAAGCCAGAGCGCAGAGGATAAAGCTTGCAGCATTGTTGTTGACAACCTTGTGGAGAATTGTGACCCACTATGTATACAAGAGAAATTCTTAGCAAAGCCAGTCTTGGAAAACTAAACTCTTTCAATGTTAACTTTTATGGGGCCAGCATACTGTCAAAAATCATAGAAAGAATCTTGTTGGATAGATTATAGGAGTTTATTAACTCCACAGATAACCAGTTGGGTTTTAAAGCCAAACCTGCCACTGTCGTGTGTACATATGTCTTAAAATTAAGAACTATAAAAAACTATAAAAAACGTAATTATAGCAGCAGTCATACATGGAGTTTTAGCAGTATTTTTACATATGTGTCTAAAAGAGGAGGAGTGGGAGAGAGGGGAGAGAGTTCAGCTTCCTGACAGCCTGGTGGATGAAGCGGTTTGAGAGCCTGGAGGCTCCGGTATCTCCTCCCAGAGGGCAGGAGGCTGAAGAGACTGTGACGGGTGGCAGGAGTCGCTCACAATCATGGTCACTTTGCCGGTGAGGCGGGTGTTATATATCTCCTGCAGGGAAAGGGGAAAGGGGGGGGGGGGGGGGGGGGGGGGAGTGAAGCACCGATGATGCTTGCAGCTGCGTTTACTATACGCTGCAGGGCTTTTTTTTTTCTTGCCTTAGCTTTCTAATGCTAGCTAAAACCAAGGTGGTAAATGCTGCATTCTCTCCCTTCATAAGACATCAATAAGCTACCTACATCACTGTTGCTATAATTTGATGTTGGTGTTCCCTTTCAAGCTTGAACTGAACAAACTACTGCGGAAAGTGCCCTATTTTCAGTCTCGGCTAACGTTTGATTGCACAGTTAACGTTGGCTACGTAGCGCTCTGCTGTGTTTTTGTGAGTGCTACATAATGTTATTGATTATCAGTGGTATTCCTCTTGAATATTGTAGTAGCATGCTGCTCGGACAGTAGTCACATTCCACGGCTCGTGCTGCATTGACTAGCGCCAACGATCTTTATATACCAAAAATCTTGAAATCAAAAATCCCCAAAAATATAATATAGCATTGAAGGGCGGGAGTAGATTGACCAGGTTAAAGAGTAACCCACGGCGACGGACGCTCTCCTAAAGCGAACACATCCCGCGAGGCAGGGATCATGTCATTGGTGAACACGACACCTGGCATTCTATTGGCTGGAGAATTTTGACATGGTTATTGGACAGAAAAAGAGCAGAGGACATAATCTGAGAGCAGCCGTTTCATGAGGACACAAACGCTGCCTTAATGTGAGGACAAGGGCTGAAGCTGGAGCGCATGAAATCTGTGCAAGCAACAATAACAAAACCAATGTTGTGTTGAGCACCTTTTAATCATTTTAATATGCCTGGCAGAGAGATCTCGGCAAAGGTTACACTTGCAACCACGGGATGACTAAATGTAGCCAAAGTCAGGCAACCTCTTGAAGACCAACTGCATCAGTGCACCGTTTCACAGATAGGCAGGGCGTCTAAAGGGAAAAGGATGTTCTAACGGATCAGTGACCCCAAGCAAAAAGCTGTGTGTCAGCATGTCCCCGCCAAATGTCCAAACTTAATTCCAATGACAATTTGTGGAATGATATTAGGACATCACTTAACAGGCAGTACACGTTCAAGTAAGTCAACTTTACGTAAAACACACTGAGATAAAAGCCTTAAAGATATCAGATATCTCTTATTCATTGTTGCATTACCTGTAGGGGATAACTAACGTCTTGCTTAAGTAAGTCGAGTCCTAAATTAAACACAAAATATCCTAATGCTGATCCATGTCCTAAAGCAACGTTAAGTCTTTGTATCTAAATGTGAGGAGCTGGGGTATCATCTTTCGTCAGACTGGAAGTCTGCAACTTCCACAAACAGTCATCATATCATATTAGAATAATATAGCTATCTTTTATCTTGTTATTACAAAAGCTAGGATTAAGTAAGACTTGGCTTCCTAAACCTACAGTAGGAACTCTTTTACTACTACCGAGGTGGGATGAGCAGAGGTCAACCACAATGGCTTTTAGGTTGAGACTGCATCGATCTGATGATTAATACACATCTAAAAGTTGTGTATTGCGTCGAGCTGTTGAAGTGAGGTTAGGGATGTCAGGGGAGTTGGGAGGAAGGTGGAATGAGGGACTGCAGGGCGAAGCGGGTGCATAATGACAGCTAAAGAGCTTTTCTTTTGGGCATTAAGCAGAGAGAGCTTAGTTTCCCGTATAAGAGCAGGATCAGCACTCGCATACAGCCAGCAGAGAAGGTTTCTCTCTGCTCTGCTCATCTTGCACTCATGCGTATGGGTTGGTTTGTGTTCGCCTGTGCGTGTGTGTCAATGTGTTGTTTGTGGTACATGGTGACACACAATGAGGCACTAGAATGTAACAAAACAGAATAATATCTTCACCTTGTGTTCTTGAATCATAAGAATAAAAATGAGAATTATAAGCAAAATAGTTCAATTTTGTCCAAGCCCCGTCTCCCGCTGATACTCCGTCAAGCTGTCAGAGCGTCCGTGGAGCCCACACACTCATTAACTGACCTCACTGAATAGATATTATTTAATTTTAGCAAAAGAACCCTTGAGCAAGACACTTAACCCTGAATTGTTCCCTGTAGCTGTGTCTATGTATGATTGTAAGTCGCTTTGGATAAAAGCGTCAGCTAAATGTGATGTAATGTCATAGAGAAGCTGGCAGAAGTGTCTACAATATGCATTTGAAGGATATATTCAGTCGTGAAAAAAAGGGTTAGGACTTTATTCACTGGTAAAATCATTCAAAAGCAACATGTAGCGCTATGTAATGATGTGCTAACGTACTCTGCTAATGTTAGAAATTTAACTTTTTAGAAGCATATATCTCCGTCCGGGTAACGAGTATTACTGTTACAACGTTTAACATTTGACTAGCTCCAACCACGACTGTTGATCTAAAACTACTGAACTAACAATAACTTCGGTCTCTCCCAGGTGTGTCCGCAACAACTTCTGCTGCAATGTTTGATTGACTAAATACGAACCACATTTATCCCCTGTTTAGTCTGCAAGTGTATCGGGTGAGTTTTTCACTCGCGCTCCGTCTTCGTGTAACAGATACGTTCTCATTTAAATCAGTGTGCCGTCTGCACCGACTCCTTGCAGCTAGACCGCAGCTCCCTGTTCACTCATCATGTTGACTGGTCAATGGGCCCTCCGACCTGTTAGTGTGTTTAGCCCTGTTAGCTCTCTTAACTGTACAGCCCTGTTTCGCCAAACCTACTGCAGGACTCCGCTTGCAAGTAGAACATAAGGTGGCATGTTCACAATTTTTCAACTGACCCGCAGGTGCATGTGAGCGCGTAAGCCAGAGTTAGTTCGACAGAGTTAGTTTGACAGCAAAATACCAATGCAGACCCACCTGCAGGTGCTGGTCTCACACCGACAGAGACCAAATAGCACCAACAAATCTATTCTGGTTGCTGAAGGACATCGTGAATGCAATTTTCTTTTGAAAAACATCCAGTTTGTTGTTCGGGTTTTCTTCTATAAATATGAACTTCTGTTGTATTCTGACTCAGTCAGACATTGCAGAAATCTGCTGTAACATTTAGTTCATTTGGCATTGTGCTTGGTTTTACTTTCACAAAATAATACATTCATAATACTCGCATTAAACATCCAAAATACACATTTATGTGGTTTTTCTTACTACTTTGTCTATTTGTGTCTGTAGGTTTCTCTTAAAGTCACAAAAAGTAAGCATTAAACTTTCGAAAATACTTCTCTTAAAGTATCAACCTTAATCAGTTGTGATATCTATTCGTTATTTTTTGTTTCTTTTCACCTGTTAAATTTTTTATTTTGCAATACATATCTTTAATTAAAGGCTTTAATTAAAGGCCATTTTCTCAAAATTAGTTTTTCTCTAAGAATCTATCAGTTGCACCAAACGTTCCAGGTTCATTCCTATCGCTATTCAGAAGGTTTTTTTAAAGAAAGGTTTGTTCATATATCATTCATAGGATAACATTTTATTCCTAAAAACATAATTAAAATGGATTCTTTATAGCTGTTCTTGAAATATATGCAAATGAGCGCCTATTTCCTGAGATAATGCGTAATTTGCATATTTATACATACAATGCCACTTAATTAAGTACACTTATGAAGTCTAACGCAATCCATTACAGCTGCTTTGCCATCAAATCTACTTTTTTGACGCCTGTAATGTTTTTGTCGGTAAACGGTAGTGTGAATAAAGATATGTGGTTTGCACGTTTTTGCAACCCAAATCTATATGAATACCTCTGAATTTCTAACATCCTGAATAAGGGTACCCTTAACCTTTACAGAGTGTAACGTGTGAAGGAACCTGTGTTGGCCACTGAGCGTATGAAACGTGTTAAATGCCCGTCTGTAATCTGACTTTCTGTCACTTCACTTTCTCACAGCCTACGAAATCAATTGCTGTCCTCTTTCTGTGTGGCGGCACAACCCGGTTTCATGAAGACACCCGATATGAGCTGAAATAATTCACTCCCAAACAGTCCTGTGAGGTATTCAATCAAACTATTAGCAGTTATATATTGTCTATAAACGGATATTTTCTGTTTCACACTATTTGTCCTTCTGACCGGCAAATTTGCAGTTGATGGTGGGATTCTGCTGACTCCCCCCCCCCCCTCCGCCCTACCCCCATAATGCTATAATCCAGATTTATGTCACAGATTCAGTGTGTTCTACTCAGTGTGTTCTTGTGTGGAAACTGTTCAGCATGTTTACATAGTATAGCGTAGTTTTCAATTCATGTTCATTCTTTAAAATTTGGGCTAATCCTTTAGCATTTTGCCTCTCTCTGCCACACACGCACGCACGCACACACACACACACACACACACACACACGCACACACACACACACACACACACACACACACACACACACACACACACACACACTACCCTCTCTGCTCTCCACCCTGGGGGTGGGGGGATCAGGCCTCTACAAATTGTCTGAAAACATAAAGGTCTGTGCCTCCTGTGTACTTTGTCATCACACAGACAGGCACTCTTACTTGATATACAATTAGAGAAAGCGTTTGATTGATTGGATTGTAATCCCCTCTTGCGAGAGCCACCAGCTATTTTTAGGCCTATTTTAGAATATGACAGAGCTTTAGTCAAAAGGGGTGATGGGAAAAGAAAAGGCTGCATTTTGTTTATGGAGCCCCTCCATAAAGCTGCTTGGCTGTATTTAGAGCAATGTGCCGAGGCTGTGACGTGTATTGACGTCCATGTATAAGCCGGTGGGCTTGTTTGTGGCCTGGTGTCGTGCAGAGATGTTTTTACACTGCACGAAACACCAAATCTCAGCTTGTATATTTCTATTTATTATCAGGAAACTGGTCACCAATCAATGCTTTTAAGTGTTGCTAATTGCAGACAAAATATAGCCACTTAGCCGATGACGCACAATATTTGCCCTTTCGAAGTTTTTTTATTTTAAGCTTCGAAACCTTCCCAAGAAAAAAAAAAAAGACACAACAAATGGAGAATTGACAGTTTAAAGGATACAGACACTTGTGTGAAGCCTTTAAGGTATAACATTTGCAAATTATTATTAGAAGTCTGAGAGAACGTATACTCTGTTAAGCCGGCTCTTTTGTTATTTATATTCACACACACGTAGACAAACGGGCGCTATGCACGTGCATTGTGTATGGAGAGAGCGAGGGGGCTGCCTCACAGGATGGCAGCTGGGGGGGGTCGCTGCCTTGCTCAAGGGTTTCTCAGCAGTGCCCCAGGAGGACAACTGGCTACCGCCGCCCCAAGCCACAATGAGGGTCTAAACAACATTTTTCTGCACGGCTGTGTTGTTAGTGCTTACAGATCACTGTGGTGTGAAAGTTGATTGGCAGAAAATAGAAGCTCATTCAAGAAAATAAAATCAATTTGACACAGTGAATATTTTATTATTGCCGCAGGTAGCTATCGTTGCTTGAAAGAGAAGATCAATTGAGGAAGTGTGCACTGTGTTAAAATGCAACAATAACGAACTGGTATCTTTTGAAAATAAATGGGATGTTCATTGATGCATTAATTATAAGTGCAACATTTGATTTTCTCACTGCATTGAATTTAATTGGCTCCCTGGAAGGTAGAAAAAACATATTTATAATATCAGCGGTACAAGAAGTACTCGGATCAGTACTTAAGGAAAACACCAATATATCAATACAAAATAAAACATCGATAAGGAACAGTTGCTTCAACAGCATTTTAATGAGGCTGATTCATTTTAAAATATATTGCTTTAATTTTCCTGAATCTGTGTCAGATCTATTATGACTCCATTATTATGTGAAATACTAGACATCTAATACATTTTCACATTGGTTATTTGCATTAAATCCTTTTTTCTAACTCAGCTATGATGTCGCCAAGACTTGACTGAACTGATGACATTATGTGTTCTGACTTGACTGATCTGTTGTTTTTGCTCGCTGATATTATTTTAAGCTCCTGCCCCACTCAACGGACCTGCAGGGTTTTATTTGGTTTGCTTTCAATGTAGTTTAGGAATGGGCTCTGCAAACAGGAAATAAATCAATAATTCACTCCCAAATGTACTAAGGCATCATCACAACCGAGAGTTGGAGCCCCCTCAAATGTATGACAAATGGGGCAGGAAGGAAGAGAAAGAAATTCTGCAGAACAAATGTATACACATTTTTTGTTCTTCGCTGTTTTTCACTTTTCTCTACTCTTTTTTAACTATTTGGGCAGCAAACCGTGGCAGTGTGGGTTCCCTCCGGGTTCTCCGGCTTCATCCCACAGTCCAAAGACATGCAGCTCAGATTAATTGGACTCTATATTACCCGCAGGGTTGAATGTGAATGGTTGTCTGTCTCTATGTGTGCCCTGCGATAAACTGGCGACCTCTCCGGGGTGGACCCTGCCTCCGCCCAATGTCAGCAGGGAACGGCTTCATTCTGCGACCCTAAATAAGATAAGCGGTTTGGATAATGGAATGAGGCCTCAAACCGTTATAATAATAATAATTATTATTATTATTAATTATTACGCCAACAAGACACAACAGGTTCTCAAATAGGCGATGAATTGGTCTAATGTAAAATCTTAATCTCATAAATGCATTGATGTATCTTCTTGGACCAAAAGTACCTTGAAATTGCACATAGTTACTTTCCACCACTGCAAAACTATAATAGACAGTTATATGCATTTGGAAAATCTAGTAAAGGGCGTAAACATGCATATAATGACTAAAACGCACAAAGGTCAGCACTGATTTGGGGCCTAGTATCAGTGGGACATTGTGGGGGGAAATGCATTGAAGCAGGAGAATAAATGAGGTGAAGCACTGAGTGAAAAGCTCCACAGGTATTAGAGGCAGAGGGAAAAGATCTCCATCTTCTGCCTGCACGGCATCACAGGGTCAAGGGGAGGAGACAAACTGACCTGCTCCGTGAGGCGCCGCGTCCTCAGGAAGAATCCCAAAAGACACCCAATGACCACAGCGAGCACCGACATGATGAGGAGCCCATTCTGTTTGCAGACGTTCTTCACCCTCATCCACACTGCGTCCAAAGCCACGGCCATCGCGAGTCAGCTGTCCTGCGTCCTACCGGCAACCCATAAATGTTCCCAACCCAAAGCTTAAAATCCGCGTGCGAGTGATGGAAAAGAAAGAAAGATGAAGAAAAACTCTGCCGTGAGAAATATCCAATCCTTCCGTGACGTTTCAAAGCGCCTTCGGTCTCAGCATCCCTCTCGTCCTCTCGCTGCGGCGATCTGCACTGAACTAAGAAGATCCACTCTCACTTTCCAGGCATCCCCTCCCACCCTGCTCCACCCATCAGCGGCCCCCTGTGAGCTGACCCGCCGCCAGGGGGGTGGAACAGCTGGCGAGCATGTCTCCGGGGGTTAATATCACCAATCCTGTTAGTGCGCTGCTGTAATAAACAGGTCTGAGGCCAGATTAAAGATCCATGAACAATTTGACAAAGGTTAGCAGAGCAAAGACATTTCGCACACTGACAACAGAACAACGTACAACCCAAAAAAGTGCGACCCAGTACACAGTGGTTAATGGACACGTGTAATGTTGTTGAGAGATAAATCAGCAAAGAAAAAACTTAACTGTTCATTATTGAGGTGCATTATACAGCCTTTATACAGCTTATGAGTATATACAAATATTGACTATATATAATGGAGGTTGACTTAAGAGGTGACGTTGTGTATTTGGATCCACTTCAGCACTTTTTATCCTGCGAGAGACAAGGCAATGGAGCCCGATAGTTCCCATAATGCAGCTCATTACCATGTCTTCGTTGGACCTTCACTGCCTGTGAAATTCACGTCCAATATCTATTTATCTCCACTTCCCCAGTTTGTGACGCCTGTTAACATCGTCCGGGTGATTTTCTAAGACCATATAAGACAATGGAAATGATCTAATAACTTGTTTGTTACCCATAAGAAGGGAACTGACTGCATAACACATAAGATGACAATGCATGATGGAAACATGACAAACAAACAAACACACAAACACAAACACACACACACACACACACACACACACACACACAAAGAAACAAGCTCTGGAATAAAAAGTGTTAACGACAGAAAAACATGGCCCTAATCATTCAATTATATAATAGGGATATTATTCCAATCATTTTTATCCTAACTATAACAAGAATTACAATTATCCTCAGTACTGTTGTAATCATCATTATTATATCATTATCATTTAGATCAGGGTGGTTTTCAGTCTGCTCATCTAAACAAAGGCTGTCACCTCAGACTTCAGATCAATTAACCTAAAAAAATGTTTTTCTCCTTTCTGATTGTCTACCATCATCTCCAGACCATCTTCCGTGTTGGAAAGGTTTTCCTCACGCATGTTTTCGTTCTTCTAATGTAAATCTGATTTTGTAACTGCCACAACCCTCCCTAGGTATCTTCACAGATATATGCACTTTTAATGTAAATGCAATACAATTGTATGCATTGACTTTGGCTTTGTCTGTTTTCCCAGGAGGTATAGAGGAAAATATGAAGGGTGGTTCTTTCGTTCTTGGCTTATTTCTTTATTCAAATTCCAAACACAATCGAGGGGCTGTGCAGCCATATGCAGCGATTTAACAGAAAATCAATGACCTTTCTCAATATCGATCAGTTAATGAGCTGCTGTACGCAGGGGCCGTTTGGCCTTTTCTTGTCTGTGTTCACCCTCCTGGCATATTCACAATTTGGTATTTAACAAAAACATTTAAATAAGCTTAATTAACTTTTTGCTCCCTCAAAAGAATTTGAGCCATTTCAAACTCATTTATAGTGAAAGTGCAACTATATTTATTGCTTGTATTCTAATTGTACATGTCTTCGTATAAAAACATGGACACGCTGTTGAGTGTATATATAGTAGCGGTGACAGCTGCTTCATAATTATATCTCAGATTATTCAACCAATCTGTCAAAATATATCCACGCTGCAAAAATGGTCTCCCTGTCTATTCAGAGTCAATTTGAATCCAGGGAATAAAATATATGATAGAGGAAAGTTCCCGGAGCCTTTTGGTAAATTATAGATTCTTCTTTTATTTTAATTGTGTGCATAATTCTTATCCCCAATATAGGTGCTCTAGCTGGAATGATAGGGGCGTGCGTCATAAAGTCTGTGTACACGTAGATTGCAAAAATGTCCCGAACATGGAAAGGATCACAGCCTCTAATGCATATTAAGAGGAGCAGATAAAAGGCCAGTTATCATGCCACACTAATCATGTTTTATCAACATTTCAAATCCATTAACTCTTTATGAGCACCCTCTGACTGAAGGTCAGCTAACAGTGCTGCGAGAATTATCTTAATGCCAAAACTAAAATGTTGAAACGTATTAATGATAAGAGAAAAGAAAAAGAAAAAAAGGACCCATGAGAGAAATTACACTTGCACCCACTAGAAAATGGGTAGACAAAATAATTTGATAGGTACTTCTACAAAATAAGTAAATCTCAAAATCTCTGCGGCCCTCACTCACCCTGCATGCGATTTGATCATTAGAGGGAAATTGGCAATTGCCACTCAGTGCTCAGTTTTGAAAAGTTTTGAAGTGAAATCCAATAATTCCGTCACTTTTGTTTCTTAATTTCAGCCAAGCACTGTCAGAGAGAGCGAGCGATAGAAGCCGTGCCCAATGTGATCTCCATCCAATCACTGACATCACGGGTGTGTATTTTTATTCTTACTTTATATATTTGACATTGCTCGTATTATTGTTTCTTTTTTTTGTTTTCTCTATTTATCTGGATCATTGCTGTCTTTTTGGTTCTGCAACAACAGAATCTCCATGCTGGGGATCATGAAAGGTTTATCTTATTATAGTATTATTATTATTATTATTATTTTAATTTACTGTGTAGCCGTTTCACTGTGCTTCCAGTCTTTATGCAGAGCTAGGCTAACAAACATCCGAAAGGCCTTAGGTATTGTCTAGCTCCATAGTTAACGCACAAAGGCGGTATGAATCCTCAATGCCAGAAAGCATCAAAACATGAAACTATTCCACTTTATCGACGTCTTAAAAAGTGCCTCGGGCCAAACTCTCCAGTGCAGCCTAGTTTCAGGGTTGTCTGCTCAAAAGGGAGCTCACAACAGACGCAGTCTCAGTCCAGCACTGAACCGGTCTGTACAGATTTTATTTTATTTATTTATTTCACCCAGAGAGGAGTTTTAATCTTCCGTTAGCCCAAAGCCCGAGTGATTCAGGTCGCTTTGTCCTTCACAGTCTGTCCTCAGGATGAGACCATGTGTGCAGCGGTCGGGTCACACAGATTCCGTTTGTCAGTCGAATGTCTCGTCTTTCTTCAGCAGGGCGTTGACCCCATCAGGGGCTCGGGGGCCCCAAGTCCTCCTCATAACACAAACGCTCGCACCCTCCACACGTTCTCTTGTGTTACATGTGAAAGAATCATGAATGGAGGCCTGTGCTGTGGCGTGTTGCCTGTGTGCGTCGAGGGAGAGCTGCACATGTGTGAGTAAAGTATGTGCTCGTGCTGCCATCACATGTTTTGCCAGACTCTATGGTCACTAATCCCTCTCTTTTGCCAATATTTCCACTCTATCTGGTTTCATCAGGCAGGGATTACACTGGATTAGACAACCTCCCAGAAGCTGACATGCATTCATTCATTAAAAACTCAAATGCAGTTGCTCACACGCCTCCAATTCAGAAAAATGCACCACTTAGAGCACGGACGACATGTTTTAGGAACAGTCGTTAGAATGGCTTCATCAAATGTATTTATCGTTGACCTCTGTCCCAAGATTGTGTGCAATGTGATTATGTAATGCAGTTGTGATGGCAGCGCAGGGACAGCGGTGGGAGTGGTATTGAGGTTGCGGTTTAGCAACCTCAGCTTGCCCTTTACCTCGGAGCATTGGTCAATCAGTCCGAGCTTGATCCTCCGGCTGCCTGCAGATAGAAGGAGCTGACGCTCGCAGGGAAGCATTTTTTATTTATTTTTTTTAAGATTACAGCCAGCTGACATTGCAACATTTTCAACAATGTGAAGTTCCATTTTGTATAAAGTTACATTTTAGAACAATCTGAATTACTATACTTGAGACCGAACCAGTTTTGATGAGTTGAGTTTTCTTTTCCCTCACAAAAGCCAGACTCTCATTGTGCTCTGCAAAGGCTCATGGAGCATCTGCTTGGGACAGATGTCATTTCAAGTAAGCCGCACACAAAATGATTGACAGGCTTCCGCTTCAATCTGAACGACACAAACACCTACTGTCGGCAGGCTGGATCAATGCACCCCGCTGGACTGGGATTTGTTTATGGTCCTGGTTTTCAAAACGTGAAAACAACATGGGGGTGGTTCTACAACACTTGAAGCATCTTCTGGTGCTGAAAGTATGAATACATTAAACAACACATATCAGCTTTTTGTAACAACAACAGCTGACTGGAAACGGCTCCTAAAACATGTTGTTTTCTCTCTGCTTTGACACAATGACTCACTGCTGCTACAGAAAAGCGCTGCCTTTGAATGCTTCACATTATCTTTATTATTATCTTCAGATAATAATATAATAAAGATAATTAATGAGACTTGGACCAAATGAGTCACATGTCTGGAGTGTGGTATTGAAGGAACTTGTCACCCAGCAACAGTGTTTTTGGAGGCTTTGCTTACACACACACTATAAAAGTTACAACGAGCCTTATCCTGCTACACGTGACCAAGGTTTCATTCAGAAACACAAGAAACAACACATTCTATAATCCAGCCTTCCATTGACTCCTTGAATAACTATGGGCGCTCAGATCCTCTTAAAAAGTGTCTTTTGTCATGAACTGTCAATGCACATTTTCTTCTACTCGTCTCATATAAAATATCTCCCCAAATAAACCATTTACTCTAAACAGATTCTGTAAAGATCATTAAATTATGCGCTCCGCAACTAGGAAGCCATGATCAATTCGCTAGGGACAAACAGTCACGTGACAATAATTCTATAAATCTTTGACTAAACTGCAGCCTGCTGAGCACAATGCAGTGAGGACACGAAAGAGGCTGTCAGTAGTTGTTAAAATCTGAATAGCTTAATTTACTGTAAAAGATCAAGTAAATTAAACTGTGTTGTGATTTATGGCATGGTAACTGTGTTGTTCTGCACATGTTTTAATGGTGAACGCAGTAGGGCAAGAGTTAATTTTTTGATGACAGAATACAAGACATCCACTCTGAACCCCTCCATGCGAGCTACAGTGACTACAGTGACAACAGCAGCAAGGACGAAAGGTCAAAACACCACCAGTGATGGAGACGTTTGCCCTTTAGATTTGATGCCCCCATCAGGCTGATCAGTGTTACTGCTGACATTCCACAACACATCATCATCTTTCCCCCAGCGGTCCAATACTAAGGCCTCTGCAGGCTAAATCATTTGGGACATGACGTATTTAGCAAAAATATATAAATACTGCACAAAATATGCACTTTAACAAGTAAAAGTAGAAAAAAGAAAAAAAGAGTAAAGGTACAGAAGTAGAATCGCTTAAAACATTTCTTTACATAGCATTCTTTAGGTTACAGTCCCCAGTGAAGTTATGTGTGGCAAATGAACTGTGTTTTAAAGAATACATGTTTTTATATAGATGCAGTTTACAGATGAATCAGCATATTATATAATGTTTTACATTATAAAAAATGTTCATACATATTTTGTGACAAATGGACCTTTTACGAAAAGGGTTACTCCAGTTATTTTTTAATTCACTGGAGGTTAGTGGACTTTAAGAAGCATCATTAAACTTTTTATTTATTTAGGCATTTATGTTTTCCATGATGTTTCTTTTTCTAAAACTAAGTATCTCTAACAGTTTTGTAGCATATTTGTATTGTTTTGTTTGTTAACCACATGTTTGTTATGGTTTTAAAATTAAAATGTTTTCACCTTTTAGTCACGCCCACCTCATTAACTCTATCACTCTCACCTGTTAGCCACACCCACCTCATCAACTTCATCACTATTACCTGTTAGCCACGCCCACCACATCAACTCTGCCCTGGAAAACCGCCTTATAGCTTTCTGACTTTGACTGTGAGAAATGCCTCAGCTTCCTCTGGTTCCTGTCGGCATGCCCTATCCTCCCGGGTAACAGAAACCCTCCTTATCTTGTTCCTCTAAAAAATGCAATATGCAAGCCAGTTTATATTAGAGAAACCAGGATATTGTGTAATGCACTGTACCCAGCCTTTAGACTATGGCAGGTCTTCAATTCAGGTGAAAAACTTAAAATAATAATCATGGAGAATTGGCACATGGAGCTCTACTGTTTCATATTTGCCAGTGGCCTTGAGAGCTCAACACACTTCAAATACAGAAAACACAACCAAACGCAGAGACAAGAGCAAGTGATACAAAAAACAATAAAAACTGTTTCAATGGGACACAAAAAGTGATGCACATGTCTGGAACACGCGTGTTATTGCCATTTGTTGGGAACTGAGCTGCAATATAGTTTTTTTTCTTTTTGTTTAATTTAAACATCGCCTTTAAATAAACCGTTTGCTTATTATCCATCCATCCATCCATCCATTATCACCTGCTTATCCGGGGTCGGGTCGCGGTGGCAGCAGGTTCAGCAGGCCGACCCAGGCCTCCCTCTCACCCGCAACACTTTCCAGCTCATTCTGGGGGATCCCGAGGCGTTCCAAGGCCAGCCGGGAGATATAATCCCTCCAGCGTGTCCTCGGTCTTCCCCGGGGCCTCCTACCAGTTGGACGTGCCCGGAAAACCTCTAATGGGAGGCGTCCAGGAGGCATCCTGACTAGATGCCCGAACCTCCTCAGCTGACTCCTTTCGACACGAAGGAGCAGCGACTCGACTCCAAGCTCCCCCCTGATGTCCGAGCTCCTTACCCTATCTCTAAGGCTGAGCCCGGCCACCCTACGGAGGAAGCTCATTTCGGTCGCTTATATCCGTTTGCTTATTATTAGACAGCCAATTCAAATAATTGAAACAGGCTAATGTTATATTAGCTGGCTAGAGCTTACTTTCAGAGTTGAAGGATGGCAGTGTTTCATAAATTGTGTAAAACAAGTCAAAATATGTTTTTTTTCCCACCCTGCCATAACTGATGCTAATTGAGTGTGTAGCTTCATGACCGCTTTAAATAATAAAATCAGATTTTCATATCTAAATGGGCTGATGAATTCACACAAATGAAAGAAAACCTAGTAATTAAGCGAAGCATAATTTCAATATCACTATGCCAATCACGACACATCATCTGGTAGAGACAAACGTGTTTTGCCACTAGTTGATCCGTTGATCCCCTCATGGTTCAGCAAACGTGAACCGCGGATTAAATAAATATAAAACTTTCCTTAAGATCGCTGTCCGCCAATATTCAATAAAATATGCGATCAGGCATTTCTACTTTTCTAGTCTCTGATAATGTTACATTGTAAACAACTAATCCAAGTTTGAATTGACAGGAGAGCTGGTAACTATGGCAGCACCGCTAATGGCTAACCGAAGGATCTTTCGGTTACATTACGATGAGTTCAGACTCAACATAAATAAATTTAGAATTATGACCTGTTCACTGCCAGCTTCCCCTCGATCCCCCCCCCCCATATATCAAAAAACGTAGTTGATATTATGTTGAACAGGCAAACTTTATTAAAATATATTAACATTTGTGTAACTTGGAAATTATTTAAATAATTACAGTAATAAAACCTTAGTTTAAATACAAAACACTATTCTGCACCAAATAAATAATAATAATAAATGAATAGGAAAAGTTCTGCTAAAATGCCAATATAGTGTAACAGTATATTCTATATCCAAAATATATATAAACAACTTTTACCAGTTGTGTAGTGAAAAAAAGACAAAAGAAATTATAACATTTTAAATAAATCTATCATAATTTTAATTAGACAGTGCCTTGCCTCCTGCTGTGTTTTAGCCATTGCACTTAGTAGTTGGGTGTAAACTGGCGTTTTCTCCAATGCATTTGTTGCTACAGCATGATGGTGTGCTTTACTCGCTTGATGGCGATTAAAGCTTTCAATGGCATTTTTCCAATTACTAAAACCATTTAATCAGAAGGCTGGGTCATTCTTTTTGTCCAAAGTGGTCTTTTTGATGGTTATGCTTTGACACACAAAGTACCTTTTTCAAGGTAGGACTACAATGCAGCCACAGATACTGACTGTATCATTTTGCCTGAAATGAGATAGTAAGTCGAAATAATGAGATAGTATCTCATTATAATGAGATAGTATCTCATTATTATGACTTACAGGATCCTAATTTTGTTCTTACAGTAGTGGAAATGGGCTTCCATACTATGGACCATATGCAAACCTACGCCCTTGATAAATTGTAAGCATTGGATCTCATCAGCATTGTCAGAGAGAGAGAGAGAGAGAGAGCACCCCCACCCCCACCCATCCTGTAGCCTGCAGCTGATGTGGACTTGCAGCAGTGGGAGATGGGCGGCATGAGCCTGTGTTTCAAAGTGCGCTACAGAGCAACCAGCTGTCCACGTGCGCCACCGTGTCTGATATGAACTCGGAATGCGAAAGTTACTACGGCAAAGAAAACGTGTTCGTGGAGGGCTTCACGTGTCCGAAAGCGGACAGTGACACCGCGGCACTTTTCTGCTGCGGGTTCAATGACTTGAAGTACTGTTGTGATGATCCCAACAGCTTTTTCCCTTACGAGTATGGATACATGTGGTGGTTAAGGTAAGGGGGTGATACAATAAGTGTCTCATTGGTCTTCATACCTGTGTCAGAATGTATCGGTAACTAACCATGGCATGGTGTCAGTAATGGCATTTAATTCTGCAGGTGTAATTCTGCACAAAATAGTTTATTATATTCAAGACTTCTACAAAAATGGTGAGTTGTTATGGGTTAATTAATGCATGTGCGTGCATGTAGTCTATACTGTCTGTTCACAAGGCAACCTGTCCCTTTGTGACGTCAATTAGGCTATGTGTCATGAGAGACTACAGACTAATTAAGAACAACACTAATTTACACTCATTAATTCATATCTTAAACTCCCACATCTGTAAGCTGCATATACCATTCGATACAATATTGCCTCTCATTATGATAAAGATCTATATGGAAAAGAAAATAAGAAATGTACACTTTTATTGATCCCCGTGGGGAAATTCTTCTCTGCATTTGACCCATCCTTAGTTATTAAGGAGCAGTGGGCTGCAGTGAAGCACCCCAGGGAGCAACTTTATTTCAATGCATTAAGGCATTTCTCTGATAATCTACTGAACTGTCAAAAAAAATATTCTAATGACAATTTTTTCCCTCAGTAGTTCCACTGAAACATTTTCTCAGTGAGGTGTGAGAATATAATTTCTCAGTGCAAGGCAAACTAAATTCAGCCCCTTGCCGTATTGTTGGGGGAGAGATTTAATGGAGAATGCAAAATCTGGGTAAATAAAACCAATACCACGGGCCTCGCTAGCCCTACTGGTAAGTGAGGTCATTTAGTGCCAACTGAGCCATGAAGTCATCACATCAGAGGTGTTTTTAAGTACAAAGTCACATGGTAATGTATAGCAATGTAAAAAAAAAAAAGGAGGATTCATTATTATTTGATTCTTCAACTGAATTTCATAATTGTATTGTAATTGTATCCCAACTCAAGTATCAACTCATCTCTGTCGGAATCGGTGAGTGGCTTTTACCCGGCTCTGCGTCATTATTTGTCATTATGTTCGAGACAGAAAACCTCAGTGCTTTTACTGAGTCACCCAAGCTGCTCACATTTGAAGCCCCCAAAGAAAAATCTTTTTCTTCTTTTTGACATCTTGCTGCTGGTGGGTAAAGAAAGTCCACCCACCAGCAGCTCTGAAGCTCTCACATGTGAATAAACAGCACAGGTGTAGGTTTCAGAAGGGAGACCAATGTAAAAAATAAATCTTAAGTCATAATAGAACAGGTTGCTTCAACTCATATGTTCGTGTTTTTGCCTTTTTATTTTGTAACTTTTGACCGGTATTGCTCCTTGTCATGTCTCTGCGTCCCTACGGCTTAGAGACATATATATATATGTATGTGCACCCAAACAAAGTTCAAGATATATATATATATATGTGTATATAAATATATATATATACGTATGTGTATATATATATATATATATATATATTTATATGTGTATATATATATGTCTTTATTAGCATTCTTGAATATGCTAATTTTATTTATATATATATATATATATATATATATATATGTATACATTCAATTAGCACTGAATAGGCTAATTATATGAATATACATAAATAGCCTATTCAGTCCCTATTCAGTGTATATATATATATATATATGTATAATCTTGATTAGCATTCTGATTAGCACTGAATAGGCTAATTATGTATATTCATATAATTAGCATATTCAATGCTAATTGAATGCTAATTATATATGTATTTATATATAATTAGCATTTTCAAGAATGCTAATCAAGACAGTTTCACACAAATGTCTCAGAAGATGACGTGATGATGTTTTGGATGACGGATGTAAACTGCAACCTTAGTTGACTGATGCACACAACTGCGAGGCGGTAATTGTGGTTTGGAAGACTAGAAAAATGGCATCCAAGTACAAGACCATTTATCAATAGTCATTAGACTAAACTATAAGAATATCCACATCGAATTAAAAATGTCCTCAAATAATAAGAAAAGAAAGTGCACCCTAGGAATATTAATTGATTTCAATCAGTGCAGTTGGATCCATTCCTATATGCGCTGTATCCCAGCTCTCCAGTCTGTTGTTGAGCACGCTGAGGGCCAGGAATATATAATCGTCCTGCTGTGTTTCTTTTGCTCTGTTTCACAGTTTCGGAGCTCTTGTGGGTCTCTCTGTGGCAGCTGTGGTTCTTCTCGCCTTCATCGTCACTCTGTGTGTCCTCTGCTATCTCTTCATCACCACCAAACCCAGAGGTCTGGACAATGGGCTGCCGCTCCGAGCGCCAGGTACCGACTGCAAAATTACAGTGAACCTTTGAGCCTGACATTTAATATGTTTGTCTTTGTCTTCAGAGGGCAGGACATATGGTCAGTACTAGCTGAAGTGTAAGAGTGGAAAGGTATTCCTGAAGACCTCTCTCCATTTTCCTCTCGTAGATGGCCAAGCTGACTTGTTTTGTTTCTGTTTCGCAACCTTACACTATGTTTTTCTGGCGGATTACAAACATGCGTAGCCTATAATACCAACCTCGAACCAAACTTCACTGTAGCCGAGTTTATTCACTCCTAGCCAGTTGATGGAAACCGTGGCGCCTTATTTGCAGAGGTTTGCTTAAAGTTGGCTGGACAATTCAATGGAAACATAGCGGATGTAAACATTCTTATGAGATAATACTACCAGGTGTACTTACTGGTGGTTTGCATTGTGCGGCCCCTCATCACAGTCTGTGGTCTGTTTGGCTCTTCATACTCATGTTTCTAAATTAACTTACTGTCTTCTAGGCTCTGCATCAAGTCCACAAAGAGCAGGACCGAGCCATTCCAGCGCCCCCGCTGGTCCTCAAGGCCTCAGGAAACACTTCCTGAGGGGCAAGTTGGACTGTGACAACCAGCCCCCGGACCCCGACCGCCTTTTTCAACGTTGTTTCATGGCCACTGTGACGTCTATCAAAGTCGAGGGGCCTGCATAGTCGGACTGTTTGTCTTTTTGATTGGTTGCTCAGAAGTTTCTCAACGGCGGCCCTCGGAAACATTTGGTCTGGCCTCCCCCGAACGTGACATGCATTATATTTTAATCATCCGCTGTCCATTTCCGCATTTTCACACTTCATTGCCTACATTAAATATGCTACACGGACACTGCGTCAAACTGTGCCCCGCCGAACAAGCATCTGTCAGGTTAGAAATGACAACTTGTAGAAAGTTACCCGTTACGTGGCAACCAGTGGCATCTCGCGAAAGTCACATATGCTGAGAACCACTGGTGAAATCACAATAATTGAATCCTGACTCTTTGAGATGAATGGTTTAAATTGGCTTTGGATTGATGAGATAGACTAAAATACATTTTTATTTCCCTAGAAATGTCCCTCAGAGGCTCTTAGCACTTGAACGGCACATGCAGAATTCATTCCTGAGATCCAACAAGAAATTACCTCAAAACACTCTTTGCATGATGATTAACCAAACAACAATTTAGCCTCAGATTGGATTTTGTTGAACCTAAGAGACAATGGGGGGGGGAGGGGGGGGGGACTGTGCCTATTCATTTTTCAACTTCGCTCCTCGCGGGGGGGAAGAGAAGCTTCTTTTTCCAGAGTATCGGCGCACTTCAAAGGCTGTGTTTGTTGTTCTGATTTTTCCGATCGCTCTCGCATCGCCTCGTTATTTCCAATTGAGTGAGTTTTGAACCAGAAGTAAACAAGAAGAAACCAGCTATCAGCACAACTGTCCACTTGGACTCGAGGATGAATTTGTTTAATTTTGGAGATCAAGGGTCAAGGTCACTCTTACCATACGTCTGTCCCACTCTTACCATGGTTACACTTGTCTTTTTAATGTGAGTTTGGTGATCGGATACGCTCGGTGCGTCTGTCATATGTGCACCTGACACAATGCGTGCTGCATTATCGGTTGGTGTTCATATATATTTTGTGGTCAAAGAACAGACTGTAAAATATTACATTTAATTTCTTATTCAATTTCCTTCACAAGAAAGGGTCCCACATTTTGTGTGTTGCTTTCTCTTCCTCCCTGCAGTATTAGTAGACTTTGTTATTAAAGCTGATGGAAGCCTACGTTTGATACATTTTCTGAACTGTGCCCACATGCTGTCCACACGTCACTAAAATCCAAACTCAATGCAAACCAGGCCAACCTGGCACGTGGTCTGGCGGATTTGATCCCAATGGGAGCAAGATGCGACCACGGAGCGCATTAGCCACATTTACAACATAGTTGGCAACAATATCAGCATGGCACTCGGAATTGCAATGTCTGTGTGACGGTCAGTCCTGACTGAAATATCTCAACGACAAGATCCCTTTAGCAGCAACAGAACAAACCCTTTCGCAAAATTCTCACCATGCAAGTGCTTCGTTGAGTGTCAAAGTCGAGGAAAGGATACAATCTCCATCTCATACCCAACTACATCTTACTCATAGCACTTTGTAGTTTAACTTTATTGAAGAAATTGTACTTTCTCAATTCTTGTTGTTCTGAGTTTGGACTCATGGTTTAATGCACTTATTGTAAGTCGCTTTGGATAAAAGCGTCAGCTAAATGACATGTAATGTAATGTAACTATCAGTCTGAGGCTTTGGTGGTGCTGAAGGAGAAACCAGAGCTTTATGTTATAGCTGCAGATTCCCATGTCGGGCCATGGCAGTTCTGCTCATTTTAAGAATATCCGTGTAACGTGTCAATCTCTGTTGCCTAACAAATGCACAAGGTCATTTAAGACCTCAGTAGCACTGCCAGTTATGCTTACTACCATTGTATTTATAGAAAGATATTGGGCAGCTCAAGTGCCTCACTGATTAGTGTGCATTTTCCATAATTATTATTAAAGCTATGAACTTGCTTGTGTGTTGTCCCTTCCTTTGATGTTCTTAACTTTGAACTTTCCGCACCTCAAGCCCATCATAAAAGTAAACATAAAAAACTCAAGTTCAAACGTTATCTCAGTTCCAAAAGGAATGGAGACATTTCAAGTTGGAGATATACTTTTGAGATGTTTTTAGGCAGTGTGCAGCAGCTCATGTTGATGCACTTTGATCTGGAGGCAATCAGACAGATTATGTTTAGATGTAAAGATGGTGCAATGCTGTCATAAGTGTATCATGTAGATAAATGACTGGCATAATAAATGTAATTATTTATACCCGCTTCAATTTATTTCCTTTATTCTAGTGTATGTGGCATGCAATAAGGCTCAAGAACTCGCTCGGGGCAGAAACAACGTTATTGTTGTGACAACATGTTGATGAAATTGCCTGATGACTCAAGCTCTGAAAATTCACTGAAAACAGCAGGGACAATCTCCTTTAGCCCGCAAATAGCCAAGTTAACCAAAACAAGGTCACATTAAATGTTATAAGGGTAGGGGAGAGGGAAAACATTTAAAATGCCAGAGGTTCTCTCTCTCTCAAAAAAAACCAACATAACCAGGGACTTGAACTACATATACTGGTTTCTTATACCGCTGAAAATGTGCTCCCTATATGTTTAAAATAGCTGCCATTGGTCCTTTTTAACACGACATTGTATGGACAAGGTCACGTAATGAACAGTTGGCGGCGCTAATACCCGGATGAGGAATTTCACTGCCGTTTATGATGATGAAGAAGAAGAAGAAAAAATAACCGCCTCTCCATGGATACAAGGGACGCCCGAGTGGTCGCTATGCTAGAATGTAACGGCTCGAAGTTGGCATAATTATCAACCCTATTGATGTGAACTTGTAATAACCTATGAAGGGCCTCGAGGTGCATCGTGTGGAGCTAACCTAGCTAGGTTAGCTAACTAACGTTGACTCTCCTGAAGGATGAAGCCGTCCCAAACTGGGCGAGCTACTGCTCAGCCGAGGTGTGAACGTGTAGCTAACATTAGCGTTATGGGTCGACGTGTGTGACGTTATAGTGAGCGTCAGTGTGAGTAAGAGCGTCGGTTCAACGATGTGGAAACAGGGCGGTCGAAGCTCCGCTCTGGACCGAGCTCAGGCGCTGTTGTCCGCTAAGAGGAGCACCAGGGAGGACGCCGAGTCCGTTCGGGGGTCGACGGGAAATGCAGTGAGTCTCGCGCCTCCGCGATCTGGGGCACCGGGGGGGGGATCCCTCGCCATCTCTTACTGTGGGTGATGTTTTAGACACGTGTCATGTCTCCCCGTTTCTCTTCAGGGTGCCGTTGGTGGATCCTTGAAAACCAAACCCGCTTCCTCAAATACACGCCCTGTACTCTCAGACCTGAGTGACCTGTCCTCGGTGAGCTCAGCCCCTGAGCATGGAGGTGACACCACGCTGGGCTTCGCTGCTGCTGCTGCTGGGAAGACCCAGGCAAGAAAGAGGCTCTCGATGCAATAGGACTTTAGAAACTTCGACAGTGGGACGTTTTTTAAAAATCCTATTTGACAACGAGCCTGTTTGTATTTCTTCCGCCAGGGTCTCAGACCTCAGAGCTCTCCGGTTGAAGGAGGGAGCAGGTTCTTGAAGAAAGCTCCACCACCTGCAACCATCAGTGGCCAGTCACCTGTCAGCAAGAGCCAAGTGCAGCAGGTGCCTGAACACATGTACAGGTGAATTGTTTTCTACCACCTGATCAACTGATTTCCAGTCCTAAATATTTACCATCTGCTGCTGAAACTCAATTATTGTGTTGTTCTCCAACTTCACCCCTCTCTCCCTCTCTGGTCAGAAATATGTCATCTTCCCAGCAGGGCTCCCAGACGGCTGCTCTGAGTAAACTGGCTCAGATTGAGAGCCGCATCCGCAGCCGCAAACAGGTTCAGGAAGAGGCCAGGCGGGGGCCAAAACCTGTGGAGAACCAAACCTCGGGCGTGGGAATCTCCCCGCCACCAGCCGCCCAGTCTCTGGAGGCCCCTGTGCCACTCTCAGCACAGTCCAGCAGTGACCAGAGCCTGAAGGGGATCCGTTTCCTCAAGAACAAGGCAGCTGTGACTGTCAACAATATTACTACCGCCACTGCTGCTGCTGCTGCTGCTGGGTTGCCAAAAGGCGGCGACGTTGGTGTCAGGTCCGGGTCCAGAGCTGCTTTGGCAGGTTTGGAGGCAAAGTCGGTGAGAGTGGTGAGTGGTGTCAGTCTGGAAAGTGATGAAGAAGACATGAGGAAACTTCTCGGAGACTCATTGGATTCAGTAGGCGACAGTGTCTTGGTACCAGGGAGACCCTCATCCATGAGAACAGCAGATGAGGTACCTTTCGACTTTGAAGACTGGGCTTTTTTTTGTCACCACATGCCATATTTGTAGTTATTTTTTTATTATGCGTTAAGCTAATAGCATCCTTACACATGGAAGAACTTCTTGACAAAAACTTCCTTTGTAATTGCTCACAAATGGAAGTAAACCGGGCACACAAATGTCCAGAAAACAGAAGCACTGTGGTTGACACACAGTTTTATTCAGTTCAAACCAATACTCTGCTTTTCTCCCTTCCAGATGGTTCACTCCTCACCTCCTCCAGCTGCTGTCCTTCCCTCATCGTCCTCCAATACATCACCACCGCGCTACCCTGCCTCTCCTTCTCCTTTCCGATTCTCCGGTCAGACTCGGGCCCACTTCAGCCCGTCCGTGCTCTCCCCAGCCCCCTCTACTCCCCGTGTCTCCCCATCTCCCAGGGTGGGGAGTCCACAGTGTTCCCTCTCCTCCGTGTCGGGCCGCGGGGACGTGCTGTCTCTGGAGGAGCTCTTCTCTGGCGGGCCCGCCTCCGAAGATACCCACAGTGAGATCAGTACCTCTGAAGGTGAGAGAAGTTCATCGAGGAATCACACGCACATCTGGAAAAGACGGCAATTGAGTGTCTTAGTTATGAAGATCGAAAGTCAAAAGGACTTATAAACAACAGTGTTTTCCTTTTGTATCTACCACTTATACTGTACCTGTATTGTTTATTGATTTCCAAATGCTTTTTTCAATCATGTTTTAATTCCTCGCTCTTTATTTCATGCATACTAGATGGTCAACAAGGTACATGCATCTTCCCTCTGTAGAGTTAGTGATTAGAAAACCTTTTTTGATTTTTATGTAAACTTTAAACATATAGCCATGTCATAATATTTTGATACAGCATTCATTTTCTAGTTTTTACTTACCGGGTGCTGTTCTGTGGGTATAGACTTTCATTTATTTAATTCTGTTATGATCTTATGTTATTGCAGACTACAAGATAAATGTGATGACATTAGACGACCTTGGATTTACTGAGAGAACGCCAGGACAGGAGGTGGGTAACAAAATAAGTTAATAAAGTACATTAAAATAAAGTGAACAATCAGTTGTGTGTACTTCATCATGCTGTCTGAATGTTTGCTATCTTGTATTTATGAAATACATTAAAAATAAAAGGGGACAGAGAAGCAACTTCATTTAAATGTGCGTTGCCTGTTTTTTTCCGGCCACCTGATAGCAGTATAAACGAGCTGCAAACGCCATGTTGAAATAGTATTACATGTTAAGTTGATAGTGTATCTGATGACAAACGGTTGCTTATTTACACACCCAGCAGTCACATTTGTGCCAGTCTGACAAACCCAAGTCCAATATTATCTCTCTGAGCTTGAGCTTGGTCTCCAGCAAATCCCATCATTTTGTTGTTGTTGTTCTTGGAGTTAGTTGTTATTGGAGCTTTTCCACTAATAACAGCTGCCTGCTGCTGGAAAGCAGGGCGATGAGAGAGGTGGGACTGAACCAAAGCAGTTTAGGGAGAGTGTTTAAATGAGTCTTTAGTCCATTAAGAGGCTTCACCTCCCAACCTCCCCTGTTCTCACACAGAGGGGACTGGTTGTACATGGTGAGAGATATTTGCTGTCTGAATGATCACAATAGCCGTTCTTATTCATCCACTAACTAGACGGAAATGTTTCATGAACTATTTGTAAAATGTAGTCTTTTCTCTTTTCATTGGGGATCTGGTTGAATCCCAAGAGCGACTCCACAGACTGATGTGTTTGCTTTCTTCCTGCGGCCTAAACAGAGAGAAGTCAAACACAGCGTCCCTCCTCCCGGATCCCAAAACAGACATCTAGAGCGGCCGCGGTTGAAGGAGAAGAAAGAGGAGCGGCGGTGGCAGGAGGACGACGTGTCGGACTACCAAAGTGACTTTGAGAGCGGTACAGAGCCTGATTACAGCGTCAGCCAGGTTTCAGAGCACCTCCAAGGAGATGGAGAGGAGGCGGTATCAGAGGTCAGAGAGGAGGCTTCACAATCAGATGCGTGCCGTGTGAGGACCGAAGACGAGTACTCGAGCGCTCTTTCAGACACAAGTCGCTCCTGGACCTCAGATCACATTCAAAAATCCGACTCCGGATCCTCAGTATCACCTGAAAGCCGGACATTATCTCGCCAGTCAAGGAGGCGAGCTTCAAGAAAAGTTTTAAAAGAAACGGCAGTACAGACTCAGCCTGATCCTCTGGATTACACATGGCATGCGGGTCAGTCTGCCATACGTGGTGGCATTTGCACATTTGAGACATGTTCGGGCCTGTAAGTCATCGGGATTAATTTGACACGCACGTATGTTATCTCTGGCTCTCCTCCCTTTGCAGGTGTGGCTGCTTTGGGTCCTGCGGTGGGCATGACTTACCTGGATCCCACCCCAGTGGTTGCTCATAGTCTCAGTGCAGAAATGGTGGAAGGTAAGAGACGCAACCAGACAGCAGGAAATACATCAGAATAACACATAGAACGCTGTAGGGCTTTGTGGGGGAGTCTCTTTCAAGTGTATTATGTTGGTAGTAATAGATTAACAATTGTTTTACCTGGACCCAGACGGTGACTAATGGAGAGTATTAAGGTTTGTACAAGGATGTTACATTTCAAGTGATAATCTGGCCGTTGTAGTGGGGCCATTATCCGTTCAAGTATATTTTGATCGGGTGTCTCCATGAAGGCAGAAAAGCCGATCAGATGATGGATTAGTTCTAAATGGAAATATTTTCAATACTCATTTGGCCGCTCTTTAAATTGCTCCGAGAGCGCCACAGCTGGAGTTCCGGGACCAGCTCCCCATCTGCAGCAGTAGTTTTGCCATCTGATCTCTTTTTGCTGCGAGCATATCGGTCGAGAAAACCCACTAATAAATTATTTAAACTGATATAGGCCATGACAAATGAAAATCTGATTAATAATAAAATATGCATCGCATGCTCGCCATCCCTATTGATTTTCCTGCCCTTGTGATACTTTCCGGTGAACATTATTCCACCCGAGCACAAGTTGAATTTTATTTAAAAAGGCTCACATTTTTGCTGACCGGCACAGGGGGGAAAACAAGGTGAGCTAAGCTAGCTCTTTGCCCCCTAAGCATCTCCTGGCTTTAGCTACAGTGTGTGCGTACGTGTGTGTGTACGTGTGTGTGTACGTGTGTGTACATATAAGCAAAGTGTGTTTGAACGCATGCTCTTAACTCTTGAACTTCCTCTCAAACCAACCTTTAACTTGTATGAACTAATGTGTGCCTCCTCTTGCTTAATATTAATGCAGATGATTAAAAGACAGCTGCTATTATAAGTGATGAAATTCTGCTTTAAAAGGTGTGTGCGTGCGTGCGTGCGTGCGTGCGTGCGTGTGCGTGCGTGCGTGCGTGCGCGTGCGTGCGTGCGTGCGTGTGTGCGTGTGTGCGTGTGTGCGTGCGTCTCAGCTCTCAGCATCTCCAACCCAGCTGTATTTGCGCTCAATGAAATGCTGAAACAGCAACTTGCCATGACGAGGCGGTTCATCGAAAGCAGGCGACACCTTCACTCCAGCCTGGTGCAGAGCCTGGGACCCCCGAACTACAGATACACCACGCTGGAGGACACCAAGGAGGTGACGCATGACAACACAGACGCTACACACTGGTGTATAGTCAGCCGGGAATAATCCTGTTCGGTAGATTTTCCCTGCAAAGTTTGTCTCAACGGAGGAATCGCCCGTTACGTCTTCTTTTCCCCATCCTCGTTGGTTGAATGTCCAATTTGTGACATCACCATATTCATCACTGAGGGATGAGACATTTATTGCACACAGCTTTTCCTGCTGTTGCTGACTGATGTAGTTGCCATTCAGAACAGGGGACAATCAGTATCATGACAGAAGTCATTCTTAAGATTTGTTTCCATTAAATTGTAATAATTATCTAAATGTGGCTTGTTGAAACCGGTTGCTAATACATCATTTTGTCCTTTCCACAGTACATCCGCAAGCACAGACCTCCCCAACTGAAAATGGAGGAAGCCTTAGAAGAGGTGCTGCAGGGATGAGACTACCATCATATCTGACCTCTGGTGCTGAATGTCCCCAATTACTGGACAGCAGACACATCTCCTCTTGTTAAAATGTTTTTATAAATAAAATCCTATTTTTTCTAACATTGAAGCATTACTACAGACATTTGCAAAAATATTATCTTTGGTATTTTAAAAGGTTACTAAAGATGTTTATCTGTGCATTCTGAAAAACAAAAGTCACCGTCTGCATTACAACACACTGTATTTATAGTTTAGGACACCACATGGATTCCTTCATAAATAAGCAACTATTTAAATAAAGATGCCTGCAAGTGAAGTAACAAAATGTTTATTTTAAAAATAACATGTACGTAGTATGTATACAGTCATAACAGATGTTTCAGTCTTCATCACGATAACTTGACATTTGAATGAAAAGAGCAGGTTTTGACATGATCCAAAGACAAACTCCAGGAACATGTATTAGTGACGTGGTGTTGAAGGCACAAGTTCAGGTTGCAGTGCGAGTGGTCAGTAGGGGTCGTTAAATGGGTAGTGAGGATGTCCTGCATCCCTGGGAACTCGTTCTCCCTCCACCTGCAACATCCAAACCAAAAGTGAATGAGTCTCTCTCTCTCTCTCATGATGTGTTCATGTTCATTGGTTAAACCGGGCCTTTTCCAAATCAAGTCGGGTGCTTTCCCTCTTACACAATCACCGCTTTGGCTTTCCACCAAACTGTTTGAGAAGGGCTTGTCCACGGCAAGGCTTTCTCGGCCAATACTGACATTTTAAAATTTGAGTTACAAGAGGACTGTAAAAATGAAACGTCACATTAGTTGAAGAGAGCGAGTACATTAAGCCCACTCACTTGGATCATTGGTACGATGTAGCGCCAGCCTCTGTTCAGGGCCGTAATATTCTTCATTTCCTCTGCTTCAAGGGTGAAGTCAAACACCTTGACGACAAACACCGTGAGAACACATCACAACATAGTTGCTATGGTAAACTAGAGTTGCTCCACGAACATAGCTTCTCCTGCATTATTAGCTTTTAAGTACTTGCAAGCCAAAAAAATAAAAAGGAACCTTAATGAGAGTCACATTAAGAAAGCTTTTAAGAAAGAAATAAAATATATATATATATATATATATATATATATATATATTTTTTTTTTTTTTTTTTAATAGCCTCATGTTTGGAAATGCCCGACTCATATTTTACTTCACCTGCATGTTCTCTTTGATACGGGACTCCGTCACACTCTTGGGGATCGTCACCACTCCTCGCTGTGTCTGCCACCTGCAAAACACAGCAGACTTGTGTTGAAATGTACTTCCAACATCTCAGCTGTATTTGGAAAATACCTAGAAGTAAGGCGCACAGGATTTCCGGTAGTTAGGCTATGACATGCAAAGAACTGCTGACATGTTCTCGCTTTCTCCTGCATGCTGATAATACTGCTGTTGGGTTTACGGCTCGTTGCATGAGCCCCAAGTGGCCAAAACATGTATTGCAGCGTGTTTAACCTTGTATTTCTGAACCAAAGCGCCAATGTAATCTATGTATTTGAACTGCTCACGGCTTTTGATACAATAAATACTTTTATATATTAAACCATGATGGCACAGCTATTTTTCTACTTTGGTTGCCTTCGCTAACAACTCTAAAACCATGAGACATGGAATCGCTTTTAAAATGCTAAATACTGACAGACACCTAATAAAAACAGCAATAATTGGCTGATGATGTAAAACTGCAAAACCAAAGCGATATTGAGTAAAGCAGATAGATGCATAGGTGATCACAAACGTAGATGGTTACGCACTAGGGTGCAATCTGATCAGTCAAGTGAGGAGTAGAATCACCTCAGAATAATCTGAGCTGGGGACTTTTTATATTTCTCTGCGAGGGCGGCCATCACCGGCTCCTGAAGCACGACGGGTTCGTCTGGATGTTTCCAGGCCCGGTCAGGAGAGCCCAGAGGGCTGTAGGCCGTCAGCACCAGGCCCCGGTCCCGACAGTGGGCCAGCAGCTCCACCTGAGTCAGATACGGGTGGCTCTCTACCTGCCCAACCAAAACACAGAGATACCAGTGTCATCTGTGGCTCTCCCAACAGGAGGCGCTCACACCTAGTCATCGCCACAAACACCCTGTACCTGCAGGACCGTGGGTTTGATGCTGGCGACAGACAGGACGTCATCTATCTGCCGGCTGTTGAAGTTGGACAGGCCGATAGATCGGACGAGGCCCTTCTCTACCAGCTTCTCCATGGAAGCCCAGGTCAGCTTGTAGTCTATGTCGTCATACAGCAAGGTGCCGTCCTCCTTTTTGGGGAAGGGAGCATCTCCTTGTCTGGGAGATAAAAAAGTGCCACAAGAGCCACATTTCAAACTAGTGAAAACAAACTGTAGTTTGGCTTCCGATTAAATTCCTTAAAAAAAAAATTAAAAAAAATACTGAAATCTGCCGTCTTGGAATAAAGATACAGCAAGTGAATTAGCTCGTTATGCAGAGAAAACAAAAGGGCTTTTTTCTCAGGAAGACAAGTTAATCATCTCATCATTATTAGAGCTTGGTGGAGGTGGAGCTCACTGAAAGGCGTAGGGCCAGTGGATGAGGTAGAGGTCCAGGTACTCCAGCTTCAGGTCCTTCAGGGTCTTGAGGAGGGCCGGCTCCACGTCCTCTGGGTGATGCTGGTTATTCCACAGCTTGGATGTGACAAACACGTCCTCTCTTCTCAGGACCTGGTTCACAGACGGCACACGTCAGGTCAGGTTTGACATACCTTGTGCTGCTCATGCAACTCGGTGAAGCTGTTCTACCTTGCCGGGGCCGAAGGTCTCCTGCAGGCCTTCGCCAATCTCCACCTCGTTGCCGTAGATTGTTGCACAGTCGATGTGGCGATACCCAGCCTCCAATGCCCAAATAACTGCTTGTTTCACCTGCAACAGTGGCAAAACAGGACAACTGTTGTTTGGCAAAACAGTAGGACATAGATGCATAGGTCTCTGTCAAACCTATGTATTTACAAGTATACAAATATAGATGTACTTCTGCAGTTGGATAGAGAATGAGGGAAAGTGGGACTCAATGTGCAGAGACAGAGAGCAGCTATGCGTTAGCGTTCATCTGTAGCAATAAATATTATTAAGAAGTACTACTTTTCAAACTTTTTTTTTTTTTGGAAAGAGGATTACAAGTGCAGCCTCTACCTTTCCTGGCTCACTCTTCCACGTCCCCAGTCCAAGGAGGGGCATCTTCCGCCCCGTGTTGAGAACTGCAAAGTCATTCATGCCTCTCACAAGCACCTGGAAAGGACGAGGAGAGCGTGGTTCAGTCAGTGAGGGGAGCTGCTGGGCGTACCCCGATGTTCAAAGCTGCTGGGCGTACCCCGATGTTCAAAGCTGCTGGGCGTACCCCGATGTTCAAAGCTGCTGGGCGTACCCCGATGTTCAAAGCTGCTGGGCGTACCCCGATGTTCAAAGCTGCTGGGCGTACCCCGATGTTCAAAGCTGCTGGGCGTACCCCGATGTTCAAAGCAGCAGATGTATATACAGTAAAAGTATCCCAACATGAAGCTATTAAGAGACTACAACATATATTAGCTATTATATTATGTCAAATTTGATTATTCATCATTGAAGAAGCTTACATTTTTTACAAAAAGAAAAAAATATATATCTGGGTTTAGAAGGAAGTCTCAAATGATACGTATTTTTTTGCATACATGCTTTCCTCTAAAAGTTAAAAATCAAAAGAACGTACTGACTTCCTTTATCTTTGACGCATGTCTCTGCTGCACTTTGATTCACTTCATTAATGCATTCAAACATTTAATTCCGTTTTGGCTCTTTCATTGTAGTCAGCTTCAACTGATTCTATTTTCATCTCTAATGCGCTGTGTGCATTTCCTTGATTTATGGAAAACACCCTGTTTGCAGAACAGAGATCCCCACATTTTGGATTGCAATGCAAATGAGTTTGCACTCTGCCCACTTAGACTAATGAGGAACATCCATATCTCCAAACCAACACACACTATACACACACACACACACACGTTTCCTTTGATATGAACCAGAACCACAGTGACGTGTGGCTCCACTGGGACGACAGACAGACATCTTCCAGATCTTTCCTAAAACCCAGAGCTCTTGTCCGCTGATTTCCTGGAAAGTCACGCGCAACGCGCCACACCTCGGCGACTGCTCGCGACACCTTCAGAACGTCAACGCTCGCGCATTAAAATGTGGCAAAACGTTTGCGACATGACACAACTGACGTCTGATAATATATTAATAACCGGTCATCACATCATTAAAAATAATTATTGAGCTAGAAAACAACACAAAACTGCCAGTACAAACCAAGACGCCGCTTAATGCTCCCGATTAAAAAAAAATGACAGCTAGCTAGTTTTTATCTTTCTCCTGAAACAGACACCTGCACGAGACGTGTCATTACTCCCCCGCCCTCGTGTGCGGGTCAGCCGACCCACTCACCCGCTTGCTGCCCGCGTCTGAACACAAACGACGGGTCGTCCGCTGGAGAACCCGACAAATGAAGGACTGCATGACGGGGTTCAGCTGAGTGGAGCGCGTGACGTGACACGAGCGCTCAACTCTCCGGTCCGACTCACCGTTTCAAGACGTCTAAAAGTGCGGCTTCGAACAAGGACCTCTTCTCGTGGTCCCCCGGAGCAGGACAGGTACGCAGGAGGACTGTTTAGCTGCCAAACGTTCAAAAACACCACCTCATTTTTGTTGACGTTTCCCTTTCCGGGATGCCGATTCCTCCGTTTCCGGTGAAAAGCACTTCCCAGACCTGATGAGCAGATAGCAGAGAAGGGTTTTAACTGAAGGTGGAGATACTTGTGTTGGTGGGTTCCTCGACTACACGAGCTGAAGCACTCTCTATAAGTCACATGTCTTGAAAGGACCTTGTTGCAGAGTTATAAGTAATTGGAGACATATGTGCTGAAGATAACTTAAGTGCTGTGTTGTATAATACTGTATAAGCTTATCTTAGTTAAGCACGAGGTTTGACTTTTTTCATGCGATGGCATTGGATTTAAGTGCATTTATTTATGATGGAGATGGTTTGTGTCAGAAGGGCTGCAGCGGCGATGGTCGCGGAGGCTAAAACTCGGGCATGGGAGGAGTTCGGGGAGGCCATGGAGAAGGACTTTCGGTTGGCCTCAAGGAAGTTCTGGCAAACCATCCGACGGCTCAGGAAGGGAAAGCAGGGTCTACCCCAGGCTGTTCTCAGCAGGGGGGTGGGAACTGCTGACCCGGACTGGGGACATCGTCGGGCGGTGGAAAGATCACTTTGAGGAACTCCTAAACCCGGCCAACATGTCCCCCGGAGAGGGGGCAGCGCCGGAAGACTTTGGGGTGGATTCACCCATATCCCTGGCAGAGGTCGCTAAGGTAGTCAAAAAGCTCCTTGGTGAAAAGGCGCCAGGGGTGGATGAGATCCGCCCTGAGATGCTGAAAGCGCTGGACATTGTTGGGCTGTCTTGGTTGACACGCCTTTTCAGTGTTGCATGGGGGTCGGGAACAGTGCCCATGGACTGGCAGACCGGGGTGGTGGTTCCCATCTTCAAGAAGGGGGACCGGAGAGTGTGCTCGAACTATCGTGGTATCACACTGCTCAGCCTCCCGGGAAAAGCTTATGCCAGGGTGCTGGAGAGGAGGCTCCGACCGCTTGTCGAACCTCAGATTCAAGACGAACAGTGCGGATTCCGTCCCGGTCGTGGAACAGTGGACCAGCTCTTTACCCTCGCAAGATTACTGGAGGGGTCCTGGGAGTTTGCCCAACCAGTTTACATGTGCTTTGTAGACCTGGAGAAGGCTTTCGACCGGGTCCCTCTGGGGTTTTTGTGGGGGGTGCTGCGGGAGTATGGGGTGCCGGACCCGTTGGCACGGGCCATCCGGTCTCTGTACGCCTGCAGTAGGAGCTGTGTTCGTCTCATCGGTAGTAAGTCAGACACGTTCCCGGTGGGTGTTGGCCTCCGCCAGGGCTGCCCTTTATCACCGGTCCTGTTCGTGACCTTCATGGACAGGATATCTAGGCGCAGCCAGGGGGCGGAGAGGATCCGGTTCGGGAGTCTCGGGATCGCCTCTCTGCTGTTTGCGGATGATGTGGTCCTGTTTGCCTCCTCGGACCGTGACCTCCAGCATTCACTGGGGCGTTTTGCAGCCGAGTGCGAAGCGGCAGGGATGAGAGTTAGCACCTCCAAATCTGAGGCCATGGTGCTCTGCCGGAAACCGGCGGATTGCTCCCTGGGGGCAAACTGCCTACCCCAAGCGAAGGAGTTCAAGTATCTCGGGGTCTTGTTCACGAGTGAGGGTGGAGCGGGAGATCGACAGGCGGATCGGTGCGGCTGCAGCAGTAAAACAGGCGTTGTACCGGTCCGTCTTGGTGAAGAGGGAGCTGAGCCAGAAGGCAAAGCTCTCCATTTACTGGTCGGTCTACGTTCCAACCCTCACCTATGGTCACGAACTCTGGGTCGTGACCGAAAGAACGAGATCTCGGATACAAGCGGCCGAAATGAGCTTCCTCCGTAGGGTGGCCGGGCTCAGCCTTAGAGATAGGGTAAGGAGCTCGGACATCAGGGGGGAGCTTGGAGTCGAGTCGCTGCTCCTTCATGTCGAAAGGAGTCAGCTGAGGTGGTTCGGGCATCTAGTCAGGATGCCTCCTGGACGCCTCCCATTAGAGGTTTTACGGGCACGTCCAACTGGTAGGAGGCCCCGGGGAAGACCGAGGACACGCTGGAGGGATTATATCTCCCGGCTGGCCTTGGAACGCCTCGGGATCCCCCAGAATGAGCTGGAAAGTGTTGCGGGTGAGAGGGAAGCCTGGGTCGGCCTGCTGAACCTGCTGCCACAGCGACCCGACCCCGGATAAGCGGGTGATAATGGATGGATGGATAGATGGTTTGTGTCAGGTTAAGGAGATTGTTAGGTTTAATAACTCAGGGCCACTGTGTTCTAGATCTTGGTTTGATCAGTTTTAACACAAGTTTTTAAGTAATTCATAGATTGCAATAGAGGATGCTTGTTGATACCATGGCTAACATTTTAATCTCCGATCAATGAAAGCAGCCAAAATTGAAGAAAAAAAACAACATCTTGATGGCTTGAAAATAGTTTTTTGCTGTTTTGGTTTTGTGGCACAATATGGCATTCACTACATGGCTGAGGTCTTGTTGTCTCAACATGATCATATGTATATAGTATAGGATAGGATCGAGTATTTTACCTGTATATATTATACATATAATGTGCATTAGTTACCACATAAATGTAAGCCATAGTCACACGTGAGCAGGCACACACAATACATGTAGATAGAAAAAGCAGCTTTGTGTGTTTCATTTTCTCAAAGAAACAGAGCAAGCGGAGTTTGAATAGAAGACAATTTCATGTGTAAAACCCTGAAAGGAAGAGAAACAAATGTTAAGGTGTTGATGGAAACAACATATATTGTGAGCATCCTCACCGCCAGGGGGCAGACTGCGGGAAAAGATGCACCGCAAATCTACAGGGAGGAAAACAGACCCGGAAGTAAGATTAATAACAACAACCTGAGTAGCAACTTGGGCGAAACTTGACTGCAGTCAAAACATTTTATTATTTTTTTTTTTTTTAGTTTATTGTATTCGATACAGATTCCATATTATGAGGGAGCATTTAGCGACGTGGTTTGCGTTTGTGCTGAAACTCAACGGCTAGTTTAGTTTAGCTACGTGAGCTAACTTGTTATCCGATTAGCGTGACTTCCTTCTGACCCAGTAAGCTAACGGTGTCATGCTGCGCTCAGGTACTGTGGTCACAGGGCTGCGGGTGTAGCGGGCCTGTCTGTCCGCTGTCACGTCCTGGTAGTTTGTATGTGGCGCTGACGAAGCCCCGCTTTGCTCGCAATGCTCCTGCAGCTGCTCCCTCCTTTCAACTAACCTAGCGGGCTCCTCTCCTCCTCCTCCTCCTCCTCCTCTCCGTCGTCTTCCGTTACCTGATGGCTCACTGCGGCTCCTCCGAGCCGAGTGCGGAGGCCCAGGCACCGCGTCCCGACGGCAACAAGCCGCCACAGGGCAGCGTGGACCAGAGCATGAAGCCGGTGCTGTTCGAGATCTTCGGTGAGATCTGGACCGTCCAGTCACGGCTCGGACAGGGAGTCTCGGCCTCGGTGTACCGGGTCAGCTCGGGCAGAGCCACCGCCACCGCCGCGGTCAAGGAGTTTCAGGCCGACACGCAGGGAGGAGATTACGGGTATCACAAGGAGAGGTCCGTGCTGGAGGACATCCAGGGACATAAAAACATCGGTAACAACATGGTTTTTACAGGTTGACATGGACATTAAATGTAATTTCCTCTTATTAGCTCACCGATAAACAGCTTTGATGCCAGACTCTGTGATGTTGGCTTCTGTTTTCCAACCCTTATGTGTCGTTTGTGTCTTTTACAAAGAGCTAATGCCAAATTCCGTTTACAAATCTATCAATGTAATAGGAACTCAGACCATTTACAAATAGTTATAGTCTGCTTTGTAATTCTGCATATGATAACCCACGAAACATGACTTGTCTGACTGCTCTGTAAAACTATTTAAGAAGACATGAAACTGTTACTGGCAATATCCTGTGGTCAATGGCATTGCCTTGTAGGAGGATTGTATTTTCTTAAACGTGATATCATTTCACTAGTACAGGACTCGCTTTTTGTAATGACATAGTCTTTCTTCCGCCAGTGACGCTGTACGGGGTGTTCACCAACCACAGCTGCATGGGTGTTGCCACCCGCTGCCTTCTGTTGGAGCTCTTGGATGTCAGCGTGTCTGATCTGTTGGTGAGAAGCAGCATTGGTACCCAGGGTGCCAGGTAAGTGATGTCCCTGCTTCCAATAAAAGAAAAGGAAATACATGAGATGTGTCTTGGCCTGGATATGATACAGGCTGCATGTGGCCTTCACAAATTAAAGATTGCCTCACAACTATAGTAAAGTTAATATAATGAATGACGGTGAGTGCTTGAGCTCTGTTTAAAGTCACGGTATGATATTTGTCGGCAGACCCCAGCAGGGCCACTCCATGTGGCTTGTCCAGCACTGTGCCAGAGACCTCCTGGAGGCTCTCGCCTTCCTCCACAGGGAAGGCTACGTCCACGCCGACCTCAAGCCACGCAACATTCTCTGGAGTGCTGACGACGAGTGCTTCAAGCTCATCGACTTCGGCCTCAGTTTCAAAGAGGGGAACCAGGTGGGCGTGCCAGGGGAATTGAAGGTCAGTAAAAGTGTAGTCGAGTATTGGAGTTCTAACTCGCCCCCTGCATCACCCCCTCCAGGATGTCAAGTACATCCAGACAGATGGGTATCGCGCTCCAGAGGCCGAGCTGCAGAACAGCCTCGCTCAGGCCGGCGTGGAGGTGGACTCGGGCTGCACGGCCGCCGTGGACATGTATAGCCTGGGCATCGTCCTGCTGGAGATGTTCTCAGGAATCAAACTCAAAGACACCATCCGCTCGCAGAAGTGGAAGGTATGACAACGCTCTGCTCATGGTGTATTGGCGATATTGATTTAATTGAATCAGACAGACACTCTCAAAATGTTTCAAATGTACATACAAATGTTTCACTCCAGCATGAAAAGATTTGATTGTCTTTAGAAACCTTTAATTGTCACTGAAGATTAATCAGTTTGAAAAATATTATAAGGCAAGGCAAGTTTATTTATATAGCACAATTCAGACACAAGGCCACTCAAAGTGCTTTACAGGGGCAAGATTAGAATACATAAAACACATTATAAAACATTTAGAAGCGAATAAAAGAAGCGAATAACAAAAAATGAAAACTCGATTTAAACAAATAAAAGAAGCAAATAAAATGCAAATTGCAGGTTAAAATGGAAACAAAAAAGTCTTCAGACTCGATTTAAAAGAACTGAGAGTTGTAGCAGACCTCAAGTTCTCTGGGAGTTTGTTCCAGATTGTTGGTGCATAATAACTAAAAGCTGCTTCTCCTTGTTTAGTCCTAACTCTAGGGACTGTAAGTAGACCTGTCCCAGACGACCTAAGGGCTCTGGACGGTTCATAACTTATCAGCATATCAGTAATGTATTTTGGCCCTAAACCATTTAGTGCTTTATAAACCAACATCAGTATTTTGAAATCAATTCTTTGAGTGACTGGAAGCCAGTGTAAAGACCTCAGAACTGGGGTAATGTGATCTACTTTTTTGGTCCTAGTGAGGACTCGAGCAGCAGCGTTCTGAATTAGCTGAAGCTGTCTGATAGATTTTTTTGGAAGGCCAGCAAGGACACTGTTACAGTAGTTAAGTCTACTAAAGATAAATGCATGGACAAGTTTTTCTAAATCTTGCTGAGACATAAGCCCTTTAATTCTTGATATGTTTTTTAGGTGGTAGAAGGCTGATTTATTAATTGATTTTATGTGTTTCTTGAAATTCAAGTCGGAGTCTACAACAACACCAAGATTTCTGGCTTGTATAACATACAACTATGTTTTAAATCGTAAACGCATATTATTGCATGTTTAAACGAAGTAGCGAGGGCAAATATCCGTTTTTATCAAATAAGAAACCATCAAAAGTTGACACTTTTGAAATTAATTAAACGAATAAAGGAAGTTTCAATCATGAAAAGTTGATTGAAGCAGATTCTTGATTGCAAAAGAAAAAAACAAACGTGTTTCTCTCCTTTAGGATAACAGTGCCGCCATTGTTGACCATCTTTTTGCCAGTAACAGTGTGGTGTGCCCTGCCATCCCTGTCTATCACCTCAGAGACCTTATCAAAAGGTAAGTTCTCACACAAAGCTTTAAATTCAGACCGCTTGGATATGACTGTAATGCTACTTACTGTAAAGTAAGTAGCACAATATTATATATAATATTATTATATATAATATTATTATATAACACAATATTGTCTCGTACACTAATAGTCATTTTGATACTTTGTGTCTGCAGCATGCTTCTCAATGACCCAAAGCAGAGATGCACCGCTGAAACCGCCCTGCTGAACCCATTCTTCAGTATTCCCTTTGGTATGTGTCAATATGTGAGACATCCCCCAAGATGAACAAATCTATGAGTGTACCACATTTACCATAGAGACATTTTGGATACGGGAGCTGCCGTCTTGAGATTTTGACATTTTCTTTTTGCATTGTCGAGGTCACACCCGCCTGAGCCAATCGCGAGCCTAGCACGGCCACGGCTCCTTAGCGTGAGCCACTTAGTTGCTACGTTAGCTCCATGATAGCCGTTTGGCTAGAAAGACACAACAATTAACCACAATATCTCTATAAATATATTTATGATCAATCTGGTGCATGTTCTACTACACAGGCTGGTGATCTGTATTCGGGATCTCCTCTCAATGCTCCTGCTCGACGTACATCTTCTCAGCCTCCGACTTTGCGGCCGCTATTACTTCACTCAAAGAAGCTGTCAATCATGACAGCACCCCCTCCCCCCTTTTTTTGTAGCATCAATTAACTCATTAAAACCTACCATTTGAAAAATAACAATTGAACATGCATCAGCTTGATAAGAACTACCTGCAATGATAGAAACCATCTTTGGGTAAATTTATATTTGATGTTTGGTCCATGTCCCATCAGCTTCCATGGAGGGGGCGGGGTTTATGACCTATACTGCAGCCAGCCACAAGGGAGTGATGAAGATCTTTTGACTTTGATGTCGTCCGTCTTAATATATTTTCCTGTGTGTGTGTGTGTGTCAGCTCCTCACATTGAGGACCTGGTTCTGCTGCCCACTCCTGTCCTGCGTCTGCTTAACCTGATTGATGACAGCCATTTGCACAACGAGGAAGAGTATGAAGGTACAACACTCTGTCTTTACATCATGAAATTACTTAGTGCATTTCTAAGTTGTTTTCCTGTTCATTTCAAGTGGTAAAAGTAAGTCAAGAGGTCTGTCATTGTTTTTCCCAGACATCCTGGAAGACATGAAAGAGGAGTGCCAGAAGTATGGCTCAGTGGTTTCTCTGCTCATCCCCAAGGAGAACCCGGGGAAAGGACAGGTTAGACTGTTTTTCAGTAAGCCAGTGATCTTCAGAAGTGTTTCATTTAAACACAAAAATGTGAGCAGTTATAGGACATTCTCAGAGTAAGAAATAACATTTACACTTACTGTAATCACAGAGACCCTCAACTGGGTTTCAGGTGTTTAGACTTCATGAGGTGGTAGCACATCACACTTTATGAAGGCTCTTGCACATCATTGTGCTTTTAAAGTACGAAGAAAACTATTATTATATTATATATTTTTAACTCAGGTGGAATTTAAAGACACTGATGATTTTAGCAGTTTTATTCTGTACAACTACCCTTGCTACACCAATTATATGGTCTCTCTGTTTACTTTTTCCTTACTCAATTTCCCCCAATGTCCACTGGGTGCAGCGGCATGGCAGTTCTCTGGTGCAGGAGACGATCCACTTGGAATTGTATATCAATGCTTGTATTTAACAACAATTAGCTTCATTGGTACATTTCATTTGTTAGCGATGTTGTCTCAACATATTTATAGCAAAACAAATTATTCTTGTTTGTAGCGAGTGAGAAGAAAAATAACGAGGTATTCGTGTGAGTGGGTCAACCAGTTAAAGTTGACTTATTTTACCGTACTTTTGTAACATTACTTACCGCTTGTAACGTAACAAGCGTACTTATTTGAACCCAAACCACCATCTTTGTCTAAACCTAAACCTAACATAAAAAAAAGAAATACCTCTGTTGGAAGTTTATTTGGAAAAGACGCAATGCATCCAAATAAGCAAAGGGCCACGGACCAAGCCGTTGTTACCTGACGAGTTGGGAGTGAGAATGCGTTGCCGCATGCAGTGGACATCTGGGGTTACGCACACGTTCAAGTCACTCGCGCACTAATCCATCAACATGTCTTGTGTGTGGCCATCAGGTGTTTGTAGAGTATGCCAACTCCAGCGACTCCAAAGAGGCACAGAGGCTGCTGACGGGCCGCACCTTTGACGGGAAGTTTGTCGTGGCCACCTTCTACCCTCTCAGCGCCTACAAGAGGGGGTACTTGTACCAGACTGTGCAGTGAAGTCCTCAAGCTCAATTTACACCTCTGCCCTTGTTTGCATGAAAGAACACAACCGTATAGCCCACCACGGGGTCCATCGTCTTCTCCCTTTGGGGTTAATGGTTCTGCATGTCATTCATGTAGAACTCAACCGTCATTTCTGCTGCCTCCAGTCTGCACTACTCTTAACGGAGCCAGAGGTCTGCGGTCTGGGCACAGCAGCTCCTGTTCTAGATACATTTAACGCTCATTCATTCAAAGAAATGACCACCCTGAAAGAATGAATAATGAATGAATGACAATAATAAGGACGAGTGAAAGCCTTTATCAAATGAAGCCTCTATCGAAAGATTGTGAGCGAGACGTGTGTATGTGATTAGAGACATGTAGCAGGAGGACCCCAGCGAGTTCTGTGTTTGGACTGCAACATTGAAAGGGCACAGGAACAATTACATGTGTTTGAGTACGTGCTGGAAATGATCAGATACTAATTGTCCAGCATTTACACACTTTAATTTAACCTTGCAGTCGCAGTGGGTAGTTGGTGTATAGTATTCAGAGTTCCATAGAGCTACAGTAGCAGTGTACATGAAAGGAGTAGTTTTAAGCCACCTTAACATTTGTGGCGTCATTATAATATAGTCTGTAGAAAATTGGGACACTCCTGGTGGAGGTTGGTGCAGTTTACACGTTGCTTTCTTCAAATCCTACACATAGCGACTGTAGCTCTATGCATGTTCCCCAAAATGCTGGACATAGTATCGTTTCGTACTTCTGTCAGTTTACGAAAAATGTAACCATATGCACGACAGAGTATGGTTATATAATGTTACCTTGTATTATTACATCAGGTCAACAGAACAGCACTATTTGTTGCAGTGGAAAGTTGAACCAGAAACCAGAAGGTTTCGTTCTCTTGGTTCCATCTTTTGATACTAGTCAATATCTAATATCTATATCTAGTACCCATGAAGCCCACTGTGTCACACTGAAACCTCAGATGATTTAATACATTCAAGCTAGCTACCCAAGATGCTGCTGTAACACCAGGTTGTGCTCCACCTGCATGTCTCTATTCCTCAAGTAGCCCACGATGCAGACGCCTGAGAGCAGACGCCTGAGAGCAGACGCCTGAGAGCAGACATATTCATCTCTGTAGGCGTGTTCATGAAGCTTTTCCACTACATTCTTGTCAAAGCCACACTAAGTGATCTTTACTGAACAGACTGCAGTGTTTTTCTAATGGCTGCAGAACGTGCTAAACTGTTGCTAGTAACAACTAAATACAAAGAAATGCTGTGCTACATGTTAGCATCAACTGCTTAGCATTTTGCCGTACTGTTTACCATTTAGCAAACAGGCAAAGTCAATGTAACTGTCGCACTATTGGAGATGCGTCATGACACTAATAATAATAATAATAATAATAATAATATTGATTTAAAAAAAAAAATGTATTAGCACCTTTACAAACAGGGTTTACAAAGTGTTTTAACAGACACACGCAAAGCAAAATGAAGACACAAGGTAATTTAACAACAGAAGGCCAAACAGCGAGGCCAAAAACACGCAAGACAAAAACTCAAATTTCAACAAACAATAAGTTATTTCTTCTCTAAAACGTCCACCGTCTTGCGTTCCAGTCGGGTGTGTTCAGATTGTTTCATGTTGCAGGGCACAAATAAACATAGATCCCTGCTCTGTCTGGAGAGGTAATGTGATTTGAGTATGTGGGAGAAACTTCCTGTTCCTATAAAATATGATATTTAAAGCTTAATGGTATATAAATCTTCCTATTTCTGAGACCTATTTTTTTCTTAAATAATGTTTTTTTTGCGTCCCCTCACAGAAAATATATTTAATCAGAGTTGGGGGTAAAAAAAAAAAACAACAACATATTTTTCTACCACCATTTTTGTGTATGTGCCTGAAATGTGAATTCCAAAGTTTCCACAAGAGAGCGTCGCTGGCCTAAAAAAAACCTTGATTCGAAACTCCAACCACTCGACTAGACTGCACTTATGAATCAGCGATCTGTGGAACGCCAGTGAGATGGTGACTTTGTGTGTGTGTGTGTGTGTGTGTGTGTGTGTGTACTTTACGTTATCAAATGAACAAGTATGGACCTTAAACTCTGCAGAGTGCAGTGAGGAGGATTCGGGCAGTTGTTGGTGTTACTGCGTGAGTTTAGACTTTAATAATTAGAGGAGCTGTGATGGTGAGTTTGTGTTAAACTGATCTCAGGCCTGCCTGGTTTCTGGGGTTCTCTCACCACTCGTTACTGAAAGCTTAAATCCCTTTTGGAGAGAAAACCACGACGGCTAATAACGCGTAAAAGCACAGCTGTTTATCTTATGCAACAGACTTTATTGACATGAATCCACTATTTGTAGCCACACTGCCGTCGTTAAATAATGCACTGCTGCAGGATCAGTTCATAACTGGCTCAGTCACCTCTTGTGTCACATACTGTAGCTCGTTAAGCATTCATTAGTATAAGAAATAGCTTCTGCAAATGACTTCCTTTATTTCATTCAAATATATATTGTGGCGACCCGCCGACCTCAAAGATACAATATGAAGTTGTTTGCTGCATGCCGATCCTGTTTGGGGCACGGGAGCACATTTTAGTAATTTAGTCCTGAAGCTCCAGCATATGAAAAAGCAGCTGTTTTTGTGTTTGTTATCAATGCTTATCTTTTTGTGTGTGTGATTTGAATGGTTGTGGAATTTGTCTCTTTTTAGCAAATGATATCACACTGAAAGGAGTTCTTCACTCGTGGTGTGTGTGTGTTTTCGTTCCAGATGAAGTGTGTGCGATGCAGGTGTTCTCCCTACTAATGTGATATTATTGGACTAACACTGTGTGCACTTAGTTAAACTCACTCTTACACTCAACCATGAAGGGACGTCAACACACTCAGGTCGGACCTGATTTCAACATTTAAATGGAGCAGCTTTGTGAGATTATCAGACATGTTTTCTACCCATTGAGGACAAAATGCAAGCTAATGCTCAATTAATCAGTTATTTTGTATTAATTACTAGAATAAATAGTTGAATAGTTGGGCTCTGGTTATCACATTTTCCCAGAGCCCAAAGTGACGTCTTGAAACGTACTGATCTAAAACAGTGGGGTAGGGGAACTGGAGACTTCAAAAGGATGCAGACTGAGGCGTAAGGCCTTCTCTGAATCATAACTCAAATCTTGACATCCAACAAATAAAGCCCATCACAAATAAACGTCCCTAAATGCACTTAGAAATCATAGAAAAGAGACGCAACTACAGAACCTTGACAAGAATGGTCATGTTTTAAAGTTTGCTTCAGTCGTTTGTAATTCTGTTGGTACATCGCAAACAGGAACCGCAGAGAGCTCGCTCAAAACGTCACTTCCTGTTTGAGCATGATTATCATGAGGGCGAGGGTCTGATATAAAACTAAATTATATTATCTTATCAGTTAACTAAATGTTGCAGCGCTAATAAAGTTATTCAAATGCTCACCAAGAAAAAAAACACCAATATTGGCACAAGACTGTTTCCATGAATGTTATTGTGAGCGAATACGATATCCTAAAAAAATTAAAAAAAAGAGTGTAGCTTCAAATATGTTGGTGCTCAAACTTCCTGGTTGGCGTTAAATGTTGTTGACGTCACAGCCGATTCAAAGAGGCGCTGCTGGGAGTCAACCGGCGACCAGAGGCCTCCGTCCTGGAAGGATTCAGAGCGTACGGGCTTGCCGACACGGCGGCAAAACCCCAGTGCTATGTTGGTGGTGGTGGTGGTGTTGTTGTTGTTGTTGTTGTCTTTCCCATTGACGCTGCATTACAGGATGTCTCGTGGTGAAGTCTTACCTTTTCAGTCACTTCTATTTGGGGCTCACCAATGAGAAACTTTGACTGTGTTTATCTTCCATTTCCTGTCATCTAAGAAGACTTCTTTTGTCTTCGCTGCTCAGAGTGGTTTCCTTGTGCACTGACAGAGATTCAGGGTCTTTAATTTCATTGCACCGAGCTCTAGGCCAGACTTTGATACACTCTCAGCGTGTGTGTGTGTGTGTGGGGAGTTGCGGTATTAAGTTATAGTTTTTGGAGGCAGTGTTTATAAGTCCGTCTGAGGCCGATATGTAACATTGTGTGTCAGTCTATTTTGTTTTCCATTAGTGTGTGTGTGTGTGTGTGTGTGTGTGTGTGTGTGTGTGTGTGTGTGTGTGTGTGTGTGTGTGTGTGTGTGTGTGTGTTATAGCTGAAGCGCTGTATGCCTTTTTGCTTGCAATCTCAATATTGAAATCACAAGGACAAATGTGAGTGAGACAGTGCATGTATGCAAGAGTGTACCCAGCTATTTATACTGTGACGTCTATGTTATCCATTCCTATTAACGAAGCACACATTATTTAGTCTTTACAGCACAGAATATGAAACGATAAAACATGACGACAATTAATCAAACGCGCTTCCTTCCGCTCAACGGAGCGAGACATCACTTTCCAACTCGCGGTTTCATCAAGTCACAGAGACGACGCTTTCAACCGTTTGCCAATAAGTACAATCGCTCCACAGCTCGTCTTCTTTGAGCTCTTCTTAATGTGATGTTCTCTCAATTTAAAGCGCCATTCATCGATTTGATTTTGCGGGCCGTTAAAGCAAAACAACAAATATACTTGATGCGCTGTAGAAGTGAGATATGCAGTTAGGTAATAATTCTCTGTGGTTTTGGCTCAAAGAATGACCTCTTCCACATTACACATTGTTCTTGGCCCATTGTTAGTGTACAAATATGAATTAGTACAGCTTTAAATGTCGTTGAATAACTCAGAAACAATGTTTTAAACCCACATCTGACCGCACTGCTATTAGCTAACAGAAACCAAAATGATTCGATGAGGAGGGACACAATCTTTTTTGGGTTTGAGGTTGTTTTTTTTCTTTTTTTCTTTGCACCAGTTTGGTTGAGAGGCCGTTTTGACACTCGAGGATGTTCCGGAGAACAGTGATCCGTTTGAAGAAGTGTGATGATTGATTCGGCCAATTAAATTCTCATGATTCTCCTCAATAAAGCATTAAAATATACAGAGTTCATGTTCATTTCCTGTCCCACAAGTCAAAGTGAAGTGAAAGCAAAATGATAACGCTTAAAGAACGCACAACGTGAGACGGTATGAAACTGAGGCAGTCCATGCTTTACTGCCTTCCACTTGAGTTATAAATCTATATCTCATAATAAAAAAATGGTGATTGACTTGTCTGGTGTTTTTGGCTCAATGATTGACTGAGGGAACAATATGTATATTCTTGTTCAGGTGACACAACTAGGTAATATATAGTGAGGGGAAGCGTGTTCATGTCAAAGGTTTTATTCTGAGCTGCACTTTTGCCATTCATTTAAAATCTGTTTTTATTTTTTTTTATTTCCAAAAATGTTGAATTGCCCCATTTGAATAAAATATGTATTCTATGAAGGACCCCCACCCAAAACAAATTCTGTGTACTAAACAGAAAATCAATTGTACTGCAGAGACCCTGGAGACATAATCATCATTCAATAATGCTCCAACATGTGTTCACGGGGAGGTCTTCTGCTGAAGTGCTGGTTTCTTCCTTCTGATCGGAACATCATGGAGTTGTGAAAACGGATGCTAAGTCTTTTGTCGGCGGCTCCTGTAATAAAAATAGAGACATATTTTGGACACGCTTTTCTAGAACGGATGAGGCACGGACATTTATTGCTGCGATGTGACTTAGACACTCACTTCTATGAACCAAGGCATGTCCTGTATGATCACCACCTCGTCGCTCTCCCGCCGCCTCCTCTTCTCCCAGGCGTTCCGTGCCATCACCATGGAAACCACCAGCACGGCCATCGCAGCAACGCACCCCACCACGGCCGTGACCGCCGCGGGGTTTCCGGCAGCGCCCCGTGGAGCGCCTTGGTCTGCGGCCTTCACCAGACTGTCCTCGGCTTGGACTGCGGTGCGGACGAGAGGCCAAGATTCCAGCAGATGAGATATATCTGAGGACAAGCAGACGAGAACCCGTGACCTTTCAGACCTCCGATGTACGTCACCGTTGATCCCGTCTGAATGACTCCCGCACCTTCCAGACTGAAGAGGAAGAAGGCGTCGTCTCCTTTGATGAAGTTCCTGCTCTTCAGTCTGCTGTGGGTGAGGAAGCTGCTTGTTCCGGTGCCCGGGCCCCGGTAGTAAAAACTGCCGTCGGATGCAGTCACTTTGTAGCCCACCTTCCTGGGATCGTCCCAGTAGTACTCAGTGCCTGGAGGAGGAGGGGAGGGGGGGGGGGGCAGGTGATTCTTAGTTTGACGCACAAAGCGACAAGTAATCGCGCAAAGATAAGAATGAGTGTCTCGTCAAGTTCTCCGCCCCTCTCTCACCATCAGTGAGCATCTTGTGGGGGTCGGTGGTGACCATTCGGTGCATGTTTATCTGCTGCCTGATGTCAGACTGCTGGTCCATCAGGGCCATGGTCACCTGCTGCCACGGACACGGCCACTTGAGGCCGTGGTCGTTGGGGCCTGAGGTCAGATAGAAGTAGGTGGCCAGGTATCCTGGACGGCCGCTTCTTCCGTTAATGTACACACCCACCTACGGATCACAGAGCGGTATGAAGTACGACGATTACCCAATCACAGCTTACCAACCACAACTGCACGGCAGGCTGGTCGAGCTTTGGATTTCTTCAAGATTGAGAGATCCGGGTGTTGAAAAGGCGTTCGTTTACCTGGAAGGAGTAACCTGCTGGGGACAGAAAGCGAGGGCTGTACACCTTCTCTCCATTTGGTGTGGTGGCCAGCAGGCGGGTGATGTTGCGGATGTGCCAGATGTGCTGAGGGCACTTTGAGGACGACAGGTTGATGTCATCCAGAGAGAAGCCTCCTGTCGACGGGCCCGTTCCCCTCACGCCCTCAAAAACCACACGGGCCTTCCGGGTCACATTCAGGTTGATGTTATGCAGTTCCCAGGAGCCCATGACGCCTCCTGTGAAGAGATAGAATAGACATTAAACACTTTAGTTGAGGTGAGAGGTGAACTTCTGATTTCCCAGCTTCTTTCAAAAGTTTACTCAAAGTCGGAAATGTGCCTATCGTGCATGCTGTGGGGGGCTTATACTGTATAACACACGATATGTCGTATTTTCATTTGTGTACCTGAAATACTCTTGAAGAGCTTGAGTTTGGGGTTGACCAGGTCATCCTCTCTCACCCAGACGTTGAGGACGTCGTCGGCTGCACCGCTGTTGTGGAGGAAGAACTGCAGACACTGGGCTCCGGGTTTGGGGTAAAGCCAACGACTCTCCAGGAGCGCACGGCCGCCAGGCGCAGCAGAGGCGGTGCTGAAGTGCATGAAGAAGCCTTTTCCTGGGAGCAGGAGGACACAACAGTGGGTACTGTTGTCACATAAGCCCAAAGCCTCCCCAAGGTCGACCGGCCTGGACTACAAGGGGCTCACATAGTCTCAGCCGGCATACGGGCAGAGAGTTTTTTTTAGCTTAGCAGGAGCAGCTAATGATGTCTATTTCTAATAAATCACTTATAATTTGCTGTCGATCTTCAAACAACAATCAATGTGTTTTGACTGCCAGCCTGTACTTTGCACAGGTTATGTTATAAATCACTTTTGTTTTTTACACTAACTACCAAGTGTAGCTATCTTTGAGGCTCGATACGCTGATAACGTTAAATAAATGATAACTGGACAACTACACAGTGAGGTGGATTATATATATTATTATACCGTAAATACTTCATCCGCATTTTCACTTTTCAGCCCCTCGACATATATTGGCTTTGCTTGACAGTCACCTTCACATTGTCCCATGTTGGAGAAGTCGGTCGGAGGCCCTCCGCTGACAGAACTGCGTTTTTCCCACTTTGCCTCGCCGGGACCCTGAATCATCCCGCAGATGTTCTCCAGCTCAAAGTCACAGCTGTCCACAAAGGTAGAAGACTTGGCTGTGGAGAGGAAGCAGTGAGGACACACTTCAGTGCACTAGACTTTCATTACCATTCGTATTCCTTGAATGCTGCTAAAATGTACATATGGTTGTATATGTGTACATGTAGTTGCTTGTTTTACATTCTCACCATTTACAGTCAACGAAAAAGTAACAAAAGCGGCGTTTTCCCTCTTTTTACATAGTCACAGACCAACTATTGAAATACATGCAAGCCACAACAAAAATGAACTCATCAATTTAATACATGACATTAATCCTGTCCCAGAAAGAGGAGCACAGGTTGCCACATTTCACCTGTAGGAAGCGTTTCATGCTGCAAACCACATCTTAACTTGTATAAAAACCTAGGTAGTGGATTCAAGCTCTTTTAGAGTTTTAATATCTGAGAATATTAAAACAATATTAAAATATTATATATTTAGCATTGTTCTAAAGTGTCAATCGTGTTTTTTATGGCAATTTCTGGTGTTATTTATTCTTTGTAATGTGTTTTTTGTCAGCTGTGCGTTGTGGACTGTGTCTTTTTGAGTCTATTGTTATCTGTCTGAATTTTTGGTGGCAAATGAGTTTCCCCACTGGGGATTAATAAAGTTTAAATATGAAATTCAACCTGGACCCCAAAGCTTTTGAATAATTTGGCAGGATCGCTGCTTCTGTGCGGTTTACATTTGGGCCAAAATGAAGAATAAAGTGCAATCATAACTACTCCTGTCACCCGGCGGTGATGGAAACCTTGAGTGGATTTCATCCGAATGCAACAAATATATATGTAATTTTATTCAGAGTAATAAATGCCAAACTCCATTTGACTTCATCAGTTTCATCATCATGCTGAAGCTCTGTCGGACCCCTTGGTGTCATTCTCTAACTGGGTGGTTGCAGTAAACACGTGGTTAACGTTGTGAACAAAAACAACATGATTTGGCTTAAAATAAGTCTGTAAGAAACGTACCAAAAGTACAGAAACACGTCACAATCATCACTAACCGTCACAACAACCGTTTGGACTCTAACACCGGTCTCCTGCTTGAAAGTCCTGTGTTTGTCACGGTCAGACCCTCTTTCTGCGTCAACCAATACTGGGGTCAAATCTACCGTCAATCATATATCTTGTAATATTCAGTTTGACCTCATACTCTCCTCGCTTTGTTGTTTCTAGACTTTTAGAAGTGGAATAGTCCAATAGGAGGAAGTCCAGACTATTCTCTGAAGGAATGGACATTCTCATTCATTATTGGATGCAAACTTCTTATATCAAGACACTTTTATCAGGACACCTTTGGTCAAATAAGTTATCACATACCCAGCTTTAATTAGCCCTCCATAAAGGGAGTGATAACAAGGTGCCCCAACAGTCCGCTTTGATAACCGAGGGCTGATATTGCAGTGCCACCACACACATATGGTTACATCATAGAATCATAGAACAGAAAAGAGCTGGCGAACTTGAAGGCTTATTAGAGCGACTTTGTCCTGAAGCACACTGATTATAGTATCACCAAGGATGATACATTCTAGACTACTACCTTGGATTATCAATGTAAATTAGCATCAATTTATGACAAATAAACTGACCTTTAACTAACTCTGCAAGGTTATTATGGGACAAAAATCATTCCTATTTTAGGGGGAGATTTAATTTACCGATCGTTCAAACACTGGTCAAGGCGTTATATCTCGTGTATTGTTGGATGGACGGAACGGCCGGCTGAGAGGACTCACTGCATCGGTAGAGCCTGTTGACCTTGGTGAGGTCACTGGCGCTGAAGCCCATCCTCTGGCCGATCACGTCCATGAAGTGGGGGATCCTGGGGACGATGCTGGGCTCGGAGCCGACGTTGAAGGACGTCTTGCTGTAGTGCATCACCGAGCCGTAGTCGTAGGGGACGCCGAGAGCGCTGGACAGCGTGTCGTCGTACGTTTTGAAGTTGTGCTTTTTATCTGAGGAGGTCACAGAAAGAGCTCAGGCCTCAGATAGCAGGCCAGGAGAAAAGCACCGGTAAAGTTACAGGTAAAGTGTGTGGAGCTGTACTTCAAGGTGTTGTTACCGGGTTGAATGTGATCCCACACGATGTTGACGTAGTCGTCCCGGTCGGCTCTGGACTGCTCATGCCAGAATCCCAGAGCGTGCAGGAACTCGTGCTCAACGGTTCCCAGACGGTCACAGTTGCTACCGATGGACAGCCGCTGCTTGCCCACATGCTGGTTGCCCACAGAGGAGAAGCATCTACGGAGAAGGGAAAGTGGGATGCAGTTTTTACTGTGGTTAAAAAAAATAAACGTGGACTTTTAATCCCCAGAGAGACATTTGTGCATATCTAATAGCACACTATATATTAATAATGCACTTTTATTAGGTTCCTGTGTGCTTAAAGCAGTAATAATGCATTATTTGGGCCATTTGGGGACAGCAGATCAAACTGTAAACTGTACGTATTTTATTTAGTGCAGCTTTAAACACTTGATGAGGACGCAGCGTTCGCATCGCTGCATGTTGTGGATTCATGTGCCAGGACACAAACCAAAGGCCGTCATAGTTTTGACAGTTTCTATGAACTAAACGAGAGCTCACCCGCTCCCTTTGTACACCGAGATGTAGTTCTCCTCTCCACTCCACGGTGTGAAGTCAATGCACGTCTTCAGTCTGTACTGGTCGAACGCCTTCAGGATCACTCCCTTTGCATTCATTTCTGCATGTTACACATGTGTCAGACAAAGAAGCAGCGTCATTTGGTGCGTATCCATTACAACATGGGAGGGGACTGTGCATGTTTCCTACCCAGACTGTCCTCCAGGTAGTAGGGAATGGTGGTGGGCCAGCGATACTGGTCTCCTAAGATGGAGTTTCTGGTGGATTTCTGATGGGAGTGGAGAAAACAAAAAGGTGGCGATGGATCGTGAAGATTGCAGACTTGAACAGACTCACTTCAGGGATACACCTGAAACCTTTTCCTCTCTGGGTCGGGGAAAGTAATTATTACACATGCATCATTTACATTAATTAAATTAATGATGTGGAGAAGATATCGTTGTACTGTTACATGAGTCTTATGATGATCATATTTACACGGTTCATATTGCATTGCGTTAGTTCCTGCAACTGTGCAAATTTGGAATCATATTGTGCAAATTAGCATTTTATGTCAAGAAACAATCATTTATCCACATAAGCACACAATATATTTAAAATATAATTCAAAAAACTTTATGTGTTTCCTACCATGCCCAGAATGAAGCCACACATATAATGTGACAGTCAAATATGAATATGCAGATTACTTGAGCAGTCTTTGTCTTACTTCGTCCTGTTCGATATCTCCATCCAGCAGGTCCAGCCCAGCCGCTGCAAAGCCAAGTTTAATTTTATGATGAAAGTCCTCAGAGACATAGACAATCAATTAATCCAACTTTATTTCAGACTCAAGGTCCGGACAAAGCAAATCCAGACCAGCGTGCTCACAAACCATCATTGATGTTGAAGATGTCCCAGTCATGGCCCTCATCAACATCCGTTTCTGCAGATGTAGAATCAGTTATTTAAACAGGGGACTACATTGAGCCCACAGACAAGTTATTATGTCACATACACTTTAAAACTCATTTATTCTCCCATCACCGTCTGACTATTTTAAGAGGAAATTTGACTGCCTGGTCCTTCTGGCAATAAGCACAGCTGTATTTCAGGTGTTCAATGCGCTGACATCTCGGTAGACTAAAGTACGTTCAAGTAGGGAGCTGTTTTCTATTCAATTCAGTTTATTTTGTATAGCCAAATATCACAAATTACTAATTTGGGGGGGGGTATTTAAAAAACTCTTCTCACTTTGTCTCGAGTGTAATCCAACTTCAACCTCAGTCATATATTATTTCACAGTCACGAACATGAAAACAATCATTTACGCGACTCACCTATATCACCTGTTAGCTTTGCTGCTGCCTAGAAAAATGCATTGGAGAACACATGAATCAATAAAGAGAGAAAACTGATGACATGATTCACTAAATAATGAATTGACAACTCAACATTGGAGCGATTGTCACTGTTTTGTACTGGAGATACAGCAAGTTAATGTTCCACAAAATCAAAATGCATAGGCGTACACATACCAGTCCCAAGCCAAAGAACAGAGCGGTCCACCCGAGTGCCATTGCTGCAGCTGCAGACACACACTTACTGTGTTGGAGAAATGTTGCTGCTTTTTTTCTGTTCTGAAGAAGAAACACTGAAGCAACACTCACACTATATAGTTATTTATCGACTCGGGTTGAGGGAGATTACAAGGTTGTCATATTAATTATTAATGGGATTGATATTAGTTTATCTTTCTGTTGTGGTCGCACTAACACATACGCACTGGGAAAGATGTTTCGCAAGAGTTCACACACACACACACACACACACACACACACACACACAAACACACGCACACACACACACACACACACACATTTGTGACCTTACCTGACGGTCGGGTTTATAACACAGCTTTAATCAGTGGCTACCGCATAATGTTAATTTAGAGGGACAGTGTTTAGGATTTAGTGGGATTTATTGTTAGAAATGTAACATAATAAGAATAAATATTTTTTTCATTTGTGTCTAATACTTAAAATAAGAATCATTGTGTTTTTTTCCTTTCATATTCGGAGCGGGTCCTCTTCACGGAGTGGTGCAATCTACAACCTCACCACTCGATGTCGTTAAATCCTACACACTGCTGTAACTGCAACTCTAAAATACTGTAAGTAGGTTATTATACCACGAGAGAGGAGTAGCTTGTTGGAGACCCGTTGGAAGAAAGAACAAAAGGGAGAATAAAGCACTGCCAGGACATCTTCATCAGCATATTTAAAATAGACATTAATAAAACCCCAATATATATATATATTTATATACACCATTAGGATAGTTGGAATTTAAAATATCTTTAGATATAATGATGTTATGATAGTGTGATGTATTTTTTACAGCTTCGATACCTACGATACCAAAACCAAAAGAGACATGTTAACACATTTATTTTAAGTCTGAGGTATTTGATCCCCCGACATCTCCACGTAGCTTTAATAATAGAAACTGTGCATATATGCTGTCATCATCCCCTTTAGTCAAACGTCCCATTCCAGCAGAGCCAGCAGTTTTGTTTTCATATAGCGATTGAAAAATACATTATGACATAATTCCTTTAGAGGTTACACTGCTGTTGTATATAAACAGTTATGTAGAATGCAATAAAAATACAAATAATATTTCATTAAAGTCCTTGTACAGTATTCTTTTCCTCCAGGTATTGAAGCTCCTCCCAGTTAAACACATACAATGACCCAAAGAGGTCTGGCAGGGCCGAGGTGAAGTCCAGCTGGAGTTGACTGGGTTCTTTGACCATCTTCCTCTCCAAGGCGACTGTGGCTCAGTGGTAGAGCAATCAGAGGATCGGTGGTTCGATCCCTGGCTCTGCTAGTCAAAATGTTTTGGACATTCAATGATATGACTCACCACTCACCGGATGTAAAGGATGAAGCAGGGGTCACGTAAACAGACAGAGAAGACAAAATGACCACGCAGGTTCTTGCAAATTCGCTCTGATACAGCGAGAACGAAGAAAAAGAAAAACGCAAATGCCCGTAGCTCCTGGCGTCAATGCGTGTTCATCCAGTCCCAAATAATTGTGATTAAGTTTTAATATCAAGCTGCCGATTTGAGGAAACAAGTGTAAAGAGACGTGTTTTAACAGTTAACAAGAGTTAAAAGCTGTTTAGTTTTTTTTAGATAGTAAGTGAGCGTTAGTGTGGTCTTTATCGCGGTGACTTTCAAACTTCCTCAAACGACATAGTTTGCACCGTCGGCACCATTAGCTGGAGGTGTCGGCGTGTTGAGAGGCAATCAAAATGCTAATCTTTTGATCTTGCACCGTTTTATGTGGCTGGGCTCAATAAAATGTAGGTGGAAGGGTGAATTAATTGATTCAGACTCACTGGCATACAGGCTTGATGAGCCAGACGAGTTCAAGTAAAGCAGCCTTGTAGAATTGTACTATGATGAGAGGCTAATATGTATTGCTGTATAAGACAAAATACAACAGCATCAGTCTGTACTTTAGTACTCATTTTCCTATTTCTAAATACATTTTTGCATATCTGTCCAACATATATTAGAAAAGAAATGAGATGTTTCTCTATCTGAATTACAAAAAGCACTAAAGTTTAAAGAACAAAAATGTTAACTGAAGCAGGAATCAATTTCTTACCTTTTTAATGTCTTTTTCATTTTCCAACTGATTTGATGAGTAAAAGAATGAGTTTTCTTGGAAAATGTGTCATCTACTGAGTGATTCCAAACTTTTAAATGGCAGTGTATGTTTTTGCATGCTTTTTGTTTTCAAACCAGATATTATGTGGCTTAAATCCGCCAGATATATTGAACTCCAAATAATACTGAATCTACATTTCTAAGAGTGAGGCGGCAACAACAACAACAACCGGTCCTGTCTCTGTAACTATTTTCATCCCAACATTAGAAAAGTCGCTGCAACTCGGGTCCATAGCAGTTCCTTCTTAGACTGATTATTTTAACAGGTAGGGTCGGTCTAAAAATGGGCCCCTAAGATATTCACCACCCAGTCAACACAGGGCTGGTCTCGAGGTCAGTCATCGTAAAACGGCTCACATAATCCAAAAGGCACGATATGAAATAAATAAAGATATTTATGTGTCAAACGTCATTATGAAGAGGTCACAGGCACATTGTGTTTATTGATAGTGCAATCATTTGTGTGATATAACATTTCGAATCAGTCACAGGCAGCACTGGTGTAGTGGAAACCCGTTTCCTTCTGATGAAGCCCACGAGTAGAAAATAGGCTTCATTGGTTTACCTTCTCTAGAGGCCATTTCCTTAAATGCATGTATTCGCAATACGATATCTGAAAGGCTGCCACAAACCCATCCTCTGGTCTTTAGCACGAGACAAGGAAAGTTTTGACCCTTCCGGTGTTTGTGCTAAGCCAATCAGCTGCAGCTTCATATTTGGTGGACAAATACAAGAGTGGTATCAATCTTCTCATCTGTCGGCGAGAAAGCACAGAAGCGTGCTTCATTTGAACTATTCCTTGAACAACCAGCGCCGTAAAGCTACTTAACGCAGAGCTGTTAAAAACATCCCTTTGAAACTACTGACTGGCCAACGAGAAGAGTGGAAATTATAGTTTCAAAATGCATCGGTTCGTCTTCCAATCTGGATTTTTGACCTCAAAAGTATATTCTTCTCTTTTCTAGCAGCGTTTGGATTGTCACGTGTCTCTGACTCTCACGTGTCTCTGACTCCCAACAGGTTTTTCTTTACGGGTCTTTCCCGCCGTGTCTTTTGGTCTCGGCCCCCTTGAAGCTGCTCCGGTCGTCCCTGTGTTCATACACCGGGAGCTTCCTTTTGAACCCATGGCCATCCCACCCATCACCTCTTAATGCGGCTCACTTGCTCGCATATGATGGACAGGTACTGGTTCAGCTTCACCATGGCGATGATGATGATTCCTCCAATCAAGGTGCAGGTTGGCCAGAACAGGGAGTGGAAGACAGCTCCCCGACCGTACATCTGTGTCAGGATGGCGCTGTCCATTCGGTCCGTGGGGTCCACGAAACACTGAACCGTGTGCTGAGACCTGAGGCGCTCCGAAATGTTCTGAACTACCACGTGCGTGGCTGCGTAGTCCCTGCGGCACTTTGGGATGTAGAAGCACTAAAGGGAAGAATTTGTCCAAAAAAAAAGAGAAAAATTAATGATTGTTTACTTTTGGGCTTGTTCATATCGCCTTATTAAGAGTCCAGACCTCAGCGTCGATGTCCTGCGTCTCCGCGTTGTGCAACAGTCGTACCACCTTTCCCGAGGAGTTGAGGCTCACGAAGACCTGGAGACAGGGGTAACGGGAACTCCCCCAGCACTCCGTCCCACAGCTGTACGAACAGTTCACGTCGCACACGATGGTGGAGTTCACCACGGTGCAGCTGGTCTCGTCTGTCCACACGCTGTAGGGAAGGAGCAATCGTTTCCAATGAACATACTTTCAATGGTTGTTAGCCACCGAGTGTGAGAATGCAGATGAACACACGTCTTGTATTCACAATCACAGCGAGGTCACGGAGGTGAGCTCGTGGCTTGTTATTACCGGTCGGCGTAGGAGCGCAGGATGGTGATTCCCAGGACAAAGTACATCATGACAGACAGGACGACCATGCCGAGGCCCAGCAGGATGGCTCGGTCCTCCCCGGCCTTCAGAGCGGTCACAGTCTTCTTCTTGTCCAGGACGTCATATTCCCGACTCTTCCCGTAGACGGGTCTGAAAAGAGGTCAATATTAAAGATGCACTTTCCAGGCAACATCGGACACATCTCTAGGCATCTAGGCTACCTCCTTCTGTTTCATGGATCCATTCATACATTGTCATATTCATGTAACATGTTTATGTAACTTAGTAACTCTGTTCATTCTGTACACATGACATCTATTGCATCTGTCCATCCGGGGAGAGGGATCCTCCTCTGTTGCTCTCCTGGAGGTTTCTTCCCTTTTTTCCCTGTGAAAGGTTATTTTTGGGGAGTTTTTCCTGATTCGATGTGAGGTCCTGGGACAGGGATGTTGTATGTGTACAGATTATAAAACCCTCTGAGGCAAATTTTTAATTTGTGATATTGGGCTATACAAAATAAACTGAATTGAATTGAATTGAATTGAATTAAGTCCTGACACAGCTCCACAAAATATTGGGACCTGATATATTAGATTCATTCATTCTAAAGGGTTCATGGGGAGTGACAACACCCCAGTCTGCAAAGCTTTAAGCTTAAGGGGTGTTGTCACTCCCAGTCATAAAGTTAGTTAGTTGTCATAAAGTTAGCTTAAGTTTTGTTTAAAGAATCTGAGGCACTTGGCATCACAATACAATCGCGATGGAGATTCCTGCACCTGTGACTTCCTAATCTCTAAACGCAGGTATGCGTCTGCATGTCGACCTTATGGAACCTTTTTCTCCTCACACGGGATCCTCAGACGAAACCTTGCTAGATGATCCCGGAGACTTAATGTGAACGTACTCTTGGGAATGTCCATCATTAAACCAATTATTTGTCGACTGGCTTACTTTTGTTTTTTGTTTTTTGCCTTTCAATAAAAAATAATAATACATTTGAACGACACAGTGCTTTTCAAAACACTTTACAAACATACACAATTGTCATAAAAGATCTGTACACCGAAAACATAGTTTGCGCATTACACGTTCTATTCATGGATGAAATGTATCAGATGTTCTGCATTTGAATCGGATCCTTTTAAATGTCATACATGAGGATACTCATACTCACGTATGACATTACAGGGGAATTAAGTGTTGCTTTCACAAACTTGAACCGTCTCTGGCGCTTCAACTTTGTCTTCAACTGCTTTCGCTATTCAATGATCACTTCAGTGTGTCCACCAACTGGCTCGTCTGTTACTTAGAGTACACATACCTAAACTGTGCCTTCAACTTGAATTAAATATATATTTCTTTCATCATTTACAGTTTAACTGCTTCATCAACTCTTACTATTTCAATGACTTACTCTTACAATATGAGGGCAACTACTTTACAAACATTGTATTCTGTTATTTCCAGCACACAGACATTTTCTTCAGAAAATGTAGCCTTTTTCGAGACAGTATTAAATACCTGCGCTCACTTCTTCCGTCTGTTGCTTTACTTCCTGCCCACAGGAACATCCTATCTGGGGATTGTGGGAACTGTTGACCACAGTTGCTGCTAGAGCTGCTGACCCACCTGCAAATATAGGAGACAGTTGTTCAAAAACCCTCCAGAACCCACAGGGTCGGACTTCTGTCGTCCCGGGCCAGGAAGCAGAAGTAACGAGTGACAAGAGCTTTCCAATCAAAAGTAGTGGAATAAAAAGTAAAATATTTCCCTTGTTTTATTTGGTTGTATATTGTTTTCCTAATGTTTTGCATTGATTAGATATACAACCTTATACAACGATCTTGACAAAATGAGTTGCATAAACATCGATTGAGAATATCAGTTTCAAGTGCATTTCCAACGTACCAATGTGGCGTATATCAGTTGCAGAGTGTCCCGTCTGAAGATAACATCAAAGGGGAGAAAACCCCTTCTGGCTGTTAAACAATGTCATGACTGAGCCGGGCCAGCATGCTTCACAATTATTTACAACCCAGGATTAGCAGGTCTCTATCATTGGTCATCCATAAGAGATCCACACTCGCTCTAAGGGGTTAGAGTAATGTCAGCTCTGGTGTGTGAAATCCCAAGAACCTAATCTTATCCCCGACCTCCTTTCCAGTTGAGTGCATTTACTGGATGTTAATGTGTTCAATGTCTGATAAAATAACCCTAATGATGTCATCAGGGTTAGCTCGGATTGGGTTTTCAGTATATTTCAGTTCTGTTTTTATTTCTATCACAATTCTGCTACATTAAATCCTACATTAGATCCTGGTGGGGGCTAGTCGTAATATTGAGGTGTTCCTTCCACTTGTCCCGCTGGGTATTGAACCTAAATACCAAGATGTGTCTGTGGAAGATATCGGAAGTTGCATACACGTTCATATTAATTTGATTTATATTATTCAGAGTAGCCTTTGCCTCCATGAAATATCTGTAGAGAAACACGTTCAGATCGACAGCTCATCAATCTGCCTTCATGTCCTCCTGTTAGTATGGAAGAACATGTAACCTAAAACAACCGCAGGGCTGACAGTGTGTGTGTGTGTGTGTGTGTGTGTGTGTGTGTGTGTGTGTGTGTGTGTGCATGCTCACATGTCTCCTCTGAGAGCATTTGTTGGTTTGATTTATGTTTGCTGAGTGTGTTGACTGCCTGCATACCTACATAGGTCTGTATGTGTGTCTTTGTGTGTTATATTAGGAAGTCATGTTTGTAAACCAGTGGAAACACACACATACAAATGGTATGTGGACACACTGTGTGAAACACATGGCTATCATTCCTTTTACAATTTAAGACCTCTCGCACGAATGTTAAACACGTTCCGTCGTAAGAAATGACGTCGTAAAGGTCAGACAACAACACGGTCACCAAAGCCACGACCTTGCTGTGACGTGTCAAAATCATCCATGTGATGGTGCTGTTGATCGTTCTATCAGAGCCATAGTCTGCACACACACACACACACACACACACACACACACACACACACACACACACACCAGCATTATAGTTGATTTGATAAAAAGTACTCCATTACCAGTAAATTACCTGCCTTTAAAAAAAAGTTAAAGTACAGAAGTATTACCAGCTGAATGCACCTCAACAAGAGGGGAAAGGCCATCAGGAAGATCGAGAAGACACTCGAAGGCCGTATCCATTCCAGTTGAATTGATCGGTGGTCAGAATGTTTTTATTTTTCAACTCCAGATGTAAGTAGTTGTATTTATTGTCCTCAGCTGCAGACGCCACAGGGCATAATGCTGCCTTTCAGACTGGGACAATCTAATAGTTTGAATATTTAAGGGGGAGACGAGCAACTCCTCCCAATCTTCTACAAAAGGCCTTTTCATCTCACAGTCAGATTGTTTTATGTATGACATTATTAGAGTGTTGGTACTGATTCACCAATGTGGCATTTCATTGATTAGATTAGAGCTCGCTTTAACGACTGTGATGTTGGGAGCGCCCTCTAAAGGGCCCTCGAGATTAAGGGTTTATGAGAAGGTGAATAGAAAAGAAGAAACAAGTTCAGCTTCACAAATCTGCTTCCATTTGTTTCCTATTCTTAAATCTTTTGCTTTTAAATGCATTTAAATGCTACTAACTAAGAATTTTAGAGTGCACATCTCTTGTTGGTGGAACTGCTAACAACTTATAAACATTTGAAATGTGGCGTGAGCCCCAGGAGCCAAAAATGTAACCACTGGTTGAATATTTGACATTGTATTGTATTACAAGCGTATATCTTCATCCGAAAAGTAAAACAAAATCTGCCTAAACACAAACCATGAGGTGAGATCTTACCTGTCACATTATTTAAGTACTTCATTTATTGACACTCAGTAAACCAATATAGTGTGTTGGAGCTCCAGCAACACGTTGATCCTCTTCTGACCAACAGCCTTTTCAATAGATCAGCAGCTCACTGCCGTCAAAAGTATTCAGACAGTGAAATAAATATGATTTCTTACAGGCAGTCTAGAAATCAGTCAGGTGGGGAGTTCAACATGAAGTAGAACAAACAGGAAGCTGCTGTATGTCAACATGACAGGCCTAAATATTGACGTGCTCCACCACACACACACACACACGGTCTATAAAAGTGATAAGGGCCATGAATGACGGCCCACCCGACGGGTGCCTGAGTCAATATTTTCTAATCCTGCTGGTTGGTTGTCGTGAACGCGGCTTCAGACGAAGCTCTTAGCGGCAGCTTAGTGACAGCTTGACTTCATTGAAATCTACACCGGTGATAAGATGGTCAGTGGTGGGAAACGTCAACACGGCTATAGTAAAGAATCAAAATCTCAGATTGAAATCCAAACTCTCTCCTAAACCAGGGGGTTGAACACTGTTTAGTTGAACTGCTTCATGCATGGAGTCCAGGGTCATAAAACTCCTCCCACCCACCTTCATCGGATGTCTGGGTAATTAAGTCTTACATTTAATCAATATCTGTCACTGCCACCACGGACAGTTAGAAGCTTCACCTCTCCTAGCTTTATATATATATATATATATATATATATATATATATATATATATATATATATATATTATACACATTGTTTTTAAGGATTATGTTCAGCCTTTTGACATCGAGCAAAGGTGCCACTCTACACTCAGACTGGGGCTGAACAATACATTGTTTTTTAAATCGAAGTGGTGAATCTTTCAAGTCCGCGGCTATTGAGAGTCTACAACCCATTTTCTTCCAGAAATAAGATACCTGTGTAATTATGCTTGGTAGAATCATGTCTTGTTTAATATTATCTTTGAGCCCCGCTTGGATGTTGGTATATATTTGGTATATATAGTGTCAAATAATAAGCAACAACACAGCTAGATTATAGTGACCTGAACACTAACACACACGTGTGTATGTTGTAGTGTGCTGGAAGAAAGGCTCAGTGGAGCAAGACAGCCAGTCGAGTCAAACCAGATCATAAACACTCAATAGATTTATCCGACCAGGATCAACCCAACACCACGAGGGCTGGAAATGATGTCCCAGTACCAACATCCATTTTAACAAATCCACTTACATGTATAGTCCTATTTGTATTATGTAAAATGATAGCGTGATGATGAAGTGGAGCTCACCTGATTTCTGATGGTGGTGTTCAGACAAAAGTGGTCAAACTGTTGTAGCACCTCACTGTCTACAACACCTCCACCCGTGGCCTTATGTTTACGTTTACCCCAAAGAATATTCATGTCACGCTCTGCCTCACAGCAGGCTCGGTCCTGATTTTCTTTTTATCAAACTGAAGCTTTACAGTGTAGTTCAAAGGTCAGGAAAAAAAGATATGAAACTAACTTCAGCACTTAAAAAGAAAAAAGTGTTTTAGAAAAGTTCCGAACCGAAGTAACTCACGACTAAATGTGCTGATGGATTCTACTTAGCAGGCTAATGGCAAATGAGAGGAAACGGGAAGCGGTCAACGATGATCCATCCTCTGGAGCCATTCTGCAAATAACCCACAAGTCATTGTGGCGGAGGTGAAAGAAGCTTCGCGATTTAGTTTTTGTCCATTCTGCCTGCGGTGCCAGGTCTCTACAACAGCAATGTCACAGAGTTTAGATCAGCGTCATCAGCATCTGTCAGCGGGGATGTGGGAGGTGGCTGGACTGTGTGGATGTGGCTTGTGTGGCTTGTTTTTCTTTTAGCCTTTTAACAGATCCAGGCGAGCTGCTTCACCCTGTTTCAAGTCTTTATGCTAAGCTAATCACTTGCTTACTCCATCTTTATACTGAGGACAGACGCAGATCTCCCAAAAGTTCAAACTATTCCTTTAAGGTTTGGGTAAGATTGGGGTTATAGTAAAGTATGGTTTAGTTTAGGCAACTAAAACACTAAATATTTGAGAAAGATTGTAATTACAATTTCAAATAAAAAAACAATAATTGTGTGTGTGTGTGTGTGTGTGTGTGTCACGGAGCACACACTCTCCTTGTCATGTCCATCCCACATTTTGACGTCCACACCTGCACTTTCCTCTTCGTAGCATAAAGGCATAAAAAGCGACATGCAGATTCGTCCTCTATGGATGTAATTCCCAGGGAAGTGGCAGAAATAAAACTGTATTGGTGTAATAACGTTGACGTGTGTCATCAGGATATTCATGTCGACAGCTGCTTGCTAACAGTTGCCCATACGTCCGCTTCTGCCTGGCACCGCGCTTCTGTGACCTTTTAATGGATGTTAGGTATCTGAAACAACAGCTTTGTCTGTATGTTTATATATGAGGGTGGGCTTTTCAGTGTCTGGTTGCACCTTAGTTTACCACCTCAAAAGCTATGTCGTGTATGGATTCAAACAGCATAACAAGGTGATGTAAGTTATGCAAGATTGCAGAAAGGAATGAGGAGGAAAAGTGTTCATTTCACTTTGACATGAGCGCTGCAGACACACGTTTCAGAGAGCTATTTATTCACTTTTTTACAAGTGTTAAAAAGGTCATGGGCAGCATGTCTTGAGCTGTTAAAACCACGAGAGGAATGTTCTCTGATGTGGTCGCTCATCCTTCGCCACACACACACTAACGCACATACTGTCCTCAACTCTCTGACATGTGAACCCCGCGGCCTTTCTGGAAGGCGAGATCGCCAGGTGGCGTGGTGACGGCACAGGTGCTGCTGCTCTCTGTGACAGGGTTACACACACGCACACACACACACACACACACACACACACACACACACACACACACACAAACACACGCAGAACCAAACATGATATCATCCCTTCTAGTCATAATTTGCCACTTGGGCAGAAGCAGGGCAGCCACATTTTGAGTGTTTTGACAGGTTTGCGCGTGGTTAACGTCGTGACGTTAATGTAGTCGAACGGACGTGATTGACTTTGAGAAGCGGTTGCGGTTAGGTTTAAACAATGAAGAACTATTTGTATAGTTATTTTAAACTTCTGTGTTTGTTCGACCCTTTCACTCCCTCTACCACTCTTAGCGGCTTCCTCGCTCTTAATAATACTTTCTTTGCTCCAAGGGTCTAATAAGGATACTTATGGTTGTTAGTGGAAAGCCCGGTAGGTCTCGTGCAGACACTACAGGGGGCCTTGTGAGTTGGTGTCAAGACACCGAGGGCCCTATGTAAGTGTCTGTATTTGACGCCACACACACACACACACACACACACACACACACACACACACACACACACACACACACACACAGCTGTGATGTCATGGTTCTTTTTCTGGAAGGTTATCTGGATGGCATGCGTTTCAGTGTGCGTATAGCCTGCAGTTGTCTTTTGCCACCTGCCTGATTGCAGGACAGATAGGGAGAGTCTGACACAGCTGTTGTGGAGAAACAAAGAGCAGATTACAAAATGTGGCTGCTGTAAAATAATAGATCAATCCTGGAGATACACATGTAGGATAAAACAGACTGGATATTGCTGCTGTGCCTGTCAACGTTGGCAGATGTCTACGTCGACAAGGGCCCAACACTTTTTCACATGGAGAAATGTGTTTTAGAAACGATGCCAGATAATTTAAAAAAACGTATGAAAATCTAAAACAAATAGAAACATGCTGCAAATTTTAAAATGTGCTTTAGAAAAACAAAGAAGCAAACGTTCTGCAAATACAGATTTGATGAAAAAAAAAAAAAAAAAAAAAACCTCGATAAAAATGCAACAGAGAAACGCTGCATATCTACTCGACGCGGCAGGCGACTGTGGCTCCATCAGAAGCTCGGCGGTTCGATCCCTTTCTCCTCTAGTCCATGTCAATCCGAGACCCCCAAATTGCATTGGTGTGAATGGGTGAATGGCGACATGTGGTGTAAAAGCACTTTGAGTGCAAGTCCATTTACCATTTTAAGTGGAACAGCCGAGAGAGAGAGAGAGAGAGAGAGAGAGAGAGAGAGAGAGAGACTATGTGAGAGAGTGTGTTGTTTTGAAGCGGGAAGATAAGTGGAGCAAAGAGGTGAGATGCTATATATTTTTTACATTTGGCCTTAGTATGTTTGACCTGACCTGCCAGATGGTTTGTTGCACAGAACCATCTGAGAAGCTGTCATTGGAAACTCTTTTGATAAGATTGGCGCTTTCCAAAATACAGGCAGGTGATTGGATGAACCAGTCGGGAGAAAAGCTAAAACATCTGTTTCATTGAGAAAAGCCTTCGGCCCCGTTCTTTGCTCTTCTGTCAATGAAGAAATACTGCCATTGCAGCATCTTAGCTAACCCCTTTGGGAGCCGCCATTGTTGTTGAGACCAAGAGTCGCCTCGCCGTGTCGTGTCACACATTACCATTACCCCCCCCCCCCACACACACACACACACACACGCACACACGGAAACCGGCCTGTTGCTGAGGAGCTTCTCACAGGACGCTGATTGTGTTTAATCAGTTACTACAAACACATTTGTTATACAGAAAAGCTGGTTGCTATCAGAAGCTCCAGGCAAAACCATTTACTCGGAACTTGCAAAGGCAGCTCGATTTTGCTCAAGGGTCCTCTTGGACTTGAAATAACAGAAAGTACATTACGGGAGAAATAATAATTTATTGAATTAGCTTAATTCAATTAAATTCTGTTCATTTGGGATGGTGGAGCGGGCCACTATGATATTAATATGTATTGACACATGACACTGGAAACACAGGTATCTGTTGTGAAGCAAAAACGCAACGATAAATTACCAAATTTGTTGGAGAATACCAATAAATGAGACGAAAAGCACAGGCAGACAGTTGGAAAGACAGCATGATACGCTGTAGATAGGATTAGTTAGCTTGTCTGATACATATTTTGATATGAGTGTTAGAATGAGTGCTAATGGAAGAGAGGTAGAGACAGCTGCTGTTAATGGTTCAGACCAGACTTTGTGTCTCTCCACAGTGAGGTACCGTTAATGGAATGATCCAGACTGCTGGGAAGTCATTTTAGTACATGTAATTAAATCATCCGCTACAGTTTACAGTAGCTTGCTCGCTAACTGAATTACAATTTGGAGAAACTATTTTGAGACCTAAACAGCTATTTTTGGATTGACACATCTTAAAAAGGTATTCACGTTTTTGTTATTTTCTTTATGTTTTTGTTTACTCCCTAAAGTTTCAAACTGACAATTATTCTTAATAGACCTTTTCCGTTTACATTGTTTGTCAGTGTTGCCGGTGGATATAAATGGCCTGTAATTTGCTAAATTACATACAAATTATGTTTAATATTCTGCTTTCCCTCCAATAGGTAGCTGAGGTGCACGTTTACACACACACACACACACACACGTTTGTGTCTATTGAAAGACAGACACAGTGGAAATAGTGATGAGACGAGTGGATCTTTAGAGCTGCGACCAAAAGCGATGCCAGTAAGAATTGAGCGAGGGACCCGATACAGTCGAGTTACGGGCCATAAAAATAAAACAATGAGCTCAAAGACATATACATGCTTGATAATTGTTTGTTTGTTAGGCCTCACATGTTTTACTCTATACTTCCAGTCTTAAGGGTTCTCTTCTGGTGGACCAGCATGGGAACTCATTTTTCGGATTTGTATCCCATTTGAATTGTGCCATGAGTTATACATATGATGTTTGTCGATTTCAAAGATTTGCACGTCAAGAAAAATATATATTTTGTTGTAAAACAGGACGGAAAAGACAAAATTAGCGCCATCTCAGGCTGAAGATACAACGGCTGAGTCAATTCTTGCTCTTGCTCGTTCTTTCAAACAAAACAACAACAACAAAGAAAGCACATGTTTGTCTCCAAAGGTTGTTGTGACGCATGGATAAAGCCGCCCCTGAACACACACAAGTCTGGAAGGTCTCTTCAATCCGCTGTCTGCCGTCACTCCCCCGCTCATCACTCCTAGTCTCTTGAAACGCCCGGAGGGCGACAGTTTCAAAAGGAGGGACTCGCACACACACTGACATGCACGTGCGCCTGTCTACCAAAGCAAAGAGAAGCTCGTGTTACAACACACACAGAGGGAGAGTGACTTCATTATCTGCTCAGGTAGACAGTAAGAGACAGGACTACTGTTGTAGGTCAAAGCTCGACCTGGCTGAGAGTCTGTGCGGAAACATTGAGGCAACAAGCACTCACACCACCACGGTGAGGGCGAAGCTCGGATGTTATTCAATTATAACCAACATAAGACACATTGCATTGATTTTACTTTCAACTCAGTGATTGACACAAACAGAACCTACGGAACTTGTGTTTTTCTACTCATATTAAGTAATCCTAAATGCCATCGGAGGACTTTGCTCTCCTAAAAAAAAAGGTTTTCTCGCCTTTCTTCGTTTTGTCAAAAGTGTCCGAGCTTACCTTCAAACGCTGCTGAAGTCAGAAGGTTTCCCGGCTGCAGGAGTATATTTTGTGGCTTAATCCCGATGCCCTCTAAACTGAGCCAACGCGCGGTATTGTGCCGACCGGGGACGGAGCAGCCCTCAGCGTGCCTCCCATGCTGCAGCCTGAGGGACAATAAGGAACAACACTGCCCCTCCCTGCTCCCTGCAACCATCAGTGTGTGATGATGATGATGATGATGATGGTCTGTGGGATTTAGTCGGGGAGGGAAAGGGAAGGGATGAAACTTGTGGGGTAAAAAACAAAACAATTTAGGGGATGGACAAAATGACTGAATGAAAACACTTTAAAGCTGCAATAGAGAACTTTTTCTCATTGAAGCGTTAATAATAATTAAGCCCGGCTAGATGACAGCTCGTATTGACTGACAGTTTGCTGAATGTCATTTGAGCTCATCTCCTGAGGGAGTTTAGCTGCTAAAAGGTCCACTGTGTCCATCAGCACGTCTCTCAATGCGTCTGATGTTTGGCATCTAGTGGACAGTGAGCATTTATACTGAAAACAGCTGCCGGCCGCTGGAAAGTTGAGCGATGGAAGTTTAAAAGAGTTGTCAAAACAATGAGCTGAAATATGTTAAAATGCTTGAAGGGGCTGAAAGGAACCGCAGGGCTTTTGTCAAGTGGCCCCATAGAAATATTATTCAGTGCAGCTAATTTAAGAAAATACTGTCAGTTATTCAGGAAAAGAGCGCCATCACGTTTTAAGGAATAAAATCGTCGACCACCACTTCAGCTATATCGCTCCACTTTCTGCTTTCTAGATCGACCCCAAGACAAGACAAACTTAATTTACATTAGAATGCATCAGAAGACAAAACCACAATCTCAAACCAAAGAGACAAAAGAGCAGAAAAGCACAACAAAGCCGTCTTCAGAGGACGAAAATAAGTGTTACGACACATGCTACAGTATCTTGCTTCAAGTAAACCCAGCTTCAGTTCACGTGGAACATCCAATAACCATGAAAGCAGTGGGTTTAATCTGTTGTTGGCATGCATTGGGTTTGGTTTTCAAAATTCAACCTAAACATTTATATATTTCTAGTTGTATTTTGTAACGGTTGCTCTCAGCTTCGGGTGAATAAATGAATGGCCTATAGATTAACAGTGCACTATCAGCCTCTGTCTACCCACACAGGGTGTTTTCACCTGTGTGGGTAGACCTCTCCTCGGGTGTGTACCTCTCTCACTCTGCTGATACCCCGTAGGGCAGAAAGACATTCCAACGTGATCCTTTTGTGGTGTAATTGAATTCATGGAGGAGTGACCTTCGATCTCCTAATCATATGTACTACAGTTGTTGTAGTTAAACCTTGGTTAAGTCACTCTGGTGGCAACTAGCCGGCTTCTGCACAACACAGCTGCCACTATCAGGCTAGAACACAGCTGAGCATTGAATTACAACTTCTGATGACACTGTGTTGACAATGTCAGAAACCACAAATGAGATCTGTCTTTAAAAGAGTAGTTTGACATCATGGGACATATGCTAATTCACTTTTCTGTCCAGAGCTCGATAAGATGATTGATGACACTCTCGTTCGTATCTGTCGGTTGAAAATGAAGCAGGAGCCGGGAGGCAGTTATCTGAGCAGAAAAACTGGCAGCAGAGGGAAACGGCTCCTGGCTTTGTCCAAATGTAAAAGATAACCTACCAGCACCTTTTAAGCTCAATAATTAACACGCAAATTGTTTTTACATTTCAGTTTTTGAAAGTCCCTTTTTACAATAACACTAAACACAAAAGGGCCAACAAGAGTGTTACAGTTCTTAAAGGGCAACTTGCAGGTTCAAAAACGTTGAGTGGAAGCTTTGATCAAAACGGCTACTTTTTGCCGCAGAATCTCTGCGGCAAAGGTTAAGAATAAAAAACTGAACCTCAGGTTGATCTTTAAGCGTTTAAAGAAAAGAGCTGGCGATGAGAGCAGTGGGCTCGCGCTGTAACGCAGTGGGCTCGCCCTGTAGAGCAGTGGGCTCGCGCTGTAACGCAGTGGGCTCGCTCTGTAGAGCAGTGGGCTCGCCCTGTAGAGCAGTGGGCTCGCGCTGTAACGCAGTGGGCTCGGCCTGTAGAGCAGTGGGCTCGCGCTGTAACGCAGTGGGCTCGCTCTGTAGAGCAGTGGGCTCGCCCTGTAGAGCAGTGGGCTCGCGCTGTAGAGCAGTGGGCTCGCCCTGTAGAGCAGTGGGCTCGCGCTGTAACGCAGTGGGCTCGCCCTGTAGAGCAGTGGGCTCGCGCTGTAACGCAGTGGGCTCGCGCTGTAGAGCAGTGGGCTCGCCCTGTAGAGCAGTGGGCTCGCGCTGTAACGCAGTGGGCTCGCGCTGTAACGCAGTGGGCTCGCTCTGTAGAGCAGTGGGCTCACCCTGTAGAGCAGTGGGCTCGCGCTGTAGAGCAGTGGGCTCGCGCTGTAGAGCAGTGGGCTCGCCCTGTAGAGCAGTGGGCTCGCGCTGTAGAGCAGTGGGCTCGCCCTGTAGAGCAGTGGGCTCGCGCTGTAGAGCAGTGGGCTCGCGCTGTAGAGCAGTGGGCTCGCGCTGTAACGCAGTGGGCTCGCGCTGTAACGCAGTGGGCTCGCCCTGTAGAGCAGTGGGCTCGCGCTGTTGAGCAGTGGGCTCGCGCTGTAGAGCAGTGGGCTCGCCCTGTAGAGCAGTGGGCTCGCGCTGTAACGCAGTGGGCTCGCGCTGTAGAGCAGTGGGCTCGCCCTGTAGAGCAGTGGGCTCGCGCTGTAACGCAGTGGGCTCGCCCTGTAGAGCAGTGGGCTTGCGCTGTAACGCAGTGGGCTCGCGCTGTAGAGCAGTGGGCTCGCCCTGTAGAGCAGTGGGCTCGCGCTGTAACGCAGTGGGCTCGCGCTGTAGAGCAGTGGGCTCGCCCTGTAGAGCAGTGGGCTCGCGCTGTAACGCAGTGGGCTCGCCCTGTAGAGCAGTGGGCTTGCGCTGTAACGCAGTGGGCTCGCCCTGTAGAGCAGTGGGCTCACCCTGTAGAGCAGTGGGCTCGCGCTGTAACGCAGTGGGCTCGCCCTGTAGAGCAGTGGGCTCGCCCTGTAGAGCAGTGGGCTCGCGCTGTAACGCAGTGGGCTCGCCCTGTAGAGCAGTGGGCTCGCCCTGTAGAGCAGTGGGCTCGCGCTGTAACGCAGTGGGCTCGCGCTGTAGAGCAGTGGGCTCGCCCTGTAGAGCAGTGGGCTCGCGCTGTAACGCAGTGGGCTCGCCCTGTAGCGCAGTGGGCTCGCCCTGTAGAGCAGTGGGCTCAGTGGGCTCACCCTGTAGAGCAGTGGGCTCACCCTGTAGCGCAATGGGCTCACCCTGTAGAGCAATGGGCTCACCCTGTAGCGCAGTGGGCTCACCCTGTAGCGCAATGGGCTCACCCTGTAGAGCAATGGGCTCACCCTGTAGCGCAGTGGGCTCACCCTGTAGCGCAATGGGCTCTTTGTGAAGCTCATCTGGTGTTGCATGCTCTGCTGTGTCTGGTTGTCTGTGAGAGGGAAAGAGAGAGTGCTACACACACACACAC